>NC_079545.1:24108856-24708856 GCF_015846415.1 Triplophysa dalaica
AAGGCATAGTTCACCCAAAAATTAAAATTTTGTCATCGTTTACTCACCCTCAGTACGTTCTAAACCATTATAAATGTCTTTGTTCTGCTAAACACGAAGGAAGATATTTGGAAGAATGTCAGTAACCAAACAGATCTCATTCCCCATTTTCATTTATGCATTTGGCAGACGCTTTTATCCAAAGCGACTTACATTGCAGTGTACTACATTTTGCTTCTCACTATGTGCAATCCCCTGCGATCGAACCCACGACATTGGCGTTGCTAGTGCCATCCTCTAACCATTGAGCCACAGGAAAGCATTTACTGTCATAAATACTATGGGAGTCAATTTGGTCTGTTAACTGACAATCTCCCTTCATGTTTATCAGAACAAAGACATTTATTCAGGTTTGAAACAATCTGAGGGTGCCTAAATGATGAAAGAAATTTCATTTTTGAGTGAACTATGCCTTTAAATTTGTTTTGTTTAAAGGAAAAAAAAATTTCACCAATTATTTGTATTGTGAACCAGAAAGAGACCTTACACAACACCAAATAGCTGGTAAAAAATATGCGTTCTTTAAGTAATTATGAGGCTGAAGTATCTCATGAAATAGCATCATTAAAACACCAGGGTGAGTCTTTGCTAATAAGGTATGGGTTCATAGGTGTGCCCTTGAAGCATCATAGACCCCATACAGTGAGAACTTTCTATAATTTTGTTAGGATTTAAAGATTTAGATAAGGGAATAATAGGGAATAGAGATTAGTATTACTCTCTATTGATGTATGTGTGTATGCGTGCTTGTGTTTTTTTGTTTGTCTATCCTGTAATAACCTGTATATTGTAACACTTGCGATAATCTACATTGCAAAGACCAGCCAGTGGTCACTAAAAAAATGCAGAAATGATAGAAATACCATTAGGCTAATATAAAACAATAGATGATGTTTTATTAACAAGTTTCGGGGAGGATTACGTGCTGATGATTAACTCGGCTGGCTTTAGATAAGCAATCACAGTAATCATCCCATCAGCCCTATAATTAGTCAAGATGCTTACCTCTATTCTTTCAAATGTCTTGGGGCGGGTGCTCCGAGTTCGGGGAGAATCACCAAGCTTGGAGCCCTCTCACCGGGACAGCACGCCAAATACGCATACTATGCGTCCCACTTTATTATCTGCTAGGCGAACTCATGAAATGTCTATAGAAAGTCTGTAGTCCTGGTAAACAGTGTCATCACAAAGATACCAGTAATCTCATTTGCAAAAACATTATATGAATAAAGTAACTTTTTTTTCAAAAGAGCGTCTCTATAGTGCATTTATAAATAATTGAAATCTATGATATGTCTCAATATGCCTAGCGTTTTTATGCACGTGTGTGTGTTTGAGAATGTTGCAGAAGAAATGACCAGAAGGTTCAAGTGAGCAATAGATTATATGAATGCGTTATGTGAGTATTTAATGTTGTTTAGCCATGCAGTACGGTGTGTGGATGACGGTTACCTTGATAAGATTTGGAGAGAGCACTGAAATAATTGAGAATGTCGTTGTTTGCACCTCTATTGATAGGCGTGTAATAGGACTACATGGGCTGATTGGCATTTGGACAAATAAAATATGTTGGATTTAAAATGCAGCTGAGATTAAACTGAAGCAGAGTAAATATGGGTGTCACAGCTGTTTAAATTGGCTGTATTGTTAAATTAGTTTTTTTTTAGAATGTCTGTATGTTTTGACTCGGGTATATATTAAGCAAGGGAGGGGAGTGATTATGAGGTTATGTGACTAGAGGGCAGACAGAAAGACTTTGATGGGCCTTTTTAATAAGCTGAGCTGAATTCTACTGCTGTGTTATCAAATGGTAACGTTCTATTTAATAGATGATAAGAAGACTGAGGAGACGAACAGTTGCTCTCTTTTTCTCAGTCTCTCATTTATTACAGTATATATTAAGCACACACAGTATTGAAGAACCTCATACTTTCTTCTTTTTAGCCTCTTTTATTATACTCTTTATAATTTAGGTTTTGTAGATATTTTTTAGTCTACCTAATGTGGGGTTTTCACAAAATGTAAGTAATAAGTAAATGTGTTCAACACAATAAGACATTTAAGGCTATATTATATGGTGAATATATCCATTATTAACTGCGACACACAGCGGAGTGTCTGATACCCAGACAGTCGTGACATAGCCTCAAGTGTCTTACCTCATCTGAAGCTGGTGTGTCTGCACTTTCTGTATTATCCCTCAAGTTTCTACATTGCTTGGCAACTGCAAAAAAAACTGGAGTTAAGTTAATGAACTATATTACTAGATTGACCGATTGTTTATGGTGATTATTACCATATTAGCATTATCATTAATACAAGTGCTCTATAAAACTGGTGTTTTGTCCAACGTTGGAGGGAAAACCCCTTAAAAGAATTGTTCAATCAAAAATGTAAAAAATGACTTTCTTCCGCAGAACACTATAGAAGATATTTTGAAGAATGTCGATAGCCGAACAATGACGGTAGCCATTTACTTCTATTGTATCGACATAAAACCTATGCAAGTCAATGGGCACCGCCATTGTTCAGTTACCAACAAAAGTGAAATAGTAGTGGTTGCTTGTTGATTTTATGGAGTCACGCTTTTGGCTTGAACATGTATACAGTAGATGATTTGTGAGTTTTGTTGGAACAATTTCTATCAACATCTGAGCTGAAAAACTCTAAAAAGTGAAAATTTCATTTTGTGCTTTTAGTATTGTGGAAAATATCGATGTTCTGTGGCCAATTGCTTTATTCACTGTACATTGTTACAATGGTGAATATTCAGAAACTGCAGACAGTGATGTCAGTTTAATATTTACATACTGAATATTTGCATACTTATGATAAGGTTTTATCGCACATTACACCTTGTAGCCATTTGTATTATCTTCAAAAAGTGCAAATCTCATTTCTTTCATGCTCTCTGCTCTGAACAATGTGTCTGTTTTTTGTTTCGTTTTAATTGATCTTCTCTCTTCTTCAATCTCACTCCGCTTTTCTCAAATTTTCTTCTCAAATCTCTTCCACCCACCCTGTCTGTTTCTTTCTCCCACAGAATGTGACTGGAGCTGTAACGCCTGCCGCGGTCCCCTGCGTAGTGACTGTCTGCAGTGCATGGAGGGATATGTCCTGCAGGATGGCATTTGTGTGCCAGGCTGCTCACTGGGATACTACCAAGATGCTGAGAGATGTCTGAGTCAGTGATCAGAAATAAAAATAACCACCTTCATTATGAAAATGAGTTCAGCCAATCTATTTTCCAGCTCAATAATCTTTGACATTTCAATCGCTCAGTCGCTTAATGTAGGCAGTGCCAGCGATGCCTGCTGTGTAGTGCCCACACATCAGCCGTTGTGACATTGCCAAGGTTTAATGGCTTCAATGAAATGATTTCAAATTAGACTGAAAGACTAATGAGTGTTGCTGTAGATATGGGCCGGACTCATGAAGCTGCTATCATTTAGAATTCATATTCAAATTGCCTGTCATAGATTGACATTTTCCAATATTTGAGCCAACAGTGCACCCAAAAATGAAAGTGCTTTTATTATTTGCTCGCAATCATTTTACTTTCTTACTTTTGCGGAACATTAAAAATATATTTTGAAGAACGATGGTTACCAAACAATATTGAACCACATTGACTTCCATTGTATAGACACAAAACCACAGAGCCATTTCTCAAAATATCTTCTTTTGTGTTCTTTTTACATAATTTTTGGGTGAACTATCCCTTTAACCCAGATCAGTTACAGTTGATCACCTGCAGGAAAACAATTTCACTTCCTACATAAATCTAATTTTGTATCATAAATGTTTCTCTCTGTCTCAATGAACAGGCTGTGATGAGCACTGTGAGCAGTGCCAGGCCCACGGCCGATGCCAACAGTGCCAGCTGCCGTATTCCGTGTTGAATGGGCTGTGCGTGCTGGAATGCGGCAAACATCACTTTCTAGATGACTCTAACCGTCAGTGTTCCGGTGAGGGGTGTGAATTTGTTGGGAGATGTTTAGAGTTGTGTTCTTGGCACAATTACAAACCTACTGATTTCAGAGAAAATTAAAAAAAAAAGTCTTCCCTTGTGTCGTATGTGAAACTTATTTGTTTATTGTTGTTATTTCCCAGCATGCTCATCTGGTTGCTCGGAGTGTGTGAGTTTAGCTGAGTGCCGTATCTGTGCTGAGAACTTCTTTTTGAAGAACGGCCGATGTAGCCCGGACTGTGGGCACGGATACTACGCTGACCGAAAAAGCAGAACTTGCTACGGTAACCTGGACCTTTACAGAAATGCATCCCTCTTTTTTATAAAATGAAGTACTCTTCAGATAAAGCCAGCATAAATGGTGTAGTGCATTTATTTAAATTATATGTTAACATGATCAAATTATGTTTTAATTTATGACTTTTATAGATCAGAAAATCCTAATCGCTTCTGTTTTTACAGCAAACAACCGTGCTCCATCCCTCTACATCAATGGCTCTCTATTAGTTCCTATTGGTGGAGTTAAGCCTCTGGATCCTGCGCTCCTGTCAATCAAGGATGCAGACAGCCAATCAGAGAGTATGCTGCTCCAGCTCCTTCAGCCACCAAATAACGGTCATCTAGTGATCCTGGAGAATGAGAGAAAGAGAACACTGGGCAAAGACGACACTTTCACCCTCACACAGCTTAAACGCAGAGCTGTGCGCTTTGTTCACGACAGAGAACAGACCAAGTGAGTGTGTGACAGATCTGAAGTTAGAGTGTTCTTCCATTTTTACTGTTGTAATACTTCCTTCGCCCAAATCTTTATATGCAAAGACATCTATAAGGAAGTCATATAGGTTTGTTTACCTCAAAAGTTTCAATACTTTTGTATAACTTCTCTTTGTTGGGCTTCTTGACCACCCAGACACAGGAAGACATTGTATACTTCACATTTAAATTATCTAGAGATTTTGCTGTCTCCAGGGGTAAAGGAATTGAAGGTCTGCTTGATTATCAGCATTTAGGGAGCAATTTCCTAATATTTATGAATTAATTGATGTATGGAAGTCCAAAATCAATAATTTCTTATTATTTATACACCGCTCACAGTTCATGTTAAAGTTCATTTCTCATCCTCTTCAATATATCACATTAAATTAGAAATTTACATTCCTCATTCCTGCCATGTGAGGCATGTTTATGCATTTTGTACACGAAACATCCAGTGAGATGCCTTGCCGCATTATTAAAGAGCATATTATGTTCTATTTTTAAGTGTCCTTATATTGTATTTGAGTCCCCAACAACAGTTTTAAATGCATCCAATTCTCAAAATATTTATTTAATTTCGCCCCATTTTTCAAAGAACTCTAAACGGTTCCCTCCGAGCAGTTTGAGGATTCAGTTTGTCTATACCCCTCCCTTCCACAAGCCCTTTGTGCTCTGATTGGTCGGCTCACTCTGTGTGTTGTATTTGGTCCTTTCCGCGTAGACGAACTACATTTCTGCTCTTGGAGGCTTATTAGTAACTTACACAAACATTATTAGTACACAGAGATACTAAGGTTACAAAAATGACATAGATTTGTGTAATAAAGATAATAATGACACTTATGTAAGCGAAAGGACCCACAGCTAAACAGTAAACACAGCACAGTAGAGCCACGTTAATGCGTTAGCCGCAATGCTTATGTGAATGGCTTCTGAAACATTACAGCATATCAACAAAATCTATCCCAATCCCTATCATAAATCCAAGTAATAAAAAACAACAGACACTCCATTAAACTACACACTTTTACACAATATAGGGCTCAAACCTGATTATCAGAACTGTTTCAGTAGGACAGTAATAGCTGCTGTAAGTGCACCACACAACACACAAACTGAGCGATTTTCAACATTCAAAAGAAGATATAACTTAAACGTCTTATTAATCACATTTACAGGTTGTGATTCAGAGCTGTTTATTTGTCCGAATAAAGTCATGGTGACCCATCTTTCATGGAAAAGCATTTAGCAAATCCCAAAGTAAACTTGCCAAGGTTGGAGAAAAAGTTGTCAGTAAAATGACGAAAGGTTTGGATTATACTGCTGTGCAATCGTGGGGAAAATATTTTTATCCTCTGGTTCTCTACATTATCATCTTTTTGATTTGGAAGTGAAAACGACCCAATGATTTTACAGCAAAGAACACAGCGACTCGGTTTGGAGTTGACTCCTTATTTTGGGAGACAATATCTTTATTTATCTTGGATATTTTTGATGAACAACTTTGCAGTCACTAAGTCAGGCTGTTTGCTGCCCCTCATATATTTTTCAGCTTTCTTATAGTTTATACTCTCTTTTATGGCTCCTTTGTCTACCCTGTAGCTTTGGTTCATTACCAAGTGATTGGAATTCTAATGCTATTTCTCCTTCTTTTCTCATCCTTGAGTGTCAGTGTATTGTTTTTTCTGTCTATATCATTTCTCTTGTAGTTTTTTGCCTTTCTCTGAATCCCTAAATACAATTCGATGGCATTTATTATTTTTTATTTTAACGAGAAATTCAGAAGAACATTTTTATATATTTTTCTCTCCTGTCACTATTAAAAGAATAAGCATTTCTTAACACAAACAATAATCATAATTTGTCGAATTATTAGTCAAGTGTGTTCCTGTAACTTGGTTGTTAGAGTATTGATTTAGCAACGCATAGGTTAACAGTTCAATCCCAGGGAACACACATACTGATAAAAGAAATGCATTAAGCACACATCAGACAAGTGTGGACAAGGACATTATTCATTCCATTCCATTGAAAACTAAAAGAGACTCATACATACAGACATCTCACGTCCATCCAATCAAATATGCACATGGTTTTAAACATCTTTATATCAGCTTTCTCCTGGCCTTTTATGATGTTCTGCCTGTTTTATGCCCTTCTTTATGTACTTTAATACTATTAAATGCAAAAAGGAGTGAAATTTCTCAAACAAAAAAAAAAAAACTTGTTGTCGTTATTTTAGTCGTGGAAAAAAATCCAAATTCCAAATGTTCATTTCAAAACAGCATTTCTAGATGTTTTGTGGTCATTCAAGTCCAGCGTTTGTTGAATGTTTACAAAATCAAACCTGAAGAGAGACCTAAAGTCATCCAAAAGTAATGTGAAAGACACATGAAAACTGTGGTAAAAATCGAGGTTATCACATTTTTTTCCCTTTTCCTAAATACATGTAGAAATAATACTGTTGTTTTGCTTCGAAGTGAAAATAAAGTTTTCTTTTGCAATATTTGAGGTTTAAAAAATACAGAGCATCTTTTCTGTTATTTTAACCTGTTTCTCCAGTATTCATTTTCTGCAAATAGAAACAATATATTTATTTGAAATTTGGGAGAAATATTGTTAGTAGTTCACATAATGAAACAAAACAATAATTTTTCTTAAACACATACCTATAAATATTAAATTCAGAAAAGTTGAAATGATTTTGAAATGGTATTTTTTTCCGCCGCTGTATATATCTTTGTCTTCAACAGCAGATTATGTTGACTTGTTTTTCAGAAGTGGGCAGTTCATGTTAAGGGCAGCGGATCCTCAACTGTTTTCACAGCCACAAACTGTTCATGTGCAGGCGGTCTCCAAACAGGTACACACACACACTGAACAGTGAATAATGGGCTTACGTTCTGTAGTCACAAAATCAGATAAACCAGCTACACAGAAATCCCTGAAGTGGATATATATATCATCCCAGCCAATTATTCTGCCTGTATTTGGCTTTTTTATTATTCATTAAGACAAATCTGAACTTCAGGGTGAATGCTTACTTTTCATGTGTTTCATAAAGGTGTGTGTGTGCATACCTAGGCGACTTAAACCTATCGTCCACATTCTTAATATTGATTCACTACCCTCTTTACCTTACTCTGAGGTAGAATTATAGCACAATGAGCCGACAACACCTTCTCTTCTCTCTCTTGCTCAATCAGTAGAATTTTATGACACTTCTCAGATAAGTCGCCATAGAACCGCCTGTGTCTCATTGTCCGACCTCCACCAGACAACCGACGCAAACTCACACACAGAAACCTGAGCGTCCCAACACAAATCTAAAGAATGCCATTACAACAAATAATAACCAAAGTACATTCTTGCCCCTCCTGGACTGATAACAGTTACTCAAGAAGTCAGCGCACTTCTTTCTGTTGAGTGAGCAGTTCTAGCGATAGTTATGAAAGACGGATTTCAAAATCAAAGTGAGATACAGAGAGAAGGGACGGTGAATCTTTTCCTGAGAGAGTAGAAGTTTATCAATCTCTCAGCTTAAGTAAAGCATGTATTTTTAAATATTTAGTTTTCTTATGAAGTATTTTGTTTTTCTACACTTAAATGCATATTGGAACACGTTGAGCTTTGGTGCTAATTTGGCAAACATAGGTTTGAATTTGGCTCGCAACATTTCCTGCTACCACTCTTTCCACTGTGGACAAAAATAAATAAAACATTGCCGCTGACCGATAAATTGATAAGATCAGTTACATCCCTTTTTGTCTGCGCAAAAACCCCCTAGAAAACATCCTACTACACCATCCAGCACATCCCTTTGTGTGCAATGTAGGCCTTGAACCTCAAACGCAAAGAAGATTTTCCTCTTTTAAAACAGATTGTGTCTAATCTCATTTAGCCTGGTAGGCGAGTATGTGAGTAGGTGAGCAGCGAATGTGATTTCACAGCTCTGGCAGAATTCTCACCTTTGGACACCTTCATTTATTACCCTACCACTGTTGTGCCTTCCATTTGGGCTCACAACTAAAAGATGTGTCAAGTCTAATAAAATGACCCAAAGCCACCTGATTGGCCCAGAATTCAGGACACAATCACATCCTGTCTAGCTCTAAAGCTGTACAATGTTGAGTCTAGCTGGATGCTTCGTATTTACTGTAAAGAGAAAAGGTGAAGGTTAAGTGGACTTCAGATTGAAAACCCATGTTGGTCAAACACTAATTTAAATTTTGGGCATCATGAAAAATGTAAAGACAAATAATAAAACATTCAATACCTTGTCTGGTTTTATTCACTTTCACCCTTCAATGAAACTTCATTCAAATGTTGCTACAAGGTTAACATCCGTATAAATCAGTTTCTGCCTCCACAGCCACCCACTGTGATGTCCAACCAAGTCTTCCACATCAAGTCTGGTGAGACCGCTATCATCAGTAGGACCATTCTTCACATCGATGACCTCGATAACCCACAGGACGTTTTCATCACGGTTTTGGATCCACCTCAACACGGCCACCTGACGCATGTGCACGGCGACGTGCCCGTAACCCATTTTAAGCTGGAGGAGCTGGATCGTGAGCAGCTTCAGTACGTACATGACCGTTCAGGTGGAGACCAGGATAGACTTCTGCTGCAGATCAATGATGGACACAGCTACCAGAACATTCTGTTCTACATCAGCGTTGCACAGAAGGTATGGACACGGCAGGCTTCACTGTAGAAATGTGTCAAAGAAAAAGTTGGCATGTGTTCTGTGTTTTTTAAGCTTAACGTTCTCCCATTTTGCAATGAAGAACCAAATCATTTCTGTATCATGATTATTTATGGGCCCATCAATGTGTCATGTCATTTCAATATTAAGTGTAAAAAAATGCAGGCCATCAGCTCTTCAGCATTTTGGGCTTTGATCAAGATTTTTTTATACCTAATTATGGATTCCTGCTCTTCACCTGATACTGAACACCTTGAGGCTATTTCTGTCGTAATTCTTGATTTATTTCGAGTTACATCCATGTTTAAACGAGATCTCTTCATCCCACATGCATGTGCACATGGCCGTCTTTACACATAATGGATGACATAGAAATCAAATTCTCTGTTATAGACAAAACACTTTTTTATTGCATGGTCACTATAACCAGGTTGGCAGTAACTGATGTTGGACTGTCAATTGTCTACTTTATTTACAGTTTTATGTGGGATTTTTATTTTCGCAATAGTTTTTCCAAAGGTGGCTATTCATGCTAGTTGCTTGACCGCTTTTTCAGGCCTTTAGCTTCCTAAAGGTGGCACTTAAAGGGATCTTCCCCATGTGGTTCAAAACCTATGACTTTCTTCTTTTGGAACAGAAAACAAGAGAAGATATTTTAATAACTGTCTCTGTGGTTTTGTGTCTATACAGTGGAAGTCGATGGGAGCACATGTTGCTTGGCTACCAACATCCTTAAAAATACCGTCTTTTGTGTTCCCTTTAAAGGTCTATTGTGTAGATATTTGGATGATCTATTGACAGCAATATAATATAAATAACAATGTCTTCAGAGGTGTATTAAGACCCTAAATAATGAAGCGTTATGTTTTTATTACCTTAGAATGAGCCATGTCTTTCTATATGGCGCGGGTCCACTTGCAAAGAACACTTAATGTTGTTTCTACAGTAGCCCTAAATGGACAAACTGCTCAGAGCTTGTTTCGTAAATTCGTTATCTCCTTCAGCAAAGAAGCAAAAACGTGACAACAGCTTAGTTAGCTGTCAGCCACCGTAGTACTTTGAAAGGGAAAGGTGAGCGTTGGGGTGAGCCGTTGGTTGCAATTCACAACCTCACCACTAGATTCCGCTAAAATATCCACATTGCCCCTTTAGGAACTTGAACTCACCAAGGGGGGCTCTGTTGACTTTTAGTTACTCACTATAGATGGCCTGTCAAAGAAGTTGATTTGGGGGCAAACAAATGATTTATCTGATCTACTGCAACTGTCACCTTGACACAGTTCTGTCGATGCAGAAGTTGGTTCTGTGACACCTACTGTAGAATTCTCTAAACACATCTGCTGATAAAAGACTTTAATCTCTTGATTTATCATCTGCTGTAAGGGGGTCCATGCACACACTCACACACAGATACACATTAGATAGTCAACTAAAATTACCCTTTTACGCGAGACCTTTTTCCACAATCAGAAATACAATCACCCCCCTTGTTGTTTTAAATTGCCCCTTCCTGACTTTGTGACAAACCCCCAGCCTGCTAATGTCTAGACCGATTGCAGCATTCCAGCTTTACTAAACTTCCCATCACCCCTTTTATGGTCTGCTGCCCCTTCCACACGCCGTATCCACACATCTCTCTGTAGTGTCATCAGATTACACCTGCCTTGTTCTCTGCTGCAGCCCGTTATCTGGAATACTGCTGATCTTAAGCAGCTTTTGACTAGCGGAAGCCCTGTTTCAGCCTGGACGTTCTGTCGACCGATCAATAGGACAACGGTTTGATTGATCGGATCACTGCAAGCTATATTTTGCGGAGAATAAAGGGTGGCACAAGGTTGAATTAACATGCACATCGAGGTCCCTCACACCTTGGCTTCGAGGGGAAGGGTTGGGTATTATTCGTAATGTGAGACATTGAGAGCAGGAAGAGTGAATGGCTGAGTGGGCCGCGTGTCGACCGTGGCTTAATGACCAGTTGATTGATCGTGGCTTTGGCTTAGGGAGCGAGGTCCCAGCTCTCAAAAGATCCGTAACATGGGGATTTCTGAATTGAAGACAGGGAGATAAAAGAGGAAGTTGACTTTCAAATAGATGCAGGGGGTCTTTGACGTTTGCAGTCCCTGATGCATTTAATTGGCCAGCAGTGGTGAATTATACTTGATTTAATGTGGTCCGGGGAACTGGTACAACCCTTCCACTTATTCTCTGCCACTTTTACTTTGACCTTTAAATTGAGAAGTTGTAAGAAAGTTAAAGAAACTTTATCACAGATTTTGCCAGCTGATAAAAAATGCTTTATCTGGTTTTAATCTTGTGTGGATGGCATTATTTTGTCAATATTGAAGATATCGTTGTTATATTTTGACAGAATATTCTATTGGATGTTTTTTTGTGAAAACAATAAAATGACTTTTGCTGTGTTTTCACAAGCAGGGTCACATTTTGTAATGAACACCGTTCTAATTGGGAAAGATCGTTTAAATATAGTAGTAGTTCTGGTATGAATAGCATGGAAAGGCTAATTTAGAAGGTAACTTTGTTTTCAGTTTATTATGAGATCATCTACATATGATCAAACATTTACTGTTTGTATGTTGTCAGTTGTTATTTACAAATTAATTATCAGACTTCTATTAAGAGCCCATTCCCCTAAAGCCACAGATTCTACAATACATACAGTACATACTGTGGATATCAAAATATATAATAAATGGCCTGATAAAAGATCATATCTTTTATACAGTATATACAGTACATCCAACTGATTCAATATTTATCTATTTTCAAAAAAAACATATTGTCTGGACCTCCGTTTGGAAGAAAATATAAAGGCTGGACCTTGTGGCACTTTAATTGAATACCCATGCTTTATATCTAAATAAACTCATTGTACAATAATTTGTAAAGTTGATGTAAAGCTGCGATCTGGAACGTTTTTAATTAAAAGTTCTGTTAAACTGTCTCCATAATGGGTTTGTTTACCCAAAAATGAAAATTCTTTCACCGTTAATTCACCCTCCTGTCATTCAAAACCAGCTTACTTCTGCAGAACACAAAAGAAGATTTTTTGATGAACAGGTAGCCAAACAACATTGGACCCCAATGACTTCCATTGTATGGAACCACTGAGACATTTCTCAAAACATCTCCTTTTGTGGTCCTCAGAAGAAACAGTCATATACAGGTTTTGAACAGTGTGATGGTGAATAAATGATGATAGAATTTGTGTTTTTGGGGAAACTGTTCCTAACCTAAAACACCCTTATATAATAAAATATAATACAAGCTCTTTATGTCATATTTTAATATCAGTTGAACGTCATTTGACTTTAACACAAAGTTACCTGCAAATTTATGTTTCTAACAGAGATGACAGTATAGATTACAGCTTTTACAACCCTTACGACATCGTTTTAAACAAACAAAACAAATTTATTGGTCAGTTTTCATTTAAATTGATCTGACAAGAAAAAACAAATCTGCACATATTTGTGGATTAAGCTGTGAGGTCTTTTATAACAAGTCTTTTTGACCTGTGAGTGAATCCATTCCGCTCTCAGCTCACAGGGACAATCAGGCTCAGCAGGATGACGGTGGATAGGTGCCAAGGTGCTTCCTTTGTGAATCTGAGCTTTCATCACCCCACATCCTTGAAAGTCTTTGATTATCTGTGAAGCAGAGGATCTTATTCACCACAATGAGCTCCTGAGCTAGCGTTCAGAGCCACAAAGCTTTATGATCTAAGATTTGTACCGTAGCAATGGCTGAGTAGGTATGAATGCATTGACGTTTGAGATTTGTGCCGAAAGTCTTGATGTTTCTCAATCTAAAGTGCTTTTCTTGTAGGTTTCTATTCGTTATTCAACTGCAAATAACACAATTACCTGATCATCAACTTTTGAAACTGCGAAACTTTTCCTTTACATTATGATCCACATGCTGTTATTTAAGTGACAGTTCCCCCAAATAAGAAAATTCTGTCATTATTTACTCACCCTCTTGTTATTCCAAACCTGTATGACTTTCTTTGATGATGACATAATTTTAATTTTGGATGAACCATCCCTTTAAGTGAAAAAATAAACGTCAATTGCAATCATGATTTCTTTATAGGTTGGGTTGACAACTCATTTGCGTTCAGTGCCTAAGACCTGGGTCAAAGAAGGAGGAATGGTACAACTGTCTAAGAAATGTCTCAACGCTCAGTTCAAAGGAACCGGTGACTCTGAAATCCTCTACACCATCAACTCAGAGAACGGACAGCCCAAATACGGTATTATCATTTGATTTTATACTGTCTTTTCTTCCCTCCTTTCCTTTTTATTTAATGCAACAAATAACAAAAAGAGTCATATGTGTGTGCCTGTAGGGGAGATTGTGCTGGTGTATATGCCTGCTGACGGTCCGGTGGAGGCTTGGCAGTTCCATCCGGATGGCAAGGACACCACAGCTACAAGTTCATTTACACAGCAGGATATTAATGAGGGAACTGTCTGGTATAGACATTACGGATCTGGAACACAGAAAGACACTTTTCAGTTTCAGGTGACATAAGTTCTGTCATGAAGCTTATGGTTTACCAAGACCACACATCACACAAACACCATTATACTTTCAGATCAGTGTAGAAGTCAACATGAATCTCATGGTAAGGTAGACGAAACATGGACATTCATTCGGCAGATGTGTCCATCTGTCCTGCTTCTTCTTCACCAGTCTAACCACATAGCTCTATTATAAATAAGCTATTGTGTCGTCAAATCCAGTGTGGAATCATTGTAAGAGGTATTAGAGTACATTCAGACTATTTCAATTCATCACCTTAAAGGAATAGTTCACTTTAGAATTAAAATGTTATGCTTGTTTACTCACCCTCATGTCATTCAAGACGTCCATGTCTTTATTTCTTGTCTAGAAACGAATCCAAGGTTGTTGAGGAAAACATTTCCAGATCTTCCTCCATATAATGGATTAAGTTGGGGGCAATCTGATTTAGGTCCAAATATCATATATTATCATATACATATTAAGGTGTTTTCTAGCGAAACAAATAGTCAATTTCTTCAAAAAATTATACTATTCAACCACAAATACATGGCTTGCACCCAACCGTGTTATGCGTTCACGACTTACCGTAATAGGTAATCACGTTGGTAAGGTCAGCCATTTAAAGCTGCGAAGAAACTGATAGTTGGACCTTAAATCAGTTTGCCCCCCATTAAATCCATTATATGGAGAAAGAGCCAAGATGTTGTCCTCAACAACCTTGGATTAGTTTCTACAGAAGAAATAAAGACATGGAGGTCTTGGATGACATGAGGGTGAGAGACTTAGCATAACATTGTAATTCTAAAGTGGAGTATTTCTTTAAATCCCTAAAGAATCCTGACACAAGTGTGTTTTTGTCCTCCTACAGAAAAAATCGTCAGTTCTTTTCTCTTCTCATCTTGCCTGGGGCTCAATTGATGCCGCAGACATCATTTAATAAAATTTGTGTTTTAATGGTTCGACACAGTTTTGTTTACATTCTGGAGGCGTGTTATTGTTTTCATATTGTGTTTTCATATCTCATTCTATTTGTAATGTGATTACTCATTTAGCAAAAGACATTTTAAACTGTAATGAATTAGCAGCGGATGCGTAACGCATAACATATAGAGTAGGTCAGTTTAAATTAAGAGTTTTATATTAAAGGGATAGTTCACCCAAAAATAAACATTCTGTCATGAATTACACAACCTCAAGTTGTTTCAAACCTGAGTAAATGTCTTTGTTCGGTTGAAGACAGAAAGATGTATGGAAGAATGTTAGCAATAGAGATTTTTGAGGAAGCATTGACTATCATACTAGAAAGAATTCTTGTATCATTTTTTTGTTCAGTTGAACACAAAAGAAAACATTTTGAAGAATTTAATGTTAATTTAATGTTAGTCAATGGTGCACCAGAAATCTCAGTATTTTAAATTCTTCCAAATATCTTCTGTAATAAGGTTCAATTAAAAGGAAGGAGACGGGAACCTGCAAACATTTAAACATTTAAACATTTAATAAAATGACAACAAAGTAAAAAGACAGTCGGCAGCCCCTCACGGACGACTGCTCGCGAATAAAACAAACCACAAGTAAAATCCAGGCCTGGTCCTCTCTCATTGATGGTCCGGTCACTCGTCCTCTTATGCTCCCAATCTCCTCCATGATACGAGACTGGTGCGTGTACAGCTGACGCTCTTCATCACTCACCGGACTCGACTCGCGGTCTCGTCTCACCTACTCCAATACATCTTCTATGTGTTCAAACAAACAAATAAGTTTATAAAGGTTTGAACAACTTGAGGTCGAGTAATTCATGACAGAATTTTCATTTTTGGGTAAACTGTACCTTTAATGTTGAGAGGTTACCCTATTATATACAGTTGAATCTAAACAGCTGCATATGCCGTATTTTCTAATATAAATACTGTATAACCTTACAGTGTTAAAATGTAGATTTTAAGTGTTTGTGTGTGATTTTGTTGGTAGGTTTCAAGTGAGGTGTATCCAGAGACTCTGAGTGATACACAGACCTTTACTATAGGAGTGATGCCGCAGACCCCCGGCCTGCCTCAGCTCTCGCCTGGAGTAGACCTGCAGATCAATGTAAGATACAAAGAGCAGGAGATGAAAAGGTTCACCGGCTGAAAGATGTTTAAATGATGTTCTCTAGACAGACTTTGATGTAAAACCACTTTTTAAAACTTGTACTTTTGTGATGGTTAGTCAAATATGAGCAGGTATAGGTAAACTGTTTGTGTTTCTTATTTTAAAAATGCGTCCTCCTCTCTCACTTAAATAAGCTATATAGGCAACTATAAGCAAAAAATAGCAACATTGATTTAACCAATAGAATTTGGGTGCTACTTTGGGTTCAAACATGAGAACTTACAAAGCCTGTTGTGAGGAAGTCATCACAGTGTAAATTAAAATTCCTTTTGATGAAAAAATTATACATCTCACTTATGAAGGACATAAATATATGTAAGATTGTTTTATGGAAATTCTATCTATTGAAGGCCAAAGTTGTTTCAAACATTCGCAGTAAATTGCAAGTTACTAAATAGGGTAAAATGAAAAAAGGTTTCAAGTCAGACCTACTTTATTCAAGGCTGCTTTATTTTATTCATGACAATCTGTTCTGATTTGCCCTGGACCGCCAACTGATGCGTGTGATCTCTAGACATCGTTGTCTTCATCTGTGTAAATGTTTTTGGTTGTGTGTGTGTATGCAGGCACTTGAAGATCGTGTGACTGTGATATCTCCCTCGGCTCTTTCCTTCACTGACTCTGAGACGCCCAGCGACAAGCTTGTCTACAACATCACCAAACCGCTCACCTCAGGCCACGGTAACTAAACCTCCATTACTGTCATAAGGATTAAGAGAAGGGCACTCACTCAGCCATAATGGTAGCCTGATAGTTTTGTTTTCTTCTTCTTTCTGTTCTATTAAATATGAAACGGTGTATGTCCAAGGTGAAACCTGCTGAGAGGGTATTCAAATGATTATTCTAAAGCTTCATGCGGTTCTTCAGTGTTTCGGATGCTAATAATAATTATGCTTTCCAAAAGATGGGTTACAAGTTATTTATTAAGCACACAATTTTAACCAAAGCGACTTACAAATAAGGAACAGAACAAAATGATGAGGCAGTAACCTGAGAAGTGCGGTAATATAAAGACATTATGTACTCAATGAGACCCGGGTTTGAGTCCAACCCAGGTCATATGGCACACTGCTAATTTCATCCCTTATTCCTATTAAAGCAACACTTTGTATTTTTTAAGACCTAAAAATAATGTCTCTAAAATTATTTCAGGGGTAGAACAACCCTTAACTGGACAAATTCTACTCACGCTGCTACCTGAGGAGCCTCGTAGAGGCTATAACCACAATCTTTAAGTGCTGTGTTCGGGTCGGTACACAAGCCCCTGTCTGTGGAAGAGTGCGAAATGGTTTCCAAACAACGTTTATGCATTTTCATCAGCTTAATTGAAAAATTACGTATAACGGGTACTCACGGGTAACTTGATCAGCGATATTATTTATGACATTGGTAACGGACTAAATTTCGATTATCAACCACATGGGGGAACCCTTGAGCAAATGTTCAATAGTGTGGCTGTAACGCTTCACTTTCCTATAAACATTATAGTCAAAAAACGCTTATACCATGTCTACACCAGACACGAGGGATAAAGGATGCTAGACATTATCGTTAATATTGTTGTCAGTGTGTATATTTCTCTTACAAATGCATCGATTCGCTTTAGAAGAACTTTGTTAAGACCACGGTGCCGTGTCGAGCCATTCCTTGAGCAATTGATGCACTTTTTGAAGGTCAACACCCATTCACTCCCATTCTGCCGCTTGGAAGTAAAATGATACATGGTATTATAACTACGACTGCATTATTCTTCAAGAAGAAACCTATATTCAGTTAGGATGCCTTGAGGGTGAGTAAAACATGGGGAAATGTTGGTTTGTTAGTGAAATATCCCTTTAAAAGGGTTTCATGTCCGGCATCTTTTAGCGCTGGGACCGCGGCATCTATCCGTTTCAAACGATCTCCAAATCCAGCGTTATATCCACCGTTCATATAACATTTATCATCAAAATGCAGTGAGCAAACAAACATAGCTAAATTTCCGTCAGCCGAGTGATGTGGAAGCCAGCATGTTTAACAATGTAAAGAATTCAGAATGCATGAAATAGCATGTTACCCCATTTTTAATGTGGTATGCAATTTTCTTCTAGAAAATTGCAAAACGTATCTGGTCTGAAAGCTGCATTTAATATTTTATAATAATTTACTTCCAGGTGCGCTGGAGCACAGGGACAGACCTTACCAGCATGTGCGTGTCTTCACCCAGGCTGATGTAGACAGTGGCAAAATAATCTACAGGCCCCCACAAGCCCCCTCTCATCTCCAGGAGCTCTATCAGTATTCTTTTACAGGTTAGTCTCAATGGCCAAAATAGGAAAAATAGAGAGCTGTTTTCTTTTCTTTAACAAAACCATATCACATTTGGCTGTGCAAGTGCACGGCGTAATTTAATGAATTTGTAAAAAACTAATGAGTTCACAAATATAACTGTGCATTTTTGATGTGTGCGCTTTATGTTGAAGGCTCTTTAGTGAATGTGCTTCATTTAGTACTAATTTGCTCCTCTGAACAGTCACACGCAGCATTGTTAGAGATTGCTCACCTGTTAAGCATAAGCTATAGATATAAAAAGCCCTCTCACCCTGCTCTCTAATTTTTGCTTTTTAAGCAGGTGTTCGTGAAAGTAACCACTAACACTATTTCATTCCTACAGGTCTTCCAGAATCCGTGAGTCTCCATTTTACAGGTATATAATCACTTATGGCTTCTGTATCCCACCTCGCGGCTCTGTTCTACTTTTCTATTTTCCCTATGCGCTTCCACCAAACCCAGAATTCAATTCTTCCTCCCTTAAACACTGTATACGACTCTTATTTATTTATGGGGCCTTCTCTCCCATAAGAGGGAATATCATTTTCTCTCTTTCTGAAGTCCATCCAGGCGCTTTATTCTGCCTGACAGGAGAGCGCGACTGTGCATCCGTCTTCTTCTCGCAGCAGCTATGAATCAGTGCCGCGGCTGCACGTGTGCCCTTATGCGTCCTTATATGGAAATGAATAGCAATATGTCAGAAAAACTCCTTTTAGTGGTGTTGTAATAGAGTGTTATGAATGAAGTATAAAGTTGCACTGACAACAGCAGTTTCCGTGTTAGGATGCACTTTTATTTCTCGCTGGAGTTGTCATTGCAATTGTATTCTCAACTGGAAGCACTGAGGAAGCAACAAGACGGGATAATAAACAGTTAGAAATAACATGGTGTGTCTAACACCTCAGTGGTTGATATCCTTGTTAGCTTTCACAGTCCAAATTTACACATTTCTTTTGTCATTGTTTTCTCTTTTTTAGGAATTAGCGTATGTTCTTTGAATCAAAAGTGTTACAGTAAAAAAGCAGTTGCAATTGACACAACAGTATAGAATTAATGTGCCATTGCTTCCTGTAAAAAAAATCCTTTTTGCTGTTTCCGCCTAAATGCATTATATTATTTTTTTTATGGTAGTTTTATAGTAATAAGTGTACTACAATACATATAAAGTTGCATTTTCAGAAATTATATACAATTTAAGAAAGCAGTAGAATAATGCAGATTTAATATAAAATATTAAAGGGATTTAACCTCATGTGGCTCTAAAACTGTAATAAATTCTTTGTTCTGTTGAACATAAAAGAAGATATTTTGAAGAAAATGCCAAACTAGGTGTAGTTCAGAACTGCTTTGATACAAACAATCTTCTAAATATGTTTTTTCGTATTCAGTGAAAGTTTGGAACAATAAGAGGTTAAGTCAACGGTGCTCCCTTTAAGAGACCCTTGAAGAATGATTTTTTAATTTTAGTACTAACGTTGAATTGTTCCATGTGCCTTGTTGTCCTTGTAGTCTGCTTCTTCTGTACGCAATCATTTTGAAGGAGTAAGAGATGACATACTGTTGGATTTCTTTTATCCTCTCGCTCTCCCTATCTCTTTGATTCATCCTCCTCGTATCCTTGCTACACTCGCTCATCTGTGTTATATTGAGCAGAAGTGCAGAAGACAGAACTGACCTGAAGGTCAAAACTGAATGATTTGAATGTGAATGTGCTCCTGTGATTTATTCCTCTGTATGAATCATTGTCTTATGTCAGTATCTGATGGGGAGCATAAGACACCAGAGATGGACTTTTCTATCCTGTTGTTGGTCAATCATCAGCAGCCGCCGGTCTTTCAGATATTGGATCCATTGCTGGAGGTCACCCTGGGGGGCAGGGCACCAGTGGGTAAGGATGGCTATTTTACAAATTCCTTATGCTTTTGTGTAATGCGCTTATACAGGTGTATTCTTTTTGAACTATAAAACTTATCAGTTCATATTCAGACTTATTTATTTACACTTACAAGTAATGGAGTTTTTAACAATTTGCCATTAGAACCAATAATAAAATGATATTTGATTACACATAATATTTATTATAAATAAAAATATAATAAATACCACTACTACTACTACTAATAATAATAATACATTTGAATTGTTAAAGAAATGTACCCAATACAAGTTTTACGAGTCTTATTCATTTTCAGTTGCTCTATAGGACTAATCAGTTTATATGTTTATATTTATTTACACTTAGCAGATGCTATTATCCAAAGCGACTTATAAATAATATAAATGTTTTACCATTTCGCCATTAGAACCAATAATAATATTAACAGTATAATAACTAAATAACAATTTATACTGTAATAATAATTTATTACAAATAATATTTATTATAAATAAAATAATACAATTATAATAATAATACATAGAAGAACAATATAAATAATAAAAAATGTAGACTTTATGTAAAACCAATATTAAGTTATTTGCTTAAAGAGTTAATTTGTCACTCGATGGAACACGTTTTTTTTCTAATTAAATGTTTTAAATTTGCAAAAAAAACCATGTTCATGTTCTGTAGGTGCACGGCAGTTAGCTGTGACAGACGCTGACACGGCTCCTGATGAACTGGAGTTTGAGCTTGTGGAAGGGCCTCTCCATGGCACTCTTATGAGAGTGGAACTTGGTTCCAAAATCGAGATGGTCAATGGTAACCGCTTCTGTTTTCTCTCCCCAGTGTTGTGTTGGCCATGCCTCTTCTTCATGTTTGGAGAGTAGCTAACTTTGTTTATTTATTCAACTTGCCTCTACCTCAGGTGACATCTTCACCTTCGGTGACATCACCAGGAACGTTCTGCAGTATGCGCATGCCGGTCTCACCACAGAGGAAGACTCCATGACCTTCTCTGTGACGGATGGGCTCTCTATGACCTCAATTACAGTGCAGGTGTTGGTGTCGGAGGTCAAAGGTGACGCACCCAGACGTGACCCTGAGGCCTTGCTGTCCATGGAGGTGGCGGAGAAGAGCAGCAGCAGCATCAGACGATCACACTTGGCTTATGTGGTGAGGAACAAAACATTCAGTCATAGAAAATAGGTTTCATTTACCATTCACATTAAAACATAGTTCTTAAAGTGCCCCTGTATTAAAACTCATCATTGATCATCACATATTTCAAGTTCTTTCTGCTGAAAATAATTTCTTCATTTTTAAATATGTGAATTTGCACATGGTTTGTCTTAAAGTATATAAACAAACATCCTTTTAAAATTCCACAGTGTGACTTGAAAAGTTTTTTGTCAATGTCTTTTAGGATGATGAATCTGCAGATGAGAACATTTATGTGCAGCTAATGTCTTTGCCAATGTACGGAATCCTCACCAGAACCAAATTAGAAACAGACCATGAGGAGCTTAGTGAATATTCTTCCTTTACCATGGCAGACATCAACAACCACAAAATCAGGTAAATACTCTGCCTCAGCCGTATTATACATGGTTTGTAACTTTGTTGTTCTAACATATTTATTGTCAATGAAATTTACCTGCAGTCAAGAACATTTTTTGAAAACCACTCCAAACTTTCCAAAGTGTCGTTTTTCGAAATGTAGTATTTATATGTACGTGATTAAGAAAGATTATGTTTTATAGTGACAACATTTCTGTCATGAAATGTGTTTTTATTTGCATTTATTTGCAAAAAACATGACATGACAAACCATTCAAAGTAACAAAAACATGCAATGTTTGTAGATTAAAGGCAAAATTGGAGTGGCTTTTTTCCATGGCTGTAGATAAATAATGAATATATTATATGCGGAAAAAATCAAATCACCATTTCTGGATGTATTGTGGCCATTCCGGTCCAGTGTTTGTTGAATTTTGAACAAAATCAAATCTCAGGAGTGACATAAAGTTGTCCAACAGCAATGTAAAAGACTGACAGCATGACAACAGACATGAAAACTGTAATAAAAATCAAGGTCATCTTATAAAAATATAAAATTTAAATGTTTGCTAAATATTGTACATAATTAGTATAACTATATTAATATTACTGTTGTATTGCTGAAGGGAATATGAACTTGTTTTCTTTACAATATTTGAGATCTGTAAAAATACAGAACATCTTTTTGTCCAGTTTCTCCAAATTTCATTTTCTGCAAATCTAAAATTTGGTAGAAATATTGTTAGAAGTTCACAAAATGAAACCAAAATTATAGTTTTACCTGTACGCATACGTATAAATACTAAAATCTTAAATCAGAACAACAAAATGGAAATGGTCTGTTAATTGTTTCTGCGGCTGTATATGCTTATATTTCCATATGTGCGAGAATCCCATAGTTGTTTAGAATATATAATGCGATTTTTGTTCATATGTTTCTCAAGTCATTAACATTATAAGTACACCATTGCTTGGTTAGTTTATGTAAATATTGATCAAAATAATGAGCCTTGTAAAATGTTTAGAGAACTGGACTGCTTGGGGAAGCTTAACATGCATTACAGCTTGAGCTTCTTTAATTGCTTTAAGCTGCGGAGTCCCGCTGAGAAGAGTTGAATTTAAACACAGCATGATTGGCTTTGATGCAATAAGAATCCATAACAGAAATATGAAACAATTCTCTCAGGCAATGAAGTTATTTCGCCGAAATTTGGCTTTTTTAATCTGGTGGTGTCCTTTTAAAGGAAATGCAACATTTGTGTTACATGGGAAATATTTAAATTAATTTTTTTAAAGGTTGGAAATGGTGTCTGATTTTCAAACAGGTATGTTACGTCTTTTGAAACTGGCAACCAGCCAGTGACCGACATTTTCCACTTTGTTGTGTATGATGGCGAGAACAATCGTCTGGAGAATCAGATGTTTACCATCACCATCACCTCTGCTCAGAAGCAGCCACCTGTCGTCACCGTCCGCAGCGGCATTAAGGTGAGCACTTTCATCTGTCTAACATTCCTGTGCTTCTGGATCTACTACCTACATTTCTTCCCAATAACCTCTATGGGTGTTTCTTGTGTTTAGGTACAGGAAGGAGGCAGAGTGCAAATCTCAGCCAATCACATTATTGCATATGACCCAGACACGCCCAGAAAGGATCTGCTGGTGTGGCTGATCACTCAACCGAAGTACGGCTTCATTGAGAACTCAAATTCAGGTGAGTCGCATCCTCCCGTGCATACAAACGAGAGCTGAGCAAGATGTGGTGTCAACTTTCCAAGTCATTTTGGTTTGCTTGTTTTATTCATGAGCAGATTTACAGATGTGCAAAATTCAGACACATTCGCCTTCGTTCAGGCTACCTCTTTGAGTGGTGAAGATGAAAGGGAGAGATGCAGATCTCCCTGAAACATAAACACCAAACTACAGTTGTACAAAATGTTGTTTTTCATCAGAAGCGCAGATGAAGTCTGATGTTCACTTTGATGTATCTACTTCTAAACACTCACTGGTTTTATCTTTTCGGGTTTGTAGTGTTCCTCTGAAGTTGGCAGCTTTTTATTTACATTAGCCAATTCTTCCCTGGCAACTGACACGCCGAGGCTCTCTTGTGTTTTTAAGGCAGTCATTTAGTAGTTGTTTGTGTTCAAAAATCAATTACTTATTTGAAAATTAGGCCCAGAAATTTTGTTTGCGATAAAATGCTGTCTGCATGCTTATGGTGTGTTTCCATTGTGTCCAGCAGTGGGAACGATCGGTGGATCTCGTGTCATCAGCCCTGACGTTCCCTTTACTATAGAAGATCTCACTTCGGACCATATATTCTACGTCCAAAACATCCTCCTGCCCAACATCCACCAGGACGTCTTTAGCTTTTACATAAGTGATGGATCAAGCCAAACAGAGGCTTTTGATGTTACTATAGACATCCAGGTATTGGACCAAAGAGTGTTTTTTCTATAACTAAACTAGAATAACTAAACAACTGTTCCCAATATAAACTAATTCTCATTTGAGATTTTATATTGTAAAGTCTTTGCTTACAGTAGTTCATAAATGTAAGATGTTATTTGATGTATGTTACAGCAAACCAAGGAGGAAAGAGTCCCCATCGTGTCGGTAAACAGCATCCAAGTGGAGGAGAACTCAGGTGTGGTCATCACTAACTCCTCTCTGAATGTGCTGGACCACGACACACCTGAGAATGAACTCCTCCTTACCGTCATCAAGAGGCCAGTATACGGTAAGCTCTCTCTCTCTTTCTCCCCCCAGTCCAGTTCCCTTCAGACTGTCGCTCACTCATGGCCAGCCTTCAGCAAACATCCATTATATGCCACATTACCGTTCCGTCTGGCTCCTGTATGGCTGATTGATGTGTTTGTCATTCTGGCTCAGCCTTTGACTAGTGAGCCGGTGGCAAGGCCACGGCCCACAGGGCTTCATTGGTTAAACTTTTAATGGATGCATGTCGAGGTGTTCATAGCAGCTCTCTGGAGTTTTATGAAGAATGTGAAGCGTTAGCGTCTACTTCTCTGTAATATTTCTGTTTCTGTGTGTGGGTTAACTTTTGTTTATACTGTAAATATGACCAAACTTACTTTTGCTTTCTTTAAGCATTAGGTTTGGCTGAAAGGGATAGTTCATCCAAAAATGAAAATTCTGTCATCATTTACTCCATTTGTTTCAAACCTGTGTAAATGTCTTCGTTCTGAACACAAAGGAAGATATTTGGAAGAATGTAAGTAACCAAATAGATCTCAATCCCCATTTATTGCCATATTAGGGAAAATAAACACTATAGGAGTCAATGGGGGATGAGATCTGTTTTGTTGCTGACATTCTTCCAAAGATCTTCAAATTCTTCCTAAATTGGGTTCGGGTTTTTGTGCCTCCAGGGAAGTTACGCAGAAGGCAGTTCTACTCCCAGCCTTTCGAGAATGGCAAGATCCTTCAGCAGGGTTCCACATTCACCTACCAGGACGTTCTAGATGAGCTGCTGGTTTATACTCCAGACGGACATAGTTCTGGGACAGACGAGATTCAGTTTTCAGTGACAGACGGCATCTACACAGAGACGGGCCGTCTGGAGATCAGCATGGACATTAGGAGGAAAGAAGGCCCTAGAGTCACTTTCAATAGAGGACTACAGATTGCAGCAGGTCAATATAGCTCATTTTCAGGCCCACACTGAATAAGTGTTCACAGAATTTGTTCCAATGAAATTTGACTTTATGTAAAAACAATATATTTTTTTAAATGTGTACTTTCACTAGGATTTGGTATCGGTCAGGTTTTTTTACAATGAACTGATACCAGTGCCTAAACCGATACCTTAAAAAGGAACCACAAAATGACATTAAAAATGACTTGCCTTTGTGTTTGCGGTAATGTGACAGAAAAGCCGGTTATAATAAATAATTTATTCCTCTTATTTTTTCTAACTTCAGCAGTAAAAAAAATCACGCAAACTTTTAAACGATAAGGTCTATTAAAATATATTTGTTATCAGTTGTGAGCAGCATTAGGAGGAAAACCAACCAGAAGCTATCAGTGTTTATTAAAGCATTTAATTTTCTATTTAATTATTTTATTTATTCGAGTTCAGTATTTGTATGTCTTGTTTTTGAAGTAGTTTGTTTATTGAAACGAAACTGCTCACGTTTCTATGAACAGTAAAGTTTTGACATGCGTAGTCTGTGTTTAGGGAGGATCGGCTCTGATCCTTGATATCAAGAACGCATCCTGGTACTTTCTTGTGCTCTCTATCCTTGTGTTCTTGAGCATGGAAACCAGATTTTGACAGTTGGTGATGATGTAGAGCGTGAGCACAAGGATGCAATAACGCAGAATGCTAATGTATAATTAAGAAAAGCTTATTTTCATTTCATTTTCAGTAGTTTAGTAGCAGTAGGCCTATATATCAAACATGATTTACTGTGGATTGTTGGAGTTCTTTAGAAGCTTTTGCACACACATTCATTACAAAACTGTAACCTTAACTACTGCTCTGAATAACTGAAGTTCATATCTAGACAAATTAAGTTGATTGTTAATAAATAACTCCAATGTCTCTGCAATTTCTGTCTCAACAGGTTCCTCATCAAAGATCACGGAGCAGCATCTGAAAGGTACAGACATAGACTCGGATGACCTGAAGCTGCGCTTTACCCTCACTAAAGACCCGAGTGTGGGCTCTCTCCTGCTGAACACGGGCAAACACAAGGCTCAGATATCCGTTAAAGGACTTGTCACCAGCTTCACCCAAGATGACATCAACAAA
The DNA here is from genome assembly GCF_015846415.1 of Triplophysa dalaica. NCBI lineage: Eukaryota > Metazoa > Chordata > Actinopteri > Cypriniformes > Nemacheilidae > Triplophysa > Triplophysa dalaica. The sequence goes on from NC_079545.1 coordinate 24,135,558, forward strand.
GGTTTTCCCTCAGTTGATCTTCTCTCTCATTAATAGTCATCGGCAGTGAACTTGTAAGCATTGCTGCATTGTCTCATGTGGTTTTCGCGTCTCATCTGTCAGGCTATGTGGAATACATTCATGAAAAGGGAGAAGATGGCGGTAGTTTCTCTTTTAAGTTCAACCTGGAGGACCCTGAGGGAAACAGAGTCATTGACCAGTCTTTCTTCATTAGCGTTCTGGGTGAGCTGAGAAGTTAAAACAAAAATATTTTTCTTGACTGCAAAGGTTTTTTATTTCAGGGATTGATTGTTTTTTTTAATACCTTGTAAATGGCAGTCATAAAAATGTTTTTTGGTTGGATGAGCATTAATGAATATTATAAATAATATATTTGGTCATATGATAAGTTCCTGTGTCTTTGTTATATTTATAAACTGTGCAATACATACTACACCGTATGTAATTTAAACTTTAAGTTTTATAAACATATTTGGATACATTTTTGTCAAATGATGTCACCTATTACCTCTAATGTCTTTTAAGGGATGTTTTGATTTATATTGGTACCTACAAACATTTCTCCGTCTCTTTTTCTCTTTCAGAGGACAGACTTCCTCCCGCAGTGGTGGTTAATAAGGGTTTGGTTTTGGATGAGAACACACTGAAGAAGATCACGACACTGCAGCTCTCCTCTACCGATCAGGACAGCGAACCTGACGAACTCGTCTACAGAATTACCAAACAGCCTCAGCTCGGACATTTAGAACACTCCAGCAACCCGGGTACGCACCCACCCTCCATACATCCCGTGCAACTTGAATAAAGCCATTTCAGTTGATCCGTAGGGGACTTGTAATGCTGGCAAATGAGTTTACATTACTATTTGATAGAAAGTGCAGTATATAAAGTGGTGGGCTGCTGGTCACTGGGGAAATTTCACACAGACTTGCTATTGCAAGAGGACCGTGTAACACATAACCAGTCACAAATCTGTCACATACTAAATACACGTATCTACCTTGTGTTCTCATAAAACAAATGCCCACAAAGATAATACAGCATCTGTATAGATTTACTTTATAGAGCCATGGGAGATCATAATGTGTATTTATAGCCTGCGGTCTTGCTGCTCTATGGGGTATTCAGCAAAGCAGTACATTTATAAATGTTGGCCACACTTGAACAGTGCTTGTGAAGGGTTTTCTGGGAAGATATACAGTATAGTTTGTTTAAGCTTGCCATCTTCAGCAGAAGATAACAAAGAGCACTCTTAGTTTTATTTGGGAAGATAAGGAAAACTTTATTTTAGCCCATATTTAAGCACTCCAGTGGTGGCAACTGACCACAGTATAACAAAACATTACAATTCGACATGGTCACAGGGTACGGTCGCACTTGTACCGTGTTGTATTTTTGTAAGGAGGATCACAAAATCACTGCTTGACTGAATCAAGTGCTACAATGCAAATTGTTTTTCAGATTTTGGCATACTGCCGTTTACTGGCATGCTCACTTGCATCTGGTGTAAAAACAAATGAATTTTAATGTCGCACACATACAAGTTTCACTTCAGCCTTGGCAAATTAGAACACTGGAGAATTGTGACTGTGTATGAATATTTTAAGGCGAAGGGACTCACAGTTTACATTTTAAGTGCTTTGCACTTGTTTTTATTTACATAGCGAGAAATCCTGTTGAAAATGTGCATTAGTGAAATAGATACGAAACTGACTGAGACGGGCTTAGTGTTTTAATATTGCATAATTAACAGTTTTCTGATGAAAAGGGCAGGAAGCCAATAGATAAAAGTGCACAAAGGCTACAAATATTACATTCGTACTTTCTTCTTTTGTATCCTTTGTACAAAACAGCCAATGTTGAAAATCTCACACAGTTCACATATGTCTGTTTTACATCAATCCTTCGCAACTTGTACTCTATTCTAATTTGTAGTTTTAACATTCATATATTCATGCAAAAATATTCAAATACCAAGATTATCAACAAGATTTCTGTTTGGCTATAAATGCTAAGCAGTGGCTGAGGAAGAAATCTGTATTCACTTTCCTATCTTTCTGGCCAACAACATCAGCCACCGCATTTGACTCGGTGATATTGCACTCGATAGAATTTCTGGTGCATGTTTTATTCATCCATATCAGTTGATCTGTGGATATTTATAATGGTGGCAAATGAGTTTACATGATAATTTGATACGGAGCGCAGTAGGGGATGTGGGCTGCCGGTCACCAGGGAGATTGACTGCGGTCTGATGCTGTTACAGGAACACGTATCAGCACGTTCACCCAGGCTGACCTCACCTCTCGCAACATTCAGTACGTCCACACCAGTGAAGAAGAGATGCATTCTGATGACTTCACCTTCACGGTGTCTGATGGAGTCAATGAGGTACGTGCACAAACATGACAACAAACTCCTCGCTTTCAGACCAGCGTGCACAAATGGGTGGGAATGCACCTGATATTTAAAATGATAACTGCATCAGCCTTAAACTACAGTAGCTCAAAGCACTTGCGTCGCGCCTGGCGCCGCATTTCACTGCATGTTTGATGGGGCTTTTTACATTACATTTATGCATTTGGAAAATGCTTCTATCCAAAGCGACTAACACTGCATTCAAGGCACATTTCATGAGTTGTCTGTTCCCTCGGAAACTAACCCATGACCTTTTAGTTCACCGCACAAAATTACCACAAAACACTGATCTCTCTAATATAAACACAAACAGAGTACATACATTTCGTAAACTCACCACTCCCTCTCCTTTTTTCTCGTTCGCTTTCTTTCTGCAACTCTTTTCTTTCCATTACGAACACATACACGCCCACACACACACTAATTAGAACTGAAAGTGCTTGAACAAACACAAGCTGGCCAGTGAGGCTGTAAAAAGGGGATTCACATTCTGGAACATTCAAGAAGCCCACAGTGAGATATTCCCTCAGTGGGAAGACTCTACTCCCTTGCTGCCCAATTTATGGACACATTTTTAATAGTCCCTTTCAGAGAAATTACTATAACATTTTTAATAAAACGCAGATTTATGAGGGATTAGTTATTGCATTGTTTCTCTCTTTGTCTTCCAATGGTTATAAACTGCTTGTCTTTATGGTCTCTCTGTATCTCTACAAATAACTGCGATTGGATAATTGCAGAGATCAAATTAGCAGGAAAATAGATTTGAGCTCGAATCGAAACCAATTTGTAGATTACATTGTCATTTCGATTGAATTTATGTTGTCAGACCAACAACTAGGTGTTTGTATACAATTTATTATATAATATGATGCCATATGGTCCATGTTTTTTGTTGACATCTTTTTGACATCTTTTTGTTGGATATATAATTTGGAAAAAGTGCTGTGGGACACATTATACTATTATACTTGATGTTATGGCAGGTGAACATCAATATTTAATGTTTATTATGTGCAGTAAGTAGTAGTATCACTTTACTGCCTAGTCTATGATGACTGTAGAATGTAAAAATGACAAAATAATCAAACATTCTAAATAGCAACTTGCCGACAATACACCTGAACACCTCGTTTCAGACCAGCGTGCACAAATGGGTGCGAATGGACTTGATATTTGAAATGATAACTGCATCATGCTTAAACTACTGTAGCACAAAGCACTTGCTTCTCGCCTGTCGCCGCAATAATTCATTAATGCGCAATAACGCAATAATGCATTAATAATCAATGTTATTTTTTTATTAGTATTCTGATGGATGTGATAAACCTGATTTTACATATGGTAGACACAGAAAATGTGCTATAGCTCTACTTATAATACTTGTATTATCTTTCAAATTTCCAGTGTGCTAGACACTACATGTTAGATTAGTTATTATTCATAATATAAATGTCATCACATGTTATGGCTTAAAGAGTAAACGTTGACAATGATCTATGGGGCTTCCAGATGTCACAGTCATTCTCCATCACGATTCGGCCAGTGGACGACTCTCTGCCCATGCTGCAGGTGCCAGGGATGAGAGTGCAGGAGGGAGTGAGGAAGACCATCACTGAGTTTGAGCTGAAGGCCACGGATGCTGACACAGAGGTAGTGTGGTGATAGACCGGCTGCTTGGTTTACACAAATTGTGCTTGCAGCTATATTCCTTATTAGAGAGGATTGTGTGGGTTTCTGCAAATTTAAAATGCGGTATGTGTTGGGTGTGAAGTGGAAGTTTATGTTTTGATGCCACTCCATCATAAGCTTATCACTTTTCATAACGCAGTTACATTTATCTTATCAACAATACAACAAATAGATGAAAGCAACCATGCATTGTCTTCTCATGAGTGACTTGTCCTCAACTATTTAAAAAAAATAGTCTTTTTTAAAGTATCATATCATATTAACGCATCTCTTTTGCAACTGTTAGAAAACTGTGCATACATCTGGAGATTTACTTAGGAAAATTGTTGCTTTGGTGAACGCCCATCAGTGGGCAAGGATTGGAAAACTGGAAACCTGGAAGTGGAGTTATAACAAACTGTTTTGCTCTTCTATCACATTCACTGGTGTAAACAGCTGATATCTGTCTATTGAAGCCACTTGTGTTAGTTTCATTTCCCACACGTTTGACAATGTCTTTCTCTCTTTATTAGGAGGACTCTATTACATTCACTATCGTTCAGGCTCCTCGTCATGGTACCATCGAGCGTACCAGCAACGGTCAACATTACCGTCAGACAAACACCTTCACTATGGACGACATCTATCAGAACCGCATCAGCTACAACCATGATGGCAGTAACTCTCTTAAAGACAGATTCACATTCACTGTCGGCGACGGGACCAACATGTTTTTCATTGTCGAAGAGGGTGGAAAAGAGGTTGGTAGATCTCATGTAAATCCGAATTTAACCCTTAGGAATGTAAAGAAGTGTGTCACTGTTTGGGCTGCGACGATATCCGATTTTCACTACACAATAACTTCACGATATCGATATTATCACCATATCTATAGATTTTTTCATAAATAAATTGATGTTAAATGATTAATAGCCATTAATCGCATTCAGAATAAAAGTTTGTGTTTAGATAATATATCGATGTGCTGTGCAAACACATACATGCATATATTTCATAAATATATGATATAAAATGTATAAATATATAAAAATCAATAAACACTTATATAGAATTTAAATTATTGGTAAACACATATACATGTATGTGTATGTTTGAATAAATACAAAATTATTATGCATAGTACACAAACATATATTATGTAAACACAACTTTTATTCTGGATCAGATTAATCGCTTTTTATCGTTAAACAGCCCTAATAAATAATGTTTTAAGATAAATTCATCCTCAATTGTGTTTATTTTGTGCTTTCTCTTTTTTGGCCAATGAATCACATCCAAAATACGAAGGTAGGGAGGCGGAAAGTTTGTAACCATTGTGTAAAACCATCAATAAAGATTGAAATGGGTGCTATATTGTAGTAGTATTTGATATTTGTTGTAATTAAACCAACAACGATAATGATGTTTTTTAATATGACAGGTATGAATACCAGTATATTGTAACACTCATAGTTACCATACTTTAGTTTTACAACAAATACCATGGTTAAGCTATTGTACATTTTAGGTTACTAAACTATGGTTACTATATTTTTATCTATATTTGGTCATTGAACACTATGACCTTAAAAATCCAGTCCATTTGATTAACATCTGCATTGACGCAAAATGTCATCTTTGTCTCTCTCTTCATCATAATATCCCCATCAATCTGCAATTGCATTTACTCTTTTTGCTGTGTCAGCTCACTGTCAGTGGCTCTGGGAGGTAAATAGTCTCCCAGTGGACATTGGAAATAGGGAACCTCATCTTGTTGTAAAATGATAAAATAGGAGTTCTGTGACAGTATTTAATCACAGAGACCTGGAGCAGCATTACTCAGCACTTTAGCAAGCTCAACTCAACATTAGAATTTAAATAAGATACTGTACCATAGACCTGAGGATGACACAGAAAAGTGAATGTTGTTCCTTGAATGCAATTGGTTAAAACACGGAAGCCTGAATGTTTTACATTATATGTGTTTGTTAAAAATTGGTTCTTTGTTTCAGGTTGTAACAGCTGCTCCACAGAAGTTTAAAATTGATATTTTGCCTGTTGATGATGGAACCCCTCGAATCGTCACCAACCTGGGTCTGCAGTGGCTGGAGTACATGGACAATAAGGTAGATCAGTCATTCTTTTTTCATTTAGACAAAGCTTTGGAGTGCCGAGATCTTGGCATCTCAATAAACAATGGTCCACTTGCACCACCCACTGGCTGGATCTTAAATGGGTGCAGAAGTGTTACAATTCTGTACTGTTATTTGCTTCAACTTCAGTCAAAAATAATATCTGGATTACAGGCCACCAGTCTGATCTCCAAGAAAGAGCTTCTCACAGTTGATCCGGACACAGATGATGGACAGCTGACTTATGAGATCATTACAGAACCCAAATACGGTTACCTGGAGAGTAAACTCAAATCTGGAAAACCTATCACTTCTTTCACACAAGGTATTTTTGACACAGACTGTTGTTATGTATATTCAGTCTCTGGGGGGGTCACATCTACAGAACAATAGTTACTGAATTTACAAGATTTACTGTCTCACAGCCGACATAAACCTTGGCCTTATCCGATACGTCCTGAATGAGAACGGTGTTCAGGAGACCATGGATAACTTCAAGTTTCTTGTGAAGGACAGCAAGCCCAACATCGTCAGTGACAATGTGTTCCACATTCAATGGTCATTGATCAGCTTTGAGCACAAGAGGTTCATCTCCCTCGAATTTTGTTCTCAAACCGTAGTAATTTATTTCAGTAACAAAGTAACTCATTCCCGGTAATGTGTGTTCTTTCTGTCTGCAGTTACAATGTTAGTGAAAAAGCTGGAACTGTGGCGGTCACGGTGAAGAGAACCGGCAATCTGAACCAATATGCCATTGTGCTGTGCCGAACTGAGCAGGGCACTGCGACATCCACGTCTGGCATGGGCTCTAGGCCTGGACAACAGGACTATGTTGAGTATGCAGGACAGGTATGGATCTAATCGTTTTTTATACTATATTAATCATTTGAACTATCTTTGATTTAAAAATAAAAGATTATGAGTGTGAATATTTAGAGGCTCTTTGGTTGAACAGGTTCAGTTTGATGAGAGAGAAGACACTAAGGTGTGCACCATAGTGATCAATGATGACCAGGTCTTTGAGAACACAGAGAGCTTTAACGTGGAGCTCAGCATGCCGGTGTACGCCCTGTTGGGCTCGGTGACCCGAGCTAAAGTTAATATCAATGACACAGAAGATGAACCCAAACTGCAGTTTGATAAGAAGATCTACCACGTCAATGAGAGCAAGGGCTTCATCTTCGCTCCTATTGAGAGAAAGGGTCAGTGTAAAAATAACATTTGCATACGCACACACACACTGTTGTACGTAGTATTACATTTTTACCTCAAGTATGACATGATCATTCTTTTCATCATAAATATGGTCATGTGTATCTCTAGGTGACACCAGCAGCACAGTCTCAGCTCTCTGCTACACCGTGCCCAAATCAGCCAAGGGCAGCAGCCTGCATGCTCTGGAGTCTGGATCTGACTATAAGACCCGCGGGATGAGCAGTGACAACCGGGTCATCTTCGGCCCAGGTGTGAGCATGTCCACCTGTGACGTGAAGCTGATCGATGACAGTGAATATGAGCTCTCAGAGGAGTTTGAGCTGGTGCTGTCGGACGCCTCGGACAACGCACGCATGGGGGATGTCACAGTGGCCAAAGTCATCATAGATGGGCCGAACGATGCCTCCACTGTCTCCCTGGGCAACGGGTCTTTCACCTTCAGTGAAGATGCAGGTTAGTACAATCTGCTCGGTATGGGGCGACTAAATCAGTGTTTTTCAACCAGGGGCCCACTAGGGGGCCTCAACAAACTGCCTAGATGACTTGAAGATGACTTTTCAAGATGATATCACATTACCAAAAATAAGACAAAAGAATCATAAGCTAAAGGATTTATAGTGTTTGGTTATTTTTCAAAGAATATACTTTCTAGTTATGCCAAGCTACAGAAAATATTATTGATAGGAATTATTATGGGGGGAGTTGTGAGTATCAAGGTTGGCCTTGATGTCAAAAAGGTTGCACGGGGCTAGAATATCACACTTTTTTCATTGTAATTATTTTAAAAACACAATTTTTTTTTAAATGTGAGTGGACATTTATTCTATATTGCTAATGAAATCATATCACTTGTTTTGTCACTTGTGTAATTTATAATACACTAGAACTAAACTGTAAAGCTGCTTTGAAACAATGCATATCGTGAAAAGCACTATATACATAAATTAAATAGGATTGAATTGAAACATCTTCCCCCAGGCACCATTGAAATCCCTGTGGTGCGGCAGGGCAGTGACCTCTCCTCTGTGACCTCTGTTTGGTGTGCCACACGTCCTGCGGATCAGGATTCTGCCACGCCTGGTGTGGACTACATCCCCAGTTCCAAAAAGGTGGAATTTAAGCCGGGCAAAACTGAGGAGGTAATAAAACTTCAGTGTTTCCTCACAAACAGCAAATTATAAGATGGTTATATTTATACTGATGTACTGATGTATTTATATGATGTTAACATGCCCTATTTCAATGTCTTTCTTATCATTTTAGACATGCAGTTTAACCATAATGGATGACATCCAGAACCCTACGATTGAAGGGAAAGAGTCCTTCATTGTGTTCCTCAGTTCTCCCAACGGAGCTGTCCTTACCGAACCATATGAAGCCCCTGTGTACATCACGGACACCACACAAGACAGTGAGTCAATTACAGTCATATAACAAACATGTGCTTTAACAAACGTGCATTGGATCACATGGAGTTACAAACAGATTTATACTTTCTGCTTACAGTACCCAGCATGCAGTTTGAGAAGTTGGCGTATACTGTGAAGGAGAAAGATGGCGTTCTGCACATTCCTATTTTTAGGACGGGAGATCTTAGCTACAAGTCGTCTGTCCGCTGTTTCACACGCACAATGTCCGCTATGGTGATGGATGACTTTGAAGAGAGGAGAAATGCAGATGACTCGCGAATCACTTTTAAAAAAGGAGAGAAGGTACTGTTTCTTTAGTGTTTCTCCCCATTACGAAATTACATATAATCTTATAATGCTCCAACTAAAGGAATGCTTGTTTTTGTAGGGCTTCTTTACAAGAGTGTTTTAATGAAATGTTAAACCTCAAACTTCTGATTGACAGGTGAAGAATTGTACTGTATTAATTCAAGACGACTCAGTATTTGAACCTGAAGAGGAATTCCAGGTCCATCTTGGCAGCCCACAAGGTGACCATTGGATTGGAGCAATGATTGGAGTCAGTGACATTGTAACTGTGACCATTACAAATGAAGAAGATGGTGAGTAGTTTTAAACAAAACCTCTAAAAAGAATGTGGAATGAATGTATGGCTTTTACAACTACATTACAAGGTCATGGGTCCATAATGTAGCTTGAATGCATTTTCTGCCAATTCCAAATGTAGAACGCTCTAAAGTGTTGTCCTTCTTTTCAGCACCTACGATAGAGTTTGAGCAAGCCTCGTACCAAGTTCGAGAGCCCCCTGGCCCAGATGGAATCGAAGTTTTAAATATCAAGGTCATTCGTAAAGGAGACCTTGACCGCACCTCCAAGATCCGATGCAGCACAAGGGATGGATCTGCTCAGTCTGGTGTGGACTATAACCCCAAGAGTCGAGTACTCAAGTTCAGCCCTGGTAAGTCATCAGCCTCACTTCAGTTTTTTTTACTTTTTTAAAGTATACATTATAATTCTATTATAATGATTTCCTCATTTATGACAGGTGTGGACCACATCCTCTTTAAGGTGGAAATCCTTTCCAATGAGGATAGAGAGTGGCACGAGTCCTTCTCGCTGGTCCTTGGTCCGGACGACCCCGTTGAAGCAGTGATTGGAGAGATCACCATGGCAACAGTGACCATCCTAGATCAGGAAGCGGCAGGAAGTCTCATCCTTCCAGCTCCACCTATTGTGAGCGACGTACAGTATAATGGGATATTTAGATTTGGTATATTAAAGTCTGAATGCTTTGCTTTTTTTTGTTAAAAAACATATCAAGCTTTTTCTATATCCTAAATCCTAAAATAGAAAGATAATAGAGGCTTTGTTTTCCTCACAGGTGGTGTCTCTGTCAGACTATGACTACGTCCAGGAGGTCACTAAAGAGGGCAATAAGAAGTCTCCATCTCCTGGATATCCTTTGGTGTGTGTGACTCCTTGCGACCCGCATTACCCCAAATATTCAGTCATGAAAGGACGCTGTGAGGAGGCAGGCATCAACCGGACCTCCATCCACTTCAGCTGGGAGGTTGCAACACCCACAGACACCAATGGAGCCCGTTCGCCCTTTGAGACAGTGACCGATAACACACCTTACACCAAAGTCAATCATATGGTCAGTCTGTTTCTATTAGCCTCAATTACTCTGTTATCATCTGTAAAACTATCAGATGTTGCTAGCATGCATATTAATATAGCCATTAAATAAACCCTACCATATAGAAACCATGTTGTTTTTTAAAAATTAAATGTATAGCAGGCATGTTAATGCAGAAATTGTATTCCAAGTCAAGTTAACTTTCTTATTACACAAAATAAAAATTGCCTTTAGAAAGTTGAGGTTATTAATCATATTGGGCCAGTTTTTATGATACTTTATGAAGCTTTTTAGTTTTTTTAATCATTCATTGTAATTCCGTGAGAAATCTTCCCTTTGTCTTCCATTAAAGAAGTAGTCATATGGGTGATATTTTTGGGTGACCTATTACTTTAATATGTAATGTAATTTAAAAGCATTTCTCTGTAGCTGTCACTTCCGTCTCTGTGTCCCTGGTCTTACGTACATGTTATTTCTCTCCAGGTCCTGGACGGTATCTATTTTAGCAGACGTTTCCATGTGCGTTGTGTAGCGCAGGCCAGAGATAAAGCCGGGCACTTGGGGACTCCCCTAAGGAGCAACATTGTTGTCATCGGCACTGAAGGCGCAATATGTCACACCCCAGTTACCACGGGAACCGGTCGCGGCTTCCAGGCTCAGTCCTTTATTGCCACCCTGAAGTACCTAGATGTGAAACACAAAGAGCATCCAAACAGGTCAGAAAAGACTTACTTAGCCTTTGGGCAAAGCAACATCAATGCATATTAGTTTGTTAAAGAAATTGTTCATAGATGTCCAAAGCAAGTTTTTTTTTTAAATAATAAGCAAGTTTTTTTCGGTGTGTTTAGGATCCATATCTCAGTACAAATCCCTCATCAGGATGGAATGCTTCCCTTAGTGTCCACCATGCCTTTGCACAACTTACATTTCCTCCTGTCTGAGTCCATTTACAGACAGCAACATGTCTGTTCCAACCTGGTCACACTTAAAGACCTGCATGGTATCTCTGGTAAGAAACACCCGACATACAGTAAGAGCAAACAAAAAATCTACTTCTAATTAAATATTTTGTGATTGTCTACAACCCAATGTTTAAATAGGGCATCGATATCACGCATAAATTTGTCAATTTAAATAAAATTTTCTTTAGCGTGTCTGTTACATCACACAGTACATTTCTCACTCATATTTCCCCCAGAAACCGGCTTCTTGGATGATGTGTCATATGACAGCATATCCCTCGGTCCGGGGTACGACCGTCCGTACCAATTCAACCCCAATGTCCGAGAACCCAAATCCATCCAGTTATACAAGCATCTCAATCTGAAAAACTGCATATGGACATTTGATGCTTATTATGACATGACAGAGCTGATCGATGTGTGCGGAGGATCAGTCACCGCTGACTTTCAGGTTTGCATCCACCTGCCACTTAATTTGCATCTTATTTCAATATGTATACAAATGAGTATACGGTTAATATTATATCACAATACATTATTAATACTATACTACATTCTATTTGGTTATTTACCTCCGTCTTTACAATACATCAACCTTTTCGCACCTATTCATTTTTGCAGGTCAGAGACTCGGCTCAGTCGTTCCTGACAGTGCAGGTGCCGCTCTTTGTATCCTACATCTATGTCACGGCTCCCCGCGGATGGGCCTCCCTGGAGCACCACACAGAGATGGAGTTCTCTTTCTTTTATGACACAGTCCTATGGAGAACAGGTACCTACATGGCGTTATCAACAACGTTCATGTGACATCCCCAAACCGCTGTAGACTGTGTTTATTTTGTTTCTGATGTTGATCGTATGCATATGATTGTCTGCAGGCATTCAGACAGACAGCGTTCTGTCGGCTAGATTACAGATCATTCGCATCTTCATTCGGGATGATGGGCGCCTTGTGATCGAGTTCAAAACCCATGCCAAGTTCAGAGGTGCATCCTTTTTTTTTATTTGGTGTGTCCTATTTGATTGTATTGGTAACCTTTTGTTGATCAGTGCAGTTTTGTATTCTGAAGCCTTTCTCTCCATGCAAGGACACTACAAGTTTTGCTGATTGATTAAATGAATGTTTTCAAACGTTTATCTCTAGGCCAGTTTGTCCCTGAACATCACACGCTCCCTGGACAGAAGTCTCATCTGATGGCCCCAGATCACTTGGGAGGCATCGAGTTTGACCTGCAGCTGGTATGGAGCGCACAGTCATTCGATTCCCCGTATCAGCTCTGGAGAGCCACAAGCTCCTACAGCAGGTATATAAGTTTAATGAAGTCTAATGCCGGCAAATCAGAAAAGTGTATGGAACATCATGTGACGGACTTTGTGTGTGGTTTTCGTTGTGGTCCAGGAAAGACTACTCTGGGGAGTACACAGTCTTCCTCATTCCGTGCACGGTGCAGCCTACCCAGGCATGGATTGACTCTGGGGACAAGCCTCTTTCCTGCACAGCTCATGCACCAGAGAAGTATGTCACCATGGTGCTTTTCCATTGATAAGTCCCAGAGTACACTTAAAAAAACAGGTTTGATGTACTTCCAACATGTTAGGTGTTTTTTAAAAGTCGGCTTCGTACTGTACTGTAGCCATATTGCCTGCTGGGATACCTTATTTTCGCCAAGTTTAAAGGCAGCACGTCATGTATTCTTTTGCATATAAAGCAATCCTAAAATGTATTGCAACAAGCAAAATGTGCAAATTATAGCATGTCGAACACCAAAAAAGTTTTTTATTGAACTTCAAAAGTATCAATAATATTATTTAAACAATTCAAACTGGCCATTTTGGCTAAAGATTGTGTTAACTATGTTTGTATGAACATTGCGTCTCACCTTGTCTTCTGAGCCCCCGGGTTGCCAGGTCTTCGGACATAATTGAGCTATTTTTAACTCTTTCTTTGGTTTGTTGTTATTGTAAAAGTGGATAGATTTTGTTCATCAGCTGCCATTATTATTGAACGTTTAAAGGACAGTTCATCCTAAAATTTCTGTGTGCAATAAGTTGTTCCAAATTTATATAAATGACTTTGTTCCGATGAACACAGAGGAAGATATTTTGAAGAAGGCTTGTAAACAAACAGTTCTTGGCCACAATTTACTATCATAGTAGGTAAATATGACAATGGAAGTCAAAAGTGTCCCAGAACAGATGGCTTTTCGTTCTTCTTTTATGTTCAACAGAACAAAGAAATTTATTGAGCAATTGTTCCTACTCGGTAGTCAATGGTGGCTAAAAACTTTTTGGTTAGAAGTATTCTTCCAAATTGCTTTCTCTGTGTTCATCAGAACAATTAAATCTATTCAGATTGGGAACAACTTGAGGGCGAGTAAATAATAACTGTTCCTTTAAGTTAAGTGTGTTTATGTTAACCATATAGTGACTGTAAAATATGTATTTTAGATATCGGAGTGACGTATTTTGAGTTTTGGTATTTGGGCTGCGGGTTTCGGAAGGTCATTGGGTTGGTTTTGTTACGCAGATCTGGCAACCCTGCTGAACGTTTCTACTTTGTGTGTATATAGGATAGTCTGCAATCCAACAGGCAGCTAGGTTTTGAGACAGACAATACAGCATTATCATCCACTTTTAATAGACTTGTTTTACAGGTTTCATACTGTTTGTTAGTCATAGACTGCACTCTACAACTTGCAAAGGCTTGTAAGTTACTTTCTTTCGACAGATTCCTGTTGCCCATTGCCTTTCAACAAACCAACCGCCCAGTTCCTGTAGTCTACTCACTGAATACTGAATTCCAGCTCTGTAATAATGAGAAAGTCTTGCTAATGGATCCTGCTATTGCGGAGATGTCCGTAGCTGAGATGGACTATAAAGGAGCCTTCTCTATGGGTAACGCTAGATGAAATAAATATACAATTTTTTATAGCCGCCATTGTGCTCCATTCATTCATTTTGTGTTATTACACAGGTCAAACACTCTATGGAAGAGTACTGTGGAACCCCGACCAGAACTTAAATTCGGCATATAAACTGCAGCTGGAGAAAGTGTATCTATGCACAGGGCGGGACGGCTACGTGCCCTTCTTCGACCCCACGGGAACCCTGTACAATGAAGGCCCTCAGTACGGCTGCATTCAACCAAACAAGCACCTCAAACACAGATTCCTGCTTCTGGTAGGTATCTGTTGTAAAATCTGGACCCGTTCAGCTGGTCTGGATCAGTTCAACTGGTCTGACTAGACTCTTGGCGTGGTCGTGTTTAACTGATCGTTTGAAATGCCGTTGTGGATGGAAATTTTTAGGGAGTGTTTTGAAGATTAAACTGTTTTGTATGGCTGAGTTCTGTCTATACTGGTTAGGCTGTTTGACAGAAAAGTTCTGGAAGAGACCACTACAAGTTTGCCTTTAATCAGCATTTCTATGTGTTACAGACATTGCATACCAGTGTCTGTGGAATTCTGACAAAAGTAAACCTTAAAGGCACCCTGCAGCTTTCGAGACGCGTGAAAGTTGTGATTCAGGGTTAAATCAGGGTTAGGTCATCAATTAATGTTTTTTTCCCTTAATTCTTTCAAAATACATATAAATAAATAAATGAGTGCTGTTTTGTTTAAAAAGAATATAGACTTCAATATTTGAGGTCAGGAAACATTGCATCTTTTTGTTATTTTGACCAGTCTTTTCAGTTAAAAGTAACAAATGCAAATAGAAGTAGAGATTTTTTTTTCACAGAGTGAAAAAGTTCACAGAATGAAAGAAAACGTATTTTACTTAAATACATACCCATAAATAGTAAATTAAAAAAATAATAATAATAGTTTATGTCGGAGCCGATGGCCTCGTGGGCAGTGCTCTGACATGTGGCGCACTCATGCATTGGTCAACCTCCATGAGTTCACGTCCAGACTCGAAGTCCTTTCCCGACCCCACCCCTTCTCTTTCCCACTTCGCTTCCTGTCCTAGTCATTTTGTAGCGGCCTCTTCATTTTTCCAGAGCTTAATGTAAAAAAGTCAAATGAATTAGCAACTTTTAAAAATGAATTAAATGAAATCTAAATTTACCACATAGGACCGGAAGCAGCCTGATGTTTGTGATCGCTATTTTCACGACGTTCCCTTTGAGGCCAACTTTGCATCTGATATTCCCGACCTCCAGTCTTTGTCTGCGATGCCAGGTGTGGATGGCTTCACAATGAAGGTCGATGCTCTTTATAAGGTCAGTAGCGCATTCGCCCAACCAAGCTGAACAACAGCCCTTCTCTTTAACACAAACTCAAATTCCTGGCAAATGTCCACCCTTCAGGGAAATGGCTTGATATGCTTGCTTAGGAAAAGATGCCAGGTTAACTGTCAGCCATGACCATAGGGAACTTGGCTAAAGGATGACATCAATTTTATTCGATTTATAAATAAAAGTCCCTTTAGCGTTTTTGGTACATGATTGTATTTACTCTTTTTAGGTTGAGGCAGGGCACCAGTGGTACCTCCAGGTGATCTATGTTATCGGACCCGAGTCCATATCCGCTCCCAGAATTCAACGCTCTGTGACCCATGAGCTGAAGCGAAGTCGCAGAGATCTTGTAGATCGTTCAGGTCGCCTAACGCTGGATGAATCCCTAATCTACGACAATGAAGGTGACCAAATAAAGAACGGCACCAACATGAAGAGTTTAAAGCTTGAGGTGGAACCACCGGGCACCTTCAACCACCAGATGGGAGGATCCATCGGGGGTGGCGTGGCTGCCATCGTCCTACTTTTTCTGTTTCTTCTAGCTTTCTGCCTCGTGGTGAGGAAGTGTCGGAGGGTTGTCAAAAAGAGGCCTTCAAAGGCGGTTGAGGATTATCCTTTAAACACCAAAGTAGAAGTTTGTATTGAACGACTGGAGAAGAACCTCAACAGCAAGCACTGCTCTGTGAGGAACGTCAACCTGCTCAACAAGAATCCAGAGACTTACAAAGTCAACAGTGTGAAAGTTAAACAAGTCAATCTGGAGGTCAAACTCCACAACAACCTGAACGATGGCACTGAAGTCTGACCATCTATAGTATTTAATGACAAAAAAAAACATTTTCTAATAATATTTGTGATAATGATGTTGTTAATGTATTTTTGTATGACCCTGAGTGAAAAAGGGAAAGTATGCTTGCCAGCTATGCAGTGTAAATCATTTCACAACTGAGCTACCTCAAAAAGAAACACAAAACAACACAAAACAGTGTCTTAAAATCTTGTTTTCAGTCTGTGAGTTTCTGAGTTAAAAATCATTGTTCTATATGAGCATCAAAACAGCAAGCGGTAGCTCAGCCTCTCTTTTTGACTTGAAATGAATAGAGAGTTTGTATCACTGCACCTGCTATTCTATCATGCCAGTAAAACACACATGAAAGTATTAAAGGAAGGACGTGTGCCAATGCTTAAGACCGGGTGAGTGATGTAAATACTGTATGTTTCTTAAGTGCAATTACCTGATGACATGGTCATCCCTGTATTTTGATCTGGGTTTTGACACTCTGCCTCATTGTGACATTTACTTTAAACTTGATCACCGGTGTGCCATACTGTCAAGAGCGATTTATTTAATTCCAAATCTGAATAGACTGCCCAAAGTGATGCATTTCTTTAGTTTGTATCACTACATGCTTGAGATCATCAGCTGACAAGAAACCAAGTGTTTTGATTAAATGTATTATAACGGATAACCACTAGAGATGAACTGCCAGTCTGGTCACAACACTAATCTGCTGTGGCAACTAATGCTGTGTAACACTGGACATGACTGATGTATGTACGAATATACCCAAACACTACCAAAACTGTTATTGAACTGTCAGATTGCACATTAATAATGTTCACTAGCTATTTCGATATTGTGTCATGAGATTATCCACTTCATGTTATCTTGCATTATTTAGTCTTGTATTAATGTCACATCATGTATTAATTAAGATATATCTCTTTTTTTATTGGTTCTATATTTTTTTACAGTAGTTCTGTAATGTTGCCATATTACAGTATTATTACATATGATATGTTGGTGATGTGATCACAAAGATCTTTTAACCTCACCCAGGAGTTTTACAGCACCGAGTGTAGGGTAGGAAATATTACGATTATCATTTCATAGTCAGTCATTTCGTTTTTTTCCCATCCATCTCTGTCTTTATCCATTACCCCCTCCCTTCCTCGCTTTAAAATAAGTTCGGTTTTTATCAATTACTATAGAGTGCCTATGGACGGACGATTTGGAGATAAACGGTTTGGTGCTATCATATATGGTGACATAATGAACTGTATTTGTGCCTTTTTAGCAATAAAATAAAAAAATCAACCCATTAGTTGTATGTGATCTATTGTGGTCAAATCTATGTTCAAAACATTAATTAATATATGTTTGTTTAATAACCTAAATTAATTTATCATCACCTTTGTTAAAGTGAAAACAATTTAAGGGAATAGTTAGTGACAATAATATTACGCCATTGGTGGGTTTTGGATGATTTTGGGCGAGGACATTGTCTTGAAGTCTTGAACAGCTACAGAGAATAGCAGCAAAACAAAAGTGCAAGTTTCTTTTAGTTTGAAATAGTAAATTCATAGCACCTCTGCATGTGGATGTTTAAAAAGGGAGAGGCTGTGAAAGAATGTATGTCTATTGTGAAAATGACACCACCTTACACGCCCCAGATAAGCTCAGATGAGTTGAAGGTAAACCGGAGACAGAGCTGCGTCCAATTTTGCATCACAAGGTAAGCGCAAAGAAAATAAAAACAATACACAGTCTGTTAACATTGGCTTAGTTAACATATATGCGTTAGTACAGGCTACTTGGTAAACTGAGAAATACAAGCTTGCAGATTGTGAAAGTTAAAAAGGTATGCTATTAACATGAACGTTAGTCTCAGTCAGTCAAAATAATAAAACAATATCTGTTAGGTGATGTTTGATAAATATCTTTAAACTTAAAAGTTGGAATGAAAACATTTACAAAACAATTACAAAAAGGCTAAGAACAGGTAAAGAAACTACTGTGCCTCCATGTTTGCAAACACTGTGTCACTCACTGTATGAGAAAAGTGTCTTTGTACTTGTACATTGTAGACTTCCATCTACCAAAAATGGCACACGTGTGGGTAAGTGAAATATAAGACCTGTTCATTTGTGTATTGTTTAGAATAATTTTTTTCATTGTTCGAAATACTTTGTATTTACTTAATATTGCAGGATGATCTCGAAAGCATGCTGAAAGCTCCCTATCCCCCAGTAAATAACTTTTTTTTGTATCATTTCATACTTCATATATACATTTTCCAGCAGAATTTACACATGACTCTTTTGTTAATTGTTCAGGTGGAGAAAGGGACTATTAAACCACATGTTAACTTTAAAGTTAATGAAGATGTTGAGGCTCTGTGCAAAGCAATTCAAGGCTTCGGTATGTAACATTCAGATGAGTCGGCGTGTTGTATGTGCATTTATGATCTGTTATGAAATCTAATGTTTATGTTGTAATATTTTATAGAGTAAAATATGACTGTTTAATATTTAATCAAGCATAATTGATCATTTTTAATCATCAGGTACAGACGAGAAGATCGTGATAGACATACTGACCCACAGAAGTAGCAGTCAAAAACAGGCCATTTCTAGAGCATATGAAGAAAAGTCAAAACGGGTAAAATCTTTCTAATACCTGTAATAAATTAAATAAGTTTGTGTGTGCACCCAGATTAAAAAAAGCGACTTGATTTGTTTTTCTTGGGCAACCGTTTTTGTTGTTTTTTATAGATTCTTGTAAATGACCTGAAGAGCGATACCGGTGGTGACTTTGAAGATGTCCTTGTTAGGCTTGCAACCCTGCCTGCAGTCAATGATGCTAAGGATATAATAAAGGCAACAAAAGTAAGTTATGTTTCTTATTTTCAAATATTTTTTTCAATGACCAAATATTGTAAAATGGAAGCTTTGAAATTCGTATGAGAATGCATATTCCTATGAATATGAATATGTTATATATTTGTTAATACGTACATCAATTTTTATTCCAGGGGGCTGGAACAGACAAGGATATCCTTATAGAAATATTAGCTTCAAGGACAAATAAACAAATCAAGGAGCTGTCTGCAGCTTATGCTGATGGTGAGCTTGATAAGATGATGAAAATAAACCATTTTAAAGAACAACAATTAACTAAGTAAATATTGTTTTGTCTGCTGCCCAACAGAAACAAAGAAAACATTAGTACAGAACCTAAAACATGAAGTTTCAGGGGATTTTGGCAAAGCCATTGTTTCGCTTGCTGAGGTGATTATACGCACTTGTGTAGTATGTCAGTTTACGGTATTGAATGAACTGTAACATATACTGTACACTGTGAACATTTTTTTTACAATTTTCTTTCATTCTTAGGCTGCAAGGGATGAGAGCACCAGTGTGAATGCAAACAAGGCTAAAGAAGATGCACAGGTGAAAAGAACTCATAGCAAAGTTTCTTTCGTAGCCTTACACAAGTAATAAAAGTAATAAACTAATATTTGTTGTTTTCATTAAATTTTACTTCGTCTTTTAGTATAGTTGCTATTCTGAAATTGTATCATTATGAATGTTTCAGTTAAGCTTATGAACAAAAGAATATAGTAACACAAATTCATGATTTAATTTTACAAGTCACAATGCAAATATAAATAGATGTTTACTTTACAATCTGGTGTATGTAGTCGTCATACAACATTTTAACTGTATTTTAATGCGGTTGCACAAATATTTGCTGGCTATATTGATTATTTCTACTTACTGCTACAAATGTGCCTAGGAAATTGGCATAGTAATGTAGATGCATATTAAATATAAATATTAATGGTTTCCTCTATAGGCCCTCTATAATGCAGGAGAGAAGAAGTTTGGAACTGATGAGTCCAAGTTTGTTGAGATCCTCTGCAAGAGGAGCATCCCTCAACTGAGACAAAGTACAAACATAGTAATCTAATAAAATAGGTTCACATTAGAACGTACAACATTTTCCAGGTTACAATAAAACTTGAAATGTCCCGTTGCAGCATTAGTGGAATATAAAAACATCAGTGGCAAGACTCTGCAGAAGAGCATTGAGAAGGAAATGTCTGGAGATATGGAGGAGCTGCTGGTTGCCATCGGTAATTTTTTAATAAACGCAATGAGTGTATTACATTGCAATAAGTGTGACAAATTTTTGGACCCGATTTTTGGAGTTCTAAATGTACATTATTTTTTCTCCCTAGTGAAGTGTATTATGAACACTCCAGCTTACTTTGCTGAAAAACTCCATGATTGCATGAAGGTAAAAATATAAACATATTGCTTGTATAATTGAGTTAATACAAAACTGACATTTATTAAATATAACTACATTTTATATCTACAGGGAATAGGAACACATGAAAGGATTTTGACCAGGATCATGGTCAGCCGTGCAGAAGTTGACATGATGGACATCAAAGCTGAATACAAAAAGCTCTATCAGAGTTCACTCTACAAGCAAATAAGTGTACGTATTCTCCACAGACACATACACTTTCCCCCGAGATTTAGTTTAAGTTCCATTCATTAAGTTGTGTGAAACCTGATCTTCAGGTTTTTATATTAGAAACACAGAACATCAACAAACTAGACATTTAGTTTCTTTTGACACTGTTCTTCATACCTGAAAATGACAGAGAGAGACTCATTTTTAATCTCCGTCACTATTGTCCTCTTTCCTTTGTCCTCTGAAAATAATGTTCACATCTGTGTTGCAACATTTCATGCAAGTGCAACTCATTTATTCATGGTGATAGATGACTTGCTTTAGATTTTGACTCATTGTTTGCTATTTGATGTTATTAAACGTTCCGTTATGATTGTCCCGACGATTATAACTATGGTTGACTTTTCCCTCCTTTATTTTAGTCGGATGTGACTGGAAACTACTGCGACTGCTTGAGGATGATTTGTGGAGAATAGCACAGAAAACTCCTGACTTCAAATATTACACTTTACAAGTCGCTGCAATGTAGTGCTTTATTATTTGTACCCTGTAAACAAATGCATACAATAAGACGCCTTAATTTTTTTCTTGCATACATGGTTTAAGCGAGCAATAGTTTCTAGGGAAATATATATAAAATGTGTTTATGTCCAGGTTACTGTGTGATGGTAAAACCCAAGAAAGTATAAATGAAGGTAATTCTTATTGATTTGTGATAGATTTTAAACTGTTAAGGGTCTTTGTGGTAAATTGACAAGGAAAGACTGGGCAGTAGGCTAATGAAAGGCATTGCTTATTACCAAGCAACATTAGAAAATATTTTTAGACTATCCGGTCATTGTATTTTTTGCAAATTGTAAATGTTTTTGATACAACAGAAATCACAAAAAATTTACACCACGTGCATAAAAATCACTGTAACGTGATTTCTGGGCTACATTTCAAATATCCCACTTCATTGATTTTTATTGGTCTAAATGTCACTTTTTGGTCACTATTTTTCCATGACTGTCTGCCTCAATTACATGTTGCCTATCAAATACCTATCAAGTCCTGATAAAATGTCATGAATAAAATACAAATGTATGAGTGCCTATGTAACAGACGAATGATATGGAGATAAACGTTGTGGTGCTCTCATTTATGGTGACGTAATGAACATGATGCCTGCATTTGTGCCTTTTTAGCAATAAAATGAATAATCCCTCAGTAACATGTGGTATGTCAGGTTTAATTTCTAGTGAATAAACTATAGAACTTGAAGAATCTCTAACCAGTGCAAAATAAATTCACCACACATAGGGTTGTTACATGATACACTAATAAGAATTTTAGTGAATATTGACTATAAATGCCATAAGTGGGTTTTGACAGGCTTTTCTAGATACAGAACACAGCAAAACAAAGTGCATGCTTTTTTCAGTTTAAAGTAGTAAATGCATAGCACCTCTGTGAATGTTTCGAAGGGGAGAGGCTGGGAAAGAATGTATGTCTATTGCGAAAACGACACCACGCAACTCACACACCCCAGATAAGCTCAGGTGAGTTGGAGGTAATACCGGAAAAAGACCTGCGTGCAATTTTATATCGTTAAGGTAAGAGCCCAAAAATAAGTAAAAGAATACAAAATCGACACAATACATGTACTGTAGGCTGTTTGATTTGGCATACTGTAACTTTTGGTGTACTTGGTAAATTTTGAGATTGTGGAAATTGAAAAGGTGCATGATCTTTATAGCGTCAGACAGTCATAACAATAGTGCAATACGATAATAACTATCTGTTAAAGCAAATTATGTATGATGTTGTTCTTTTTTGTCTTTAAAATGTATTAAATAGATGAACATGGCGTGAAATCAAAAACTCATTTGCTTCTGTTAGAAAACATAAAAGAACTAAATAAACTGGTTTAAATGTGTGCGAATAACACTGCCCTTCAATGATTTGAACCTGTATTAGTGTATTCTTCGTGTTTGTCAACAGAAATCACTGCACCGGAAATGGCACACGTTTGGGTAAGTGATGCCTACATCTGTATAAATTTGTGAAGTGTATCGGTAATGTTCTGATTTGCATTCTTTTTTGCAGGATGACTTCGAAAGCATGCTAAAAGCTCCCTATCCTCCGGTAAATAACTTCACTTTAGTACATCACTTCATAGGGTATTTCCATCAGAATTCATACATGACTGTTGTTTGTTGTTAAGGTGGAGAGAGGTACCATTAAACCCAAGGCTAACTTCAATGTTAATGAAGATGTTGCTGCTCTGCGCAGTGCAATTCAAGGCTTCGGTACGTAACATGTTCGCAGCCAATGTTGTAAGCTACAGTAATTTCTTTTTGGTCTTGTTGCTGTATAACATTTTATTGATATGACATATGATTTTGAGAATGATATTCCATCATGTGGATATTCTTTTTTCCAATTATCAGGTACAAATGAGAAGACATTAATAGACATACTGACCCACAGAAGTAGCAGTCAAAAACAGGCCATTTCTAGGGCATACGAAGAAACCACAAAAAAGGTCAAATCTTACCTGCTATATTAAAATTAGTGTGTTTGTGTGTTCGCCAAATGATGAAAATCCACTTCATTTGTTTGTCTTGAGCAACTCTTGTCGTCTTGTTGTTGTGTTTACAGATTCTTGTTAATGACCTGAAGAGCGATACCGGTGGTGACTTTGAAGATGTGATCGTTAGGCTTGCAACCCTGCCTGCAGTCAACGATTCTAAGGATATAATAAAGGCAACAAAAGTAAGTTGTGTTTCTTTTTTTTCACAATTAGTTTTTTTAATGTGCCATGTTCAAAACGGTGTTTTAGAATGGGAATATGAAATCCATATGAGAATATTTGCATTACCCCCCTATTTTTATTCATATGTTCTTCAATTTTTATTCCAGGGGGCTGGAACGGACAAGAAAATCCTGATAGAAATATTAGGCTCAAGGACAAATAAACAAATCAAGGACTTGTCTGCAGCTCATGCTGATGGTGAGCTGGAGAAGACCATTCATATTTTAAAGGACAAGCAATTTCCTAAATACTTTTTTTTATTTTCATTGCCCAACAGAAACAAAGAAAACACTTGTACAGAACCTAAAAAACGAAGTCTCAGGGGACTTCGGCAAAGCCATTGTTATGCTGGCTGAGGTGATTATAAACACTTATGTCAATGTACTGCAATTAACTGTAATATAGATACTTTGTAAATTAAACACTTTTAAATAGATTTTGTTTGTATTTATTAACTGTCTCACCCTGTAAGGCTGCAAGGGATGAGAGCACCGGTGTGAATGCAGGCAAGGCTAAAGAAGATGCACAGGTAAAAATAACTCATTAATTGCAATGCTTAAGTTTCTCTCGTAGCCTTACACATTAAAACTAATGTGTAGTATTATTCTGTTTGCTTACGTATGAACTGAAAATCTTTTGTCTGGTTTTTAAAAATAAAATACATGCATTGTTTCCTCTATAGGCCCTCTATAATGCAGGAGAGAAGAAATTTGGAACCGATGAGTCCAAGTTTATTGAGATCCTCTGTAAAAGGAGTATCCCACAACTGAGACAAAGTACAAACATAGTAATCTAAATAACAAATGAGAATGTGCAAAACTGCAGGTGTGTTTCAAATAAAACTTGAAATGTCCCGTTGCAGCATTAGTGGAATATAAAAACATCAGTGGCAAGACTCTGCAGAAGAGCATTGAGAAGGAAATGTCTGGAGACTTGGAAGAGCTGCTGATTACCATCGGTATTGTTTTAATGTACACATGTAAAATGAATTTGTCACAATGTAGAAGTTCTAAACTTGTTTCAAAAATATTTTATTTCATTAAAGTATTCTTTTGTCTGTCTAGTGAAGTGTGTTATAAACACTCCGGCATATTTTGCTGAAAAACTCCATAAAAGCATGAAGGTACAAATACAAACGTATTCCTCTTTCTTACTGTTTCAATGCAACACTTACATTTATTAAATATTTAATATGTTTTATATTTGTAAACCTACAGGGAATTGGCTCAGATGAAACCACTCTGACAAGGATCATGGTCAGCCGTGCAGAAGTTGACATGATGGATATCAAAGCTGAATACAAAAAGCTCAATCAGCGTTCCCTCGGCAGTGACATAAGTGTAAGTTCATTCACTCAAGCAGATTTCTCTGATGGATTTAATGCAAGTTTTGTTTAACTTCCATTCTTCAAATTTGTATGACACCTGATCTTCAGGTGTTTGTCAAGAGCAAAAGGAGGGAATCTTTCACAATTCATTTACAGTATAGGGGCTAAGAGCAATATGTAAGTGGGCCATGCTACAACCCTCCCTGGAACGTTCACAAATTATGTGTTATCACTAGAATCAATATAAATACAGTACAGCAACAAACTATATATTTAGTTTCTTTTGACACTGTTCTGCATACCTGACAATGACAGAAAGCCTAATTTCTCATCTCTCTCATTACTGTCCTCATTCCCCTGTCCTCTGAAAATGATGTTCACATCTGTGATGCAACATTCCATGCAAAATAAGCTAATTCATTTTTGACGATAGATAACTTGCTTTTGAGATTTTGACTTTTTTTCTTACCTGATTCTATAAAACGTTCTGTACTGATTGTCCCTGCAATAATAACTAAGGGTGACTTTGCTCTGCTTTATTTCAGTCAGATGTGGGTGGAGACTACTGCAACTGCTTGAAGATGATTTGTGGAGAAGATTAGTACAGAAAACTACTGGCTGAAATATTTTCTGTCCGTCATTGCAGTGTCACATTATTTTATTATGTGTTTAAAAAATGTTAATTCGTTAAACCTTTTCTTTAATACAATGTTTCATGGAGTAATTGTAGTTTCTTGGGAAGAATATATTAGATGGTTACGTTCAGGTTACTATGGTAATGGATAAACCCAAAGAATATATGAAGGGCAATTCGTAGTGATTTGTGATTGGTTTCTGAATGATCTTTGGTGGTATATTGACCGGGAATGATTGGACAGTAATGGAAGGCAACACTTTCCATAGCTGCATTAGAAAAATTGTTTTAGACTATCCTTTTATTGTATTTTGCAAATTGTAAATGCATTTGATACAAAATAAATGACATACAACAACGTCATCTCTAGCACATCCCATGGATTCTGAATGGGGTTAAGATCGGGACTCTACATGTTTTAAAATGATGTTTCATGTTCCTTGAATCATTTTTCACAATTATGAATCCTGGCACAAAAATTCCATTGTTGGGAAACGCTCATGAAAATCCAATTGGTGATTTTTAGGGTATATCAGTGTAGCTCTTTCTGTAGCTATGTAAGCAAGTCGTTTTTCTACAATTAAATAAAAAATTTGACCTAATGCTGAATACATGTATTACATATGAGAGAAGATTCTAACAATCCAATTACAGCATTTATTTTGAAGATCAATAATTCCAAAATCAATACGCAAGACAATATGGGTTTACCTTCGCCTGGCAAACATTGCATGTCATGGGCAAAATGCATTATGATTGAGATCAAATCTTAACAGCTTAGACACCCATCTCTTGTGCACACTGTGGAGTCATCTGTTTGGGGAGGTACTGCTGAATGAACTCAGCCGAGTCAGGGGAGGTGGAGAAATCCCGGAGGGAACAGCAGATCCTCATTAATCCAATGTAATGTTCTCAGACTCCCATTGAGTCCTCTGCTTCTCCATCGACCTACATCCACAGCTATTATCAGATAGCTGTCATAACTAGAAGCAATACATGCAACCAGCCTTACAAACCATGTCACCTTTTCTCTGAACAACAAGATTTAAGTAGGTCATCATGATTTCCTCCTTTACATTTATTCATTTGGCGGACGCTTTTATCCAACGCTCTGTGTTTTGTTATAGTTATATTGTGATATTGTATGTATGACTATTTAACCAATGACCTATAGTCTATTGTAGCCAATAGGATGTCTTGGGAAAATGTTGACAAAGTCTACAGATAAAAGGTACAGTTTCACTCGCGCGTTTGACCGGAAGATGGCGCTACATTTTCACGAACCGTAAAAATTGAATTGTTGGAAGAACAACTGTCCTCCTGATTCGTTGTCATCACGTTTCTACATAAATTTTACGTAATCCTACCCACGATGCGTCCTAAATCCTAATTAAACAAAAATGTTATACTTTTTTAATTGTGTTTTTATATATATAGGTTACATATAGGTTATTCATTTACACATACCAACAAAGAAGTATTTAATGTAAGGTATCTGTTGATAATCTTCATCATTACTAACACTTACTATTAAATAAACCAGACTTTGATGTCACGTGTATTTTCAGTATGTTTAGCTCCATAGATTACTATTGTCATATACATTAAAAAAAAAAAATCCTTACACACCGCAGTACATCACAAATCAATTCATTCGCATCATTCGCACAAACGTACACATTGGTCGAGATCTTAATCGAGCAAACTGCCCAGTGCAAGACAGTTATTCGAGCCATCCCATCAGAAAACAGCGTCCACGCGACGCATCCTGTTCACACCAATCCTGACAATGGGAAGGAATCGGACAAAACAAGTTCGGTTGTCAAACGGGCGGATTGGGTAAAAACAAACCTCCCACTCGATCTACGGCGAGTCACGAGAGTTCGAACTTTATCAGTGTGACTGGGGAGTTCCAGAGCACGAGGAAGAGCTCTGCCACTCAGAAAACAACAAATAATCGAAACCGCTTATTTTTTATCGATATATTATTATGATACGCGGTGCCTTCTCCAAGCAGACAGAGAAAGACAGTTAGCTAGCGAGCTGGCTAAGCAAACTATCCTTAGGGGAAGTGGCGGCAGTCATCGTTGCAGGAGTTTCGCTATCTGGCTCGACTGCTAGCGTAGCCTACTCCGCCTTACACACCCACTTTTCGTCTGTTTGGTGTTTACACAGGTTTCGAATGACCTGGACTTAAACCAGCTTCGGCTTTTTGTTGAACACAAAAGAATGGTTTGGCTATATAGAGCATTTCACTGATGTTAGCAAGCTAGCGAGACGTATGGTGTACAAAGCTTATCGTTAGCCAGACCAAACTGGAGTCGGCCTGACAATACAGCGGCGTGGACTGTGGAAGTCGTGCTTTTGTCATTTATTAACCGCAGAACGCTAGTCTGACGCTCGTTAGCGTCTATGCAGTTGCTTCACTGGGCTTTGAGGGGTATAGGAAGCGTTCCGCCTTTCTGAGTCCCTCTGGCTCTGAAGTGCCGGGCGCATCTCAGGAGGACCGGACTCCCAGCATGCTGGACTAAAAAGCGGTGATGAGCAGATTGGAGTTTTAGTCGCTTACGGTTGTTTTGGACTCTCCGTTGTCCAATTGGGGAAGGCAGGAACACACGGGCGAGAATGAAGAAGTTTGCACGTATGCCAAAGTCGGAGAGCGGAGGTCTCGGGGGTGGGTCTGGATCTGGTACTGGGAGCAGCAACGTTGGAAAGGTGTTTGCCGTCGGTCGGTACCAGGTCACCGTGGAAGAGCTGGTCGCTGAAGGTAAGCGATGAATAGAAAGTGTTTACCTCAAAAAAGTGAGATGCCAAAATGCCCCAACCCTCAAACAAATGCTTTATGTAGAGCCAGCTTGGTGGAAATTAAAGATACATATGGCTGTTTACTGTAGGTCGTTTTTTATTATATTGTTTGTATTAAGACCTGCTGCCACGAATGGCACTACCTGGACACATTACAAGTTAAACAGGAGTATTTTTAGAGATACATATGATAATCCAACGCATCGTTATTTGGAGTATTTACATTTTAGGTATGTGCTGATCACAATCTTGGCCTGTTGTTGTAATTTCATGTGACCTTCTGGCACTGCACCCGGATAAACGGGGTTCCCACAATTATTGCAGCATTTCAGCCGCTGGTTTGTGCCTTTTATTTTGCCATTGTGAGACTTCATCCAGGAACGTTTTGTCTATACTTGTTTAGTTTCAAACAACCAATTGCCGTTCTTTTAACTTTGCCATGACACAAAGTTCACCAAGTGTGTTGGGTTAAAAAAAAAATCCACCTATGCCTTCTCAATTGGGGCCACATCTTTTATATATTGACAAAGATATCCCCACTTACAAGATTTCATTTTTTGTGTACTCTTGAAAATTGATATAAACTTTTGTATACATTTTTAATTACATAATTCATTCATAGTGTGTTTTGCTAAGCCTCATCAAAAACCATTCATTTTTCTGTTCATACCATATTGTAAATGAAATCTAGTTTTTCTTAAAACCTAAAGGGTACAAATGATGTCCCCCTTAAAGTGATAGTTCATAAATATTCTGTCATCATTTACTCACTCTCTTATCATTCCAAATCTCTCTCTCTCTTTCTTTCTCTCTGTCTCTCTCTTTCTTTCTCTCTGTCTCTCTCTTTCTTTCTTTCTTTCTCTCTTTCTCTCTCTCTCTCTTTCTGTCTTTCGCAGAACACAAAACAAGATATTTTGAACCCCCATACACTTCTATTGTATGGACACAAAACCAATGCAGGTGAAGGGGGGCCAGTTAACATCTTTCTTCAAAATATCTACATGACTCAATATGCTCAAATAATGTGTTCTGCAGAAGAAAGAATGTCAAGTGGGTTTGAAATGACAATAGGGTGAGTAAATGATGCCAGAATTTAATTCGGGTGAACTATCACTTAAAGAGCTTGTTTATGGGATGTGAATGTTTTTGATCACTGGAGGCTTTGAGTCGTCGGACCATCGGTTGCACCTTTTAGTTTGTACAGAAGTGAAATTAGCGATCCAGTGAAACAGCTGAGTTTCACCTGTTGTTTTAAAAAAGCTCTTGTTTCTGGAAATTGGCAGAGTAATCTAGGGTCTGTTTAAGGGGTATTTGCGTGTGTGAAGGAGAGTTTAGTTATCCATCATGTGTTGATGTTATGGCCTCTGTTGTGTGTAGTCATTCTGTCATCTCTGTTTCCAAGCATTGGATGGACATTGTGTATATGGTTTGGATCATGCGATCAGGCTTGGTTTGTGAATACATGCCTAAACATTTAGCCTCTGTTGTTTTTAACCGTTGGGAGGCTTCAAATAAAAAGGATTCGAGACCAGACCAGAGCCGCATTCTCAGTCATCCTTGACCATTTGACCCTTTTTATTTGAAAAAAACCTCGATACATTGAGCAATAGTATCGATAACGTCTCGTGGGCTGAAATGTCGCGATAAATCGCCATGTCGATTTTTTCCTCCACCCCTAGTATACAGTGTTTATCAATTTACCACAAGGATAGTTTCAATAGCAAATACTATAGTTTAGTGGTCGACCGATTATCGAACTGGCCGATTATCGGTGTCGGTATTAAGGATTTAGCCGATAATTGATATCGGTCATTTTCGATGCCGATTTGCGGATATAGTAATTTAATTTTGAAATGCGCTATTTGGCTCTGATGCAGCCAAGGATTTGGTGAGAGCAGTCGGAACACATCACTCTAATTTGTTGCCTAGAGTAATGCCCGCCCACTGCCCCTCTGATTTGTTGGGACTAAGTCACAACTGAATCCGGCCAATCAACGCGGGAGGCTGCGGAACAGAACGTTTTTTTCACTCTCACACCGAAAGCACTTACTAACTGGAGCTGCTTCAGGTTCATGCTCTCTGAGGTAAGGCAGCATCAGATGTTGAAATAAATCACAATCCACTACACTGATGATGCAAAACACTGAGCAGCTTTGCGGGTTTCCTGCAGGTTCCGCAGGATTTACGCATTATTATCATGTAGCTATAATTCACTTCCATAATATAACAATGATTTTGCTCTACAAGCGAGCAGCATACTGCACACACATTTCTTGTAATTGATCGAGCTGACGTTTTGCACGTCGTTTTAAGTTACGCCATTACAAAAATACAAGCCATTTTAAAGCACAATGACCTTGAATCGTCGGTCTTCAGTCAGAGTGTCTCATGCACGCCCGCACAAACACACTCAGACTCCGCATCTCAAGCTGCTCGCGACAAATGTTTCGCAACTTATTTATACACATAAATGTTCAGAGACACACATGGGTGTGATTAAATGCCTGTCTTGCCGACAATACACTCAAGGAATAGGCTAATGTACTAAATAAGTGTGCCTTAAATATGCTTTTAATGTTATAGCTTCATGAAAACATTTGCGGTCTTTTCAACAACATGCACAATAAATCTATGAAGGCAATTCAATAATTTACACTTATTATATAAATTCTAATTGTGCTAGTTAATCCAATGATGAGCAAAATGATTAATTGAATAGTTCTAGTATTGTATACAATGTTTAAGTCATCGGAACATATTTTTTCCATAAATAAATGTAATTTATTCCATTCAATTCCTTTTTTTTATTTAGTGGTTTTTACAATGCATTTTTCTTTTCAAGCAGCTTTACATGAGAAAAGACAAATAAAACACAGAAAGAGGCAGAATACAGTGCGGTGCAATAAATAAAGCAATGGTGGTTTACAAAATGTTCACAGAATTCTGCTGGGTGCTCCCTTCTTTCTTTTGTTATTATTAATATAAGCGTTATGATTAAGATTTCTCAGTCAGACTTAAAAACATTTCAAATGTTTCAGAGCCTGTGTTCTTAATTTTTATATAAATGTAAGTTTTTACACCATATCGGTTCAAAATATCGGTTTTCAGTCTAATTCACATGTAAATAATCAGCATTGGTATCGGCCCTGAAAAACGCATATCGGTCGACCTCTACTATAGTTCACTAAAGCACTTTTTGACTGAGTGTTCAATTTAACAGGACTTTTATTTTGACGGGTCTTTGGGAAGACGCTTGAGTTTTTGTGTTTGCCGATAGCTTCACTCAAACAGTAAACGCTCGTAAAATAAACACTCAGAGCAACTCTGTAGATGAAGTTCATTTGTTTCACCTAAACTCGAGTGACCTGAGACCTCACATGGTTATCAAAACCCTCTTCTCTGACTTCTTCACTTCATTAAACAACTTCAGCATATGGAGATTCTTGCCGTATTTAGTCTTCTAACTATAACATCTATGGTTAGAAAATGGTCGTTAATAAATGATTGTTAATAAATGGTCATTAATATAAATAAATGGTCGTTAATAAATTAAACTTATTTGTAGCCTCAAAGATTGGTATAATCTGACTTGCTAGCTATGGTGATGTTGAGAGATAACAAAGGCATGATTGTCAGGTTCTCCACACTCTTCTGTTAGGATCCATTTCTGCTCCAAACATTTTGGCTGTACCGTGCGCGAACAAAACATTTCTTACACAGCTTTGATAAAATAGGTCACTCAAGCTTTGATTCAGAATAGGCTTGGCATCACGCACCGTGTGTCGGCCCAGAAGAGTATCTTAAGTGATTATTTTTCAAAACAATATTATTGTACGATTATCCAACACTTAATTAATTGGTCTTAATCTGTATGTAATTGCTTATTTCTCATTTTGTGATGAATGGTTTCCATAAACTTTGTGTTTTGTATAGCTCTGACAAGGTCGACTTGTCTTAAACACAGCAGATTTTTTAGATGGTAGAAGATTCAAAAGTGTTGTGTAGATTTCAGACTCAATATCTCCGTAATATGATATTACCTACCTATGATTGTAAGTAGTTTTCTATCTATCTAATGTAGATTAGAGGAAATGTTCACCCAAAAGGAGAATTCTGAAGTTACTCCGTTTCAAACCTGCATACATTTCGTTGTTTGGTTGAACACAGAGAAAGATATGTGGACAAATGCTTGTGACCAAACAGTTCTTGGACTCGATTGACTAGCATAGTAGGAAAAATGGCAATGGTAGTGTATAATTCCCGATAACTGCTTGCTTTCATTCGTTCTTCAAAATATCTTCTTTTGTGTTCAACAGAACAAAAAACTATTAAGCTTTGTTTCCTAATTAAGTTATAATTATAAACCCCGTACAGTGTTTAATATGTCCTGCATCATTGTCTAAACAAGCAAATCCCATTCACTCGCAAAACATTTTTTTTCCGTATGTGCAGTGTGAGAAAAGTCTAGGAACACTTTTTCCAGAATCTGTTTTCTTTAAAAATCTCCAAAAGACTCATCTGTAAACTTCTTAAAGAAGAACAAGCCAACCTCAAGGAAAGCTGTCAATGTGCAAAATTTGTTAGCTTTGCACACAATGTGCAAAATCTGTTAGCTTCCCACCAAAAGCAAACTTTACTGTATTTTTAGAAGGTCATTCAGTACCACAGATAAATTTGTGAACATCATTGTGGTGTAAATTGGAGGAAGTTGATTAAACAGTGTTCTTTAGAAGATATCTGTGAGGATCGTGTGGGTCGGTGAAGTTTATGAAAAATTCTTCTGTCAAAATAGGATATCCTTCCAGACCTTGGGGATGTCAGGCAGTTGTGAAGAGAAACAAGAAGACAGAGACTTGCTGAAATTTACAGAGTGCTGTTGTGTTTCAGTAGCATTGCTTGACATGTGCTAATCTGTAATCATGCAAGTATAGCACGAAACGCTATAGTGGATTAGGCATTATTAAATACTACACTGTCAAAATAAAATCTGTTAAAAGTCTGGCAGCAGAGACAATAATATCGACTATCACAATTATTTCTGATGCCACTAATCGCCAAACAAAAAGTTGTAGCCGACAGGACTATCTCAGTGTAATCTTTGTAAATGTAGGAATTTTTTGGTAAATAATTAAGATTGTTGCAAAATTTACTTTTTTGTACCTTAAATGAAACAGAAAAAGACATTTGGGGAAATGCTAAAATATTACTTTTTAAAAATGTTCATCTGACTGTACAAGCTAAGTATATCAGATTCAGAACATGAAAAGTGGCTCTGTACATGCAAGGTATTCGTTACACATCTAGACATTATTTGAGCATATTGAGTCATGTAGATTACTTATGCTGCCTGTAGGTGACTTGGATTGTCAGAGTTTTGGTCCCACTCGATGTCATCATATGCCTTCCAAAAATCCTTAAGTTATCTGCTGAAGAAAGAATGCAGGGGATGGATTGCAAAAGATGTAAAGAATGCAACTGGTAGTGCAACGCATACTATTTCTTTTAATTATGACTAGGCTTCATGAAGGCAAGTTGCATAACGAAGGTCTAATTTTTCAGTTTATACACCAGTGTCTTGAACAAGTGCAATTATACCAAATATGAACTGTACTTGTATATGTAAGTCATACCAGGGGATTTCAAACTGTGGGTCGGGACCCACTTGTGGGTCATACAGTGGCATGAGATGTGTCGTAGAAAGTCACTTGGGTTTTGAATGACGCACAAAAAACAGTTTAGTCCAATTAATGACTGACAATAACAATAGCTTTGATATTTTACCATTAGATTTATAGTATTGTAGGTTAAATTTAATTTATTCTATTTAGGGAAAATAAAATCTCTTCTACTTGTAGAGGATGAATGTGTATTTTTGGTGGGTCTCAAGATAGATTATACCTGTCTAGGTGTGTCCTGGAATGAAAATGTTTCTGTGTGCAGTTCACATTAGTGCACCACACTGGAAAACAGCTTTTACATCACCCAGATGAACCAAACTGTGACGTCAAATGGACTCGGCTCAGCACCAGAAACTCTTGTGTGGAAAGCCTCCTGACTAAACAGTTTTGTTTACCTGTCTTTAATAGAACGATGTGTTGTCTCTCGCTACTGTTCTAGAGCAGGGAAATAAATAACTGACCAGTATGTTAGAATAGCACTTGACCTGGTTACATATTAGTAACAACCCAGCGTAATATAGGCCAGTGTTATGAGTAGGATTTTATGGTTTGGAAAGCTCATCACAAGTACTAAAGATAACATTTGGTTGTTTTGATCAAATCAAGCTTACACATGTTTATCATGTGAATCAAGATGCTTTCTGTGCCATTGAAATTGGTTAAACTTTCTTTTCCTGGTTTGACATGCAGGGTTTTTTTTATGGGTCTGTAGGTAGCTCTATAGGTTGTACATAACGTGATGGAAAGAAATAATCGAAGACAGGATTTGTATTTATTTTTGTAGAGGAATTGAACACTATATACCACTTTGCAAGATAAAAAAAAAAAGAGGTCCATTTCCTTACTTCAGATATATAATTAAACCTTAAAGATGTTCAGTTAACAAACAAGTTTCATTGTAAATGTTCTGTTGGTTGTATTTGCCACGTTAATGTAGTGTTAAACCAAAACAGGAAGGGTTTCTTAACCATTGTTGTTCACGTAATGCAGATTGGTCTAGGGATGTCAAACGATTAATCGGATTCATAATAAAAGTTTGTGTTTACATAATATATGTCTATGTACTGTGCATATTAATTTTGCATTTGTAAACACAAAAATATACACACACATGTATTTGTATTAAGGGAATATTTAGATGTATTTATTTATATTTACCAGTAATTGAAATGATATATTAAAGTTGTTAATTTTTGTTAAATATATGCATGTATGTGTATGTGTTTATACATGCAAATATGCATAGCACACCAGAGGTAGCCATAACCAAACATTCTCCGTCATTATAAACAAGTCGACCATGACGGCCCGCCACCGTCTCATTTGTTTCGCCATAGTTTCAAAACGAACTGAAAATCTTTTTGTAATAAAACAGCGTTCTCTAACGTTGTTTGTGGATCTGATGTAAGTTAAGGATTAGTTTGCGCCAACCCTGGGTTTTAGGTACCATGAAAGTAACTCGGCTTTAATCGGTGTTCATCACCATGTTAATTTATACTGCACGGCTCACCTGCTTCAGAGCAGATTAGCGATCCACACCGAAAGAGAACCAATCAGCGACGAGCAAATTTACTTATACTTGTTACAATAGCTAGTTTTTTTATAATGTTTAATAAAATAAGGTACTAATATAAACAGATGTAAATATATATTACACATATAAAATAAATACAATAAAGGTTACTATATACATTAAGTAAAATCTGATTTTAGAGATAACATTTTCAGGCTTTCCCTTACACTCACATGAAATTAAATTCATTTATATTGTAATCATTTATTGTACTACATACAATATGTATTTATTTGCATTGGATTTTTTACATTCTTGTCTGTGGTGCAGCACATCTAGGAACACTTTCAGTTTCACTGTGTTGGGACATTTATCTTCTTTGTCAAATGAAGAAACCTTCTATTAAACAGCTTCAGTAAAATACAGTCAAAACCATACATTGACAGGGTACATCACATATCTTTAAACACTGCGATTTTTTTTTTCAAGTTACACTTAGAATTCACCTAAATAATGTATCATACAGTAGGCCTACGTTTTAAAATGTATAATAATTTTTTAATACTTTAATGCCTACAACATTCCCTAATGCATCTGTGTTGTGTCAGTACTTTAAGGAAGGTCAAGTAAATGGGGATCCGTACAAAACCCTTAAAATGATTTAAATATTTGACCAAAACTCAATTTCAAACTTCAATACAATCTTCTCTATGTTCTATGACAGTACTGTTTGATAGCATGTATGTAAGAGGTGTTTGATATCCTAACCACAGAACCACTTCAACATGGCATTTTCTATTTAGCCGTCTTTATTTAGAATCAGCTTCTCTAGTGTATTTTGCTCACATTTCTTCTGTGACCTATGCAGGTAGACACTTCAGTTTCTGGGGAAGGTTGTGAAATGTCCTACAACAACAGAGACACCAGTAACATAAAATATAAATCCTCACATTCACACGTGTGTCATATTGAATAGAATGTGTTTACTATATAGTCATTTAACTTGAGCATTACCTCAATCAGCAATGTTTCTGAAACACTTCTCTCTTGCGTAGACAGCAGAAACAGTTTTACTCTGTGGCTGGAATATATTTTTGTGTTACTAATATTGGCGCATATTCATTTCCTTAGAAACATACGGAACTGTCTCTATCTTGAGTTGACAAAGAAACTACATGAGCTGCTTCATGGTACCAACAAAGCATGATCACGCTGGTTTGGTTTTGTCAACCCAAAACTTATCCTGTAACCCTGAATTTGTTCAGCAACATGGCCCCCGGTCTCATCGATTTATGCATAAATAACACGAGTTTACGCTTTTCGGATTGCGCGTTCTCAGACCCTCTCGTCGTGTGCTCTCATACATACACAGGCACGCTCAACCAGAGAGTGATAGTGACTTGCATCATTTTGGATAAACCTTAACTTTCAGTGAGTGGAAAAATGTCTCTGCGTCTTCTCCGTTCATGACCTAACAGCAGCTTAAAGTTACTTGTAAGTTATTGAATGAATGATTACAAAACAGCGTGTAGCCTACAAGCACCTGCCATTGTTACTTACTGGACGTGTGAACATTTGTCGGTATTTAGTATTTTATGTCTGACAACAAATGTATTAAATATGTAAACGACGTCGGCTTTATATATGTATTGAAATATAAAAAGTTCAAAGAATGGTTACGTCCCGATGACGTCACAAACATGATAATTAGCACGTAATCTCATCTTGCACCATAGTGACGGGTGAAAAAAGATTATGACAAATTTTTGACGAGCCATATGTCAAAATGACGGACAATGAAAATGTCTAGCGCAACCTCTGCAGCACATATTTTGTAAACACAAACTTTTATTCTGTATGTGATTAATCACATTACTTGTAAAATATTTTTTTTTCATAGAATAATAGTATTGTTATATTTTATATATGTTACTGCAGTATGTTTTAGAAAGTTGTAACAAACCTAGTTAAGCATTTATTTCAAATTCATATTTTTTTTATTTTTTAATCATTCTTTTATTTACATTCTGTGGGCAGTTCATCAGCGAGTTAGAATTAAATGTATAATAACATTTAGCACATTTTATTAAAAAAATGTTTTATTCAAAGTCACTTCATTGACTACGTTTACATGCACCCTCATAATGCGATTATAATAGGATTTGGCAATACTGCGATTATGCTTTTCCCCTTTTTTAAATGCAACCATTTGATTTAAAGAATGTGATTAATCACAGTAAGCATAATCAAAGTTACATATGTAGCCAGCAACATACACGTACTTTATCTGAGATCATCTTTGGGCTATGTATTATAGCAAATAATCAGGCTAATACAACTCCCATGTAAACTGGAGCAAAGAGGTGTTCTCATGTCGTCTACATGTTACTGAGATTAAGTCCTTACTGTGATTATTGAAAAGAATCGTATTATTGATGCGAATGTAAACGTAGTCTAGTTAAAACCACTTTTTATCCTCTTATACAATTAAAAATAAATATGAATATTAATTTGAGTTTGTAACCCAGACATTAAATAAGGGTTAAGTAAGATTCTAAGAAGCAAGTTTCGTGTGTCTCAGTGTCTGTGTCTCTGGAGCCTCTTAAGTCTGGTGATACTCTGCACTGGTGAAGCATTTTAGAGTTTGACAAAATCTCACACTGCTCCCCGTCTCTGTATTCTCCATCAGCAGTATGCAACTGCCAGAGAGCTCTCTTGCTCAATGCCATGGTGAACCCTGACACACTTTCTGAGCCGTCTTCTGCATCTGAGGTCTTTTTTCTGTGAGCTTTGCTGAGTGGTTGTTGAAACTGCTTTATCTGCACTAAACGATAAGTGTGAATAGACGTATGTGAACTTCATGACTCGCCACAATGTGTAGCGATAAGCATTTTCATGGGTAACTGATAATAAACTTGTACCGCTACCCAGTTCTGCTGCTCGTATCTTCTACAATCAAGTAGGCTTAAGTGCTTATTTAGATGAAGAAATGAGGTAATTTGCTCAAGGCCGGTTAGAGGGAAGAAAGGTGGGCAGATGAAGAAGGGATATTAGCAGGAGATAGAGGCACAGGGCCAAGCCGTTGTCGTTATAATAGATGCCTGCCTGTTAAATGTGGTACTGGTATAGTGATGTCATAGTTCTGGATTTATGACGGAGGTGATAAAGCACAAAAAGCATTAGGTCATTGTATTCCTGAGTCAGTTTGAATAATACCGGATTAAAATGATTAAATGCACATGTCATGCATCATACCCCCTACTTTCTGCTGTTTTCATCTGAACCTGGATCGGTGCATTGTGAACTGGGCAAGTACAGAGGGTGTTTATCTTCTGTCATCACATACAAAATTTAGGAACATGTATCCTTGTCACATAGTGCATTGTGTTGTGTACAGTAGGTCCAGAACAACAAAAGCACTATATGAATCAAAAATAGTTTCATGCTGTCATTTAGAACACGGCGAATTCCACGTCATAGTAAATCTTTATATATCTTTTCCACAAAGTCTCTTCGGGGTCTTGATTTGCGGGTCTCCATGCAAATATGTTTTCAGTTCAGGGCGGCTAAACAAGCATGAGTTTGTTAGGCAACAAGTGCAGCATTGTAGGCCCTCTTTTGTGTCAGGGCACCCTGTTTTAATGCGGGCCGCTCCGTGACTCAGCATGCTGTTAATGAGAAAAGGCTTGCCAGTCATACGTTGCCAGGATTCATTCACCCTGAAACGGATGGGAAGAGCGTTGTGGAGACATGGCGCTCCTCTCTGCTGCATGTTGGTTCAGAAATCCCTGCCATTGGGTAGGCGGTCAATACTCGCATTCATTGAGCTTCACGCTTGGATGCAGATTGGAAGCTTAAGCTAGATGGCTGGATTTTAAAATGTGTTGTGAAGTTTTGGACTTTGTTGCAATTGTTAGCCCGCACGCTTTAAAGTGAAGTTGAAATGCAATGTTTTCATTCAAAGTTGTTTAGTTTGGGTGGCGTTTCCTCATCTAAAATCAATTTATTAGCCCACTAAGATTGTCACTGTTTTTTGCATCTTTCACTGTCTCAATGTATTGAGGTCACTGGTGAATCTGAACTAACATGTTTTTTGGTGGTTTTGTATGGCAGGAGGTTTTTCTATGGTGTTTCTGGCCCGCACACACAGTGGCGTAAGATGTGCCCTGAAAAGGATGTATGTGAACAATGTCCACGATCTGAACATCTTCAAGCGGGAAATCACAATTATGGTAAGATCTATCTTTCATCAGATTATTAGGTTTGGCTATGCTCCTGTAATTGAGGTCATGAAGACATGATTCACTAATTCGGGTGTTGAAGGATTTGTTTGTTCCCCACAAAGTCCAGACTTGAATCCCATTTTAACTATTACATTCGATATTTCGGTGAAACATAAGCTTCCAGGGCCCATCACCTGATCTGACGTCAGTGCTGGACCTCGCTGATGTGTCTAAATGCCAGTGAATTCTTGCAGCGTTCTAACATCGAGTGGAATGCAATCCAATATGAATACAACTTATTACTTCAACAACGAATGAAATAACTGTGCATTGTTTTAAAATTAAATGTTTAAAGCAAATATGGGTGTTGTGTTTGAGTGTCACATACTTTTGGACATGAAGTCTATATGCACATAAGAGATTAGATTGTTCAGAACATGTTCTACAATGATAAGGTGTTGATGTAACTCTGTTTCATTATTTCCGGTTTGATAATTTTAGTGCTTCAACTTAAACTTATCATGCTACAAAAATGCCACAGTTCTAATTGTTGTTTAGTTTGAGATTTTCAAGTAACATTTCAAGTCTTTACAGAGTTATTATAGTTTTGAATTTAGTTTGACTAATATATCAAATGAGTATATTATATATATATATATATTTAAATAGTTGTCATTGTATTATTTATCTGTTTTTTTATATGTTGCTATGTAAGGTTAATCCTTTTTAGTTTAATTTTTATTTAGTTTATTATTATAACTTTAGTGCGTTAAACTTATTTCAGTTTATTTCTGTCGCTACATTAAAATTTTGTTTGTTTATTTTTTCCAAATTATTTTTATAGATTTCAATAGACACAAACGCTTACGAAGTTTTCATTTTAGTAAACTAAAATATCCTTGGGTCTAATATGGTATTTGATTTAGCCTCGCAGAAATGGTGTAATCGTTTTAGTTTAAACTCTTAAGATAAACTAATGTTCAATGCTATTTTTGTTCTCACAGAAAGAATTGTCTGGCCATAAAAACATAGTGCGGTATCTGGACTCGACCACAAATGCTGTTGGAGACAGTGTATGGGAGGTTCTGATTCTCATGGAGTACTGCAAGGGTAATTCAGCTTTGTTGAAAAATAAACAATGATCTATCCATTATATCGCTCCATCTCGATCTCTTTATGTGAACATGCATTATGTGTAATTATAAGAATGCAAGCTCATACATGAGTTGCATTAAGTCCCTCTGTTGCCTGTCCAACTGTTTCAATCCTATAAACCTCATAATGTCTGTAATTAAATAGGGGTTTGACAGAGGTAAAAACTTATGCAGTTTAGCATTGATATTTCAAATGATGCCTTTGTATTAATCTACTAGATCTGATGAATTTTGTTTTTGTTTATATAGCCCATCTAATGTGTATATGTTCACCTATTGTTATATAACGTGATTCTGCAATGTTTGTTGATGGAAATGTTGCTGTGCAGCTGGTCAGGTGGTGAAGCAGATGAACCAGCGGCTGCATGTTGGATTCACAGAGGCAGAAGTGCTCAGTGTATTCTGTGACGCCTGCGAAGCGGTTGCCAGACTCCACCAGTGCAAAACTCCAATCATCCACAGGGACCTAAAGGTAGAAAACAGTGT
The DNA here is from genome assembly GCF_015846415.1 of Triplophysa dalaica. Classification (NCBI taxonomy): domain Eukaryota; kingdom Metazoa; phylum Chordata; class Actinopteri; order Cypriniformes; family Nemacheilidae; genus Triplophysa; species Triplophysa dalaica. The sequence goes on from NC_079545.1 coordinate 24,177,127, forward strand.
TAACAATATTACAGAACGTTTTAAGCAGTTTCAATATAGATGATTGATGAGTTCATTTCCAACATAGTGAAATGCTTCACTGAAGGTAGAGTCGGCGTGAAGCCGTAGACACAAGCACGGATCATGTGCCTGTGTTTTATCTTTGTGATTTCATAATTTCTCTTGAGCAAGTATGAAACACTTTTGTCTGTATATGTTTGCTCAACAGGAGAGATAGATTTAGGACACTTATGGTTAGATTAGGGAACCATGTCCATGACCATTTCTGCTTAACTCGGTGATACCAGACATGATCTCTCAATTACTCAGCCTGCTAACGTTATTACTAGAAGGCATTAGTGAAACCTAGGCAAAAACAAGCCTGTTATGCTGCGTCTGTGAAAAACAGCAGTGTTTGAAAGAGGCACGGCCACCCTTTTGGCAGAAAACTGTGGGAACAGACCAATGGTGCCATCGAACAGAGAACACTTTTCCCACCAGTCAAAACCAATCGCAGTCTAAAATAATTAGATTCAATTCAACATTAAAGTGAAGGAAATGAGTTTGTTTACTATTTTGACTTAAAGGCATTGTTTCTACTTATTCTCATGTCACACGAAATAGGTGATTTCAGGTTGGTGGGACACTTTTTGACATTGAGATGAAACCTGAATTCAGTTGAGTTATAGGCAAACGTCTACCCTTGTGATAAGGACATACAGTTATCAAAACAGAACATATAAGCATAGGCCGTAGAGAAAATAATAAGTGAAATGAATATGGAAATGTATTAAAAAGTTATTTATCGAAAATCTTGCTTATTACTCATTTGAAATGTGCATTTATGTTTAATAAATCGCTGCTGTCCTTTTGAAGCCTTGTATCTCTATAGGAATAATTACTTTAAAAGTGTTTTGTTCTGTTGTACACAAAAGGAGATATTTTGAAGAATGTAGTGCATACAGTTCTGGGGCACTTTTGATGACCATTGTAATTTGTCCTACTGTGGTAGTCAATGGGGTCCTTTTTAGTTACAAATATTCGTCCACACATCTTTCTCTGTCTTCAAGTTTTTACAGATTTGGAACAACAAGAGAGTGAGTAATTCATGACAGAATTTTATTTTTTGGGTGAACTATAGCTTTAATGTTTGTCACAGGGTCTTAAAAAGTATTAAAAAGTCCTGGTCAACACAGTATGCAATCATTGAAGAAATACAGTGTTTTTTCCATTTCCTGGTAAACAGTGAATTTGGACATTCAAGGTTTCAGAAGGACAGCGACAATATACATAGTATGCTGTTGCAGTATGCCAACGTTAATATACGTGTCATGTGCAAGATCTCCGTTGTTTTTGTAGAGCACATTTGTTTTTACATTTATTTCCACATTTCACTTCCTCTTTTTTTGTATTTTGAGATGTAGCAGCAGGAAGTTCTGCACATCCATCTTTTAGGTTATTGATATGCAGAAGACAGGGCTCAACGCTTTTCAAGGATTTTTTCTACTGGCCCAGTCGGGCAAGTGATTCAAATTTTTACTGGCCCTGCCAAAATTTTCTATGGCCCCTTCACAAAAAAAGTGTTAAATAATATCTAGTTATTTGTTTTTTGTTTTTTTACATATGTTATCTTAATAAATAAGCGTATGATACCATAAAAACTATTAGCCTATAATTAAAAAATGTCAACTATTGTTGAAAACAACTAATCAGTTAGTAATCAAATAAGATCAAGTTAACAAAGTATGTGCAATAGCACAGATAAATGTAATAAAGCAAACATACAAATAATCAGTGTTTTTCAGGTGTTTTAGATAAATAATAGTGTTTATCAGGTACAGAAATTAAATAATATAAATACTTTATGGTCTTTACTTTATTAACTATAATATTGATATAACCTTACTAGAGTTATACTTTAATCTGTAAAGAGCAGTGAGTGCTTTCTGCTTCATTCTTTGTTGTTCGATTAACAAAACTTAGACGTTTATTATGCTGCTGCCCCTTTAAGAGAAGCACGGATCTGATACACACGCGTTTTGTTCCCGTTAGACATAATTGAATACGTTTTACAAGTATACTTGGTAATATTGGCATAATTTTATCTCGATATGTGAGATTAAGAGTAAGAAGATGTGAAAGAGAACTTAATTCAGCATTTTGCGCGTGGTCTGATGGGGCATTCAGGCTGCGCTCGTATCTTAAACAGCACGTGAGAACCGAATCCAGTCCTCTTTTGCATCTTCTTGGGAATATTCCATGACTATACAGCACTGGCTTGATCGGGCAAGTGACAGTTCTCTCAACTGGCCCGAGGATCTCCCATGCTTGCCCGATGCCATGGGGCAGTCCTTTAAGTCGAGCCCTGAGAAGATGCAGAAGATTGAGTTTGACAAACATAAGAATTCAGATAATATAATGCTTTATAACATTTCAATCTTCTGTCTCTGGATTTTGAATCGAAAGTCACTAATATAGGTTTGAATGTGTGTGTTGACAGGTAGAAAACATCCTCCTGAATGACCAGGGACACTACGTCTTGTGTGACTTTGGCAGTGCCACACATAAAGTGCTGCTTCCACATAAAGATGGAATAACTGCAGTGGAGGACGAGATCAAGAAGTAAGACTCTTTCACCTACACTGTGAGGAGACCTTTAGTGCGGGGTTCATGTTTATATTTGTCATAGTCGTGGCAAATAATACATACAAGGACAAAAAGTGCCTTTGCCTTATATGACCAGGATATTTACATTTGAGCTATGCAATAAATTCTTAAAATCCTCTTATGTATTGCAGGAAACCGCTTACCATTTTGACTTTTGTTGTTGCTTGTTCTGCTGCCAAGAAGTCAGTGGTTTTAAACCTCTCATTGTTCTCGATCCTCTTTGCTCAGGTACACGACTCTTTCATATCGTGCCCCAGAAATGATTAACCTGTACCAAGGGAAAGCCATCACCACAAAGGCTGATATCTGGGTAGGCACCAAACACAAGCACACTCACGTTCCTCCCAATCTTTCTCTTTCCCTCACCGACTCCCAGCCAAACACTCACGTTCCCATTTTCTCGCTCCATCTCTCCCAGTCTCTCTCTCACACACATGCATTCACAAGCTGGAGAGCTGGTTTGGTCAGACTGACAAGGCAGGCACATATGCCAAACCGGTTTCCTCCATAAATAAGGGCTCTCAGGGGAGTGCTTTACAGCAGTCCTTCAAATCCTGGCATTGTTTCAAAGCTGGGGCTTTGTTGATGTTTTTTGCCTCAGTTTATTAAATATCATGCAGTGTATGAGGGCGTTCAGATGTGAAAATGGTTTAGGTTGTTTTGTGTAGTAAGTTACACTGTGTACATGTTCAAGGTTCTGATTTCACAATATCACAACAAGTACCGATTGACCATATTAATAGATGTTGGGTTTTGTTCGATTGGTTTGATTACTACTGTATTGGCATTTGGTGCGGCTGTGTGAATAAAAGTTTTACACCCTATCGTTCTAAATCTAACAACCAGCTTTAGAAGGTTTGTCATGCTTTTGCATGCTGTTCCTTTATGACTATAAAGGGGGTGTGTGTCTCAAGATGCATACAGTCAGATATTAAAGAAATAGTTCACCTTCGAAATGAAAATTCTGTCATTATTTACAGGTCTGCAGAACACAAAAGTAGATATTTTGAAAGAAGTTGGTAACTGAAATACATCTTGTAAAATGTCCCTATTAGCATTGATTGTGTGTTCATACAATAGAAGTCAATGGGGACTAACTGTTTTTGGTTACCGACATTTTTCAAAATATTTCAAAACTTTTGTGTTTTACAGTTTTAAACAGGGTGAGTAAATGATGACGCCATTTTCATTTTGAAGTTGAACTATTCCTTTAAGCATGTTTACGAGATCTTTTTGAAAAAAACTGTTCTGCGCATACAAGACTGATGGAAAGCAATGAAGAAAACACTGGCTGTAGTTTCCTGGTTTCTGGCTGCGTTGTAAAGACAGGAATGAGGGTTAACTTCCTCTTTAACACTGTCATGCTGTGACAGAAGTATTGTAGACGAATTTTGAGCTTTTCTTTGGACTTTTGAAGTATTCCCCCAATTTACAGAGTTATTTTATGCAAATTGTTTCTTGTAATAGATGTCACTATTGCAGATGATAATGGTAGAGCTTGCTTTGGTAGGAAGAGGAATTGTACGACAGTACTTCCTGCCCATTTGCTAGTTTTAAAATAGAAGGAATTCATCTTGTGCAGCTGTCACCTCCACAACTGCTTTACAGTGCTGTGTCTACATTTGAGCATCGAAGACATATTAGAATTGGTTAGAAATGCATAAAGTTTTTATTTGTGACTTGGTTTTTAGTGAAATTACAGATTCTTGCTTTTCTTTTCCTCTTGTATATTCTCTTTCTTGCTCTCAGGCACTTGGATGCTTGTTGTACAAGCTGTGTTTCTTCACACTTCCATTTGGGGAGAGTCAAGTTGCCATATGTGACGGCACCTTCGCTGTTCCGGATGGTTCAAAATTCTCCACCAAGTTGCACTGTTTAATCCGTAAGCACTTTTCAATGATTCCCAAAAGATCTGAAAAAAATATTATTTTGTGGGAAATTGCACAAGAGCTGTGGAGCGTTTTAAATAATGGTTTAGTTAAGCAACAGCTCCACCATCTGGTTGTACAGAGGTCCTGCATCCTCCTGTTATGCTCACCGTCATAGAGTTTCATTTACAATAATAGATTCTGGGTAGAGTTTATTCCATTTGGCCCTCAGAATTAAAAGATGTATAGACTTTGTCATCTTAAAGGGATAGTTCAGCCAAAAACTCCAATTTGCCATTTATTTACTCACCCTCAGGCCATCTGACATCTCGGATGGCCTGAGGGTGTGTAAATAAACGTCAAATTGGAGTTTTTGGCTGAATTATCCCTTTAACCTCATTCACTTGCTTTTCACAGGATACATGTTGGAGCCCGATCAAGAAAAGAGACCTGACATCTATCAAGTGTCTTACTTTGCCTTCCGGTTAGCCGGAAAGGAGTGTCCAGTGCCAAATCTTTTTGTAAGTTCCTACACACAGAGGGAAGGTGTTGTTAATTTGTTGCCTTTTTCATTTTTAACGTGTTGAATTTGATTTCTGCAATGCAGAACTCCCCCATTCCAACCTCATTGCCAGTGTCCCTTACTGCTAGTGATATTGCTGCTAAGAAGAGCCAGACAAAAGCAAGGTAACTGCACTTCACGTGTGATTTTCCGATAGTTTGAATGGAACAAATCTTGTAAATATCCTGTCCTCACCTTGAATTTTTCTTTGTCAGAATAACGGATTCAGTTGGACCAACAGAAACATCAATCGCACCCAGGCAAAGACCAAAAGCTGCAAACAATGTTCTGCCTTTGGCCAGCACTGTAACTCCTGTGAAGATGACTGTACCCTCAGGTACGGTTAGCAACGGCCAGAAAGGTGAGAAATAGGGAGGACGGAAGTTTTAGTTTTGTTTTGAATAAGTTTTATATGTGTCCATTTTGATCTCAGCTCCTGGAAATGAGCAGCTGCCGGCTGCGCAAATGCCGAGCAGCAGTCAACAGAACAGAGTGTTACAGCAACTGCAGCCTGGAGACCTCCGACTACAACAATTACATCATCAACAACAACAGCAGCAGCACAACATGCACCACCATCAACAACAAATCGCCGCACATCAACTACAGTACATGCAACAGGTACTGAGCACCAATGTGCACTATTGCCAGGTCTTATTCAAGGGCTTCAGGCCTTACTGACAGATATAGTAGAATATTGTAAATCTTAAATTCTAGTCAATATACTGCAGTTCTTCATTCTCATGAAAAACATATTTGCAGCAGCTGCATAAAATATTTTTGTATTAGAGCAGGACCTGTTGGTTTGTCTTTGTTTGTATTGAACACTTTGGTGCTGTTAGGCACGATGACTATAATGTTTACATATGATACACATAACCTAAAACAGAGTGCCCTTTTATTTGTATCAAGCTTTTTTAGGTTTCCAGAGAAAGCTTGTAGTGTTCAAAAAGAATGACCTATTAATGCCCTGTAAGAAAAAGTTCATTTGAATGACAAAGTTCTTAAATGCTCTCCAATATGTTTCAAGATGTACATTTAAAGCGGAAAAACAAAGATATGAATGCGATGAGTATAAGAATTGTTTCATGCTATGTTCATCTGAAACATATCTAATGTGTAGTTCCTATATAACTTCCCCAGTATTTTGCCAGTTTTATCTTATGTCACTGCATCTCTGAACACACAGGTGGCGCTGCATGATTTTGTTTTGATATTTTTAAAACATGCACAGCTTGGGCAAAACTCAATCCTATACGTCTTATACTTCTCACTCCTATACGTCTTATACTTCTCACTCCTATACGTCTTATACTTCTCACTCCTATACGTCTTATACGTCTCACTCCTATACGTCTTATACTTCTCACTCCTATACGTCTTATACTTCTCGACAAAAGAGAAAAAATAAATATTGTGTTCATTTATATCAACGCTCTCTTATTATTCTCTGTGTGTCAGTATCAGCAGGCCGTGCAGCAGCAACAGCATCAGCATATGCTTCAGCAGCAGATGATGATGATGCATCAGCAGCCCATATATCAAACCCAGCAGCAACAGCAGGCTCACTACACCGCTCTGGTGAGACCCTTCACACACCTTAAACATCAGCGGCAGGGCCGTTTGTTTACTTTTAAAGTAGCAACACCAGATTTTTCATAGATGCTTTTCTAATGGGCGACGTGCCTGAATACGAGAAAACCTTATTTATAAATTAACCTTGTGAAGAACTTTAAAAATTAACACTGTAACGTGTGGCACTCGACAAGATGGAAGCTGAGTTTTTTTTTCAATTTTAAATATAGCCTCCGTGTTGAATGTTAGTGGGTTATCTTGTATATTGTATTTTAATTAATGATTTCTCGTAGAAGTCTGAAATTAGACTCTCTTGCCTTAGATGCTAATTTGGCCCCATTCACTGGGGCAGGTTTCTGTGCCAGACAGTTTTCCTATCCAAGTGAATGTCGCCCAGTCATAACTGTCGATAATTCCATTGAATTGTATTAACGCTAAACGAGGAAATGTTGCTAACTGACTTTCACTAAATACATAATGTTAAGGCGGAGCAATTTTTAGCTCATTTTCCACCGAATGGTTACCATCTGTTTAATTTCAGATGCAATCTGCTCCGTGCAAAACCATCAGGGGATTGAATAGGGCGGTGAAATCGACCGATTCTCTGTGTTAAATCGTAACATATGAGGCAATTACACTGTAGGGAAATACACTGATGGCCTATGTAGCCATCTCGCTGCATAAATGTTTTTATGGTGCTTTTCCATATAAGCTTAAAAAAAGTTAACGTCAACATTTAAAACTGTTTGGTTAAAGGAATACATTTAAAGCCATAGAACAAAAAAAAGAGAAATGTTCATCACATCGCATTTCTAGATGTATCGCGCCCATTACAGTCCAGTGTCTGTTAAACCACAGGAGTGACATAAAGCCATCCAACAGCAATGTGAAAGACTGACAACATTACAATAAATTTGAGGTTATCTCCCCCCAAAATATTTTTGAACGTTAATACATGTACTAAAATACTACTTTTGTATTGCTTCAAAGGGAGTATGCACTCGTTTTCTTTTCAGTGTTTTTGGTATAAAAAACAAGCATTACTTTTCTGTTATTTTATAACTGCAAATAAATGCAGTCAGAAACCCTATTTCTATTTCAAATTTTGTAGAAATATTGTAAGAAGTCAAAATGATCATGTTAATCCTTGCACATACCTATAAATAGTAAATCCAGACTGCAAAAACAAACCACATAGTTTTGTAATATGCAAATATTTGGGGGTTGCTTTTCAATAATTCCTGTTTGTTGAATAGATGATTCCTGATACAGTACATGTAAATCCACCATAAATATTTAATGCCAACCAAGGACCTGTAATTTCCAAATAACAAATGAATTATTTAGCTTATTATATTTCAGACAAACTTAGCATAGTATAGCACTTTGACTGAATCTAGTTCTTCTATCTTACAGATGCAGCAGTACCAGCAGGCCTTTTCCCAGCATCAGTGTGCACAAGTTCAGCAGGGTCACTATATCTCCCCTCTGGAGTTCCAAGGCCCAATGGGCTCCTATACCCCTGTTGGACCTTCCCCAGTAGAAACTCCGTTTGCTAACATCAGGCAAGTACTTTGAAGTTTTTTATTTCTTGAACGCAAAGTCAGGGACAAGGGTTAGTTTCGCCTTTTGTCACTGAATTTCGCTGGTGTTTTGAATAACACTATGTGACACATTGTTGATCATCATACTGTAAGTGGATATTGTATCGTGCTGTAAAGTGTCTCTTTTTTATGTCTGGCTTTTTTGGATACAGCCGAACCCCAGTGTCCACCGCTGAGGTCCTGTGTCCACCCCCCCAGACTGTCAGCAACCCTCCTGATATGTCTAGCTGGAACCCATTTGGAGAAGACAACTTCTCTAAACTTACAGAGGAGGAGCTAATCGATCGAGAGTTTGACCTTCTCAGAGCAAGCAAGTGTCTTTTTTACGTAATTCATGTCCAAAATATATGTAGACGTGTATACATTTTTTATGTAGATGCTTTTTTGTCCCGTATCATTCATAGAACAAAACATTTCATTACTGTAGATTTGCACTATAGTTTATATGCTTATATTATTCTTCAACCTCTCCAGCAGAGGGTGCAAACGCCCTTCTGTATTCCCTCTAACGCCCTTCTGTGTCGTCTTCCCTACAGAAAAGCCGGTAGAGAGATCTGTCAGCATGGAGTCCAGCAATATAGACAGACAGCAGCCGGTACTGCAGCCCTCACTGCATGAGGATCCTTTTGGCTCTGTGCCCTTCCTGGCCAACGCAGGCAAGTTCTAGCAGCCGGCTCTCAGAGGACCCTCACCAAAGCCCCAGTCCTCTTTCTCTCTCCTCACCTCTGTGCTCCTTAATGCCTGTACACCGCAATTCATTGTCACTTCTGGAGTCGGGTTGCTAACAAAATCTATGCTAATCTCCATTTGTCCTGCTTTAAATGGTACATTTAGCTACCTGCAGTCCTGTCATTATTATGTAATCCCTGTATGTCTTAAAACTGAGATTTAAAGTTTTGGGTTATGGTCCGGATAGTTTATAAAGACATAAAGTAAGCACATAGTAATACAGTATAGATTACGATATATAGACATAGATTTAGAAATTTAAATAACCCATAACAGGTCAGAGATAGTATATACTAAAATGCAAGCCTAGGAATTGAGAATTTACAGACTACAAATATAATACAAACGTATTCTCTGAAACTATAAGAGATATAAACTTGTTTTCTAGGGATTTTTATGTACTAAAGTTCTTAGATCATGGCATTGTTGCATTTCCATGTTTGTTGCTGGTGCCTTTTGTATTTTCTTTTTCTTGTTGTCATTCTTTAGAATTTTAAAGCTTTTGTCTGTTCTAGCCCTTTTAAAACATTGGTGAATTTTTTTATTGTGTTCTTGCTTTTAAAATCTGCATTTTTCTTTTAAAAGTAATAGATTATATTCTACAAAACGGGACACATTTTATAAAGAATGTACGTTTTGAACTAATCTCAATGTCCAGTGAAAGATAATATAAGTGTGGATTGTACTCTTGACTTTTCTTTGTTAGTGTAGTTTAGTTTTATTATTTTCTAAGGCTAACGTTTAATCAAACATTGTTCTGCATGTTCGTCAGCCACCAGAAGTGACTTATTTTTAACGCCGCTGACCAGTGAATTTCCTTCAGTTGAGAAAACAAACAAGTTTAAGGGAATTTTCCTTTTATTTCAATTCTTTTTTTACATTTACACGTTTCGCTAAAACGCATCAGGTTGGCATGAGAGAATAGCTTTGCGAATTCTTGAGCGACCTAATTTTCCACTAACTGGATTTTTATTCTTTCCCAGATCAGTTAGCTACACGTTGCGCTTGAGTTCTAGTTAGCGACGGCGAGTGCCAAAAGTTCTCAGGTACAATTTTTATGGACCTAAAATGCTAGAAAATTTCCAGCGATCCTCTTAGTTGCTTTGTTTACTTTGTAAGCATGCCAATTTTTTGGTGGAGTTAAACACCCGTCTCTCCGCAGTGTTAGAGTTGGCTTTAAACTCCTCATTGAGCCTTGCTTTTCCTTCTTATAATTTACTGTGAAGATACTTTAGGTTGCCAATTTAGGGAACATTGGCAGGATAACTTGGAGGGAGGTTAGCCGAGTAATCAGAACTGTTGCATCTACACAAGCAACTCGAGTTGGCAGGCCTTTTTTCTTGCTTTTACCCTTGCATAATTTGATGTCTTATTATTATGTAGCTTATGCTAGAACTTTTTCTGGTCACGGATAATGTTTTCCATAGAAAACGCTATGTTGAAGTATGTATGAGTCTTTTACATGATAACTACATCACATAACCCATGTCATTGTTACTCTCTCTTGCTCATATTGGCAGCCTTGAGCCTTAATTGAACATTTAACATAATTTTGACATCAGTACATTGTCAGAAAATGCATTAAGGAAAGGTTTACATAAGGGCTTTTCACAAAGTTTACTGAAGCGTTATTTTCTCAACGGTAAGTTGATCATAAAGTTTAGCGAATCCTTGATGTGGATTCTTAATCTTTATGTCCTCATTCATCTCATCACCCACTCAGGTTCTTTTTATCCGATAACAATTATTGTGTTTTATTTTTGAATATTCAAATGTGTTACCATTCTGTATTAGATAAAGACAGCCATTCATTTTGAGACATCTTGGTCGAGTGGGATATCGGTGGATAACACAGACTCGTGTAGGCATCACTTGTATTATAAAAGATTTTTGAGCCATATTTTGTACTATGCAAGTGTAAGTAGAACTAATATAAGCATGTTGAGAATCACAACAAACCCACTTGCATATAGAGGTACTTTTTAAAAACATGTCTAACTAGCTTTCTAAGCACTAATACTTAAACTACTACAGCATTTTTTTCTTTTTTATTATATTATATTTTCCTGAGAATCACAGTACAGGTGTCAGAGTCTTGAAAACAGAGTCTTTGTTGCATATGTTTCTCCTTTAGAAAGAAGGATGTAGATGATTTTGCAGCAGATCAGAAGTTCATAGCTCCACCATTCCTCAGTGACCTGTCATCTGTACACACAAACATACATACAACATCAGTTGCAACAAGTTGTTAATGTCTTGCATTGACAGACTGATGTAAATATTTATGTATTATAATGTATAACTGAATGTTTTTTTTCCAAATGCTAATTATAAATAAAGCTCATTTAAAAGCAATCTTATATTTGTTGATTTTGTGAAGCTCCTTACAGGAGAGTTTGACTGATGCTTTATTATCAAGTTGTCATGTTTTCCACCTTTATACCGCGAGGGCAAGATGCTCTACTTATTAATGATATATTAGCTTGGCTGTCTTTGTCTAACGTTTATTCCTTTAAAAGCCTAAACGTGATTAAAATAAGGTAAAATTGGTCTAAAGTTATATTCTTATGTTAGGGACAAAGAGACATATTTTCGATTTGCTTCAGTTCTGTTTGTGTTCAAGCATTACTGTTTGTTTATGTCATGAAAATAGTATAAATCTTATCTGCTCATATTAAGTGAAATACTTAACAAAAAATGCTTAAATAGGAGTGTTTTGGAGTCCAGAGGAATCAAAACATGTTGCACGATTGAGCATCGAAATATGTGCTGTAGTTGTTATTATGTGGTTTGTGTGATAAACACCTTTGTGAAACCTGGGAGTAGGTCATTGGATTTAGCAAAAACACAAAAAAATGCTTTTATAATGTCCCTTGTTGAGGAAATAATGTAAGTCGTAGGAAAGTGCTTGGTCACGTGATTTAAGACAATAAGAACTTTCAAAGCTTATCATTACCATGTGACCTCTGTTCCTAAATCATATTGTGAAGACAAAAAAGACAATCCGCTTAGGATCTGCTGAGCCGGGTGAAGGAGGTTCTGTGTAATCCACTGGATGGATATGTGGCTTTCAGAGCAATATGACATTTCAATTACGTGCCATATTCAACCAAAGTGGGCAGAGGTCTGGCCATCCGTTTTTCATGAGCATTTTTCCTAGAGCCGTCATCGGGGTGTAATTGGATGGCCTGGAAAAGAACACTCAATACATTTCTTCTTCTGCTCAGGATCTTCTTATATGATTAAGGATGTTCCATTATGCTGCCCTTTTGATGGTTGTTTCCCAAATGGTGGGCGGGATTAGATATATTGTAATCCGGATAGTCTTAACAGATGCTGTCTTACATTTTCTCCTCCAAGTTTCAGACGACTTTATAAATCAGAAATCGTTCCGCCTTGTTTTTGCTGTAGCCACACTTCTTTTACCCATCCACAATGCATGCAGATATATTGTTATTACTATAAGATTACAAATAGAAGTGGTGGTCGTTTTTGCTCTTGTTTAATTAATTAATTGAAGTTTGGTTTATTTATATATTTCTGGACTTCACATAACACAGAGTTTGGCTAATTCAGAGTCTTGGTTTGCCAGTTTGGATGGATCTGTTGGTAACAGATCTACAGCTCTGCCTGCTCAGCAGGGGGAGGATGGCAATGTTTAGCCATGCCGAGAATTTCAGTCTTTTGAAATTAGAGCAATAGCTCAATAATTATACATGTTGACAAATATTGAGATGTGCAAGTTATACTAGTTTACACTATTTCTCATGTTATAACTTCGACTCAGTTTCAGTGTCTTAAGACATCAGTATGCTTTTGCTCATGATTTTTGTATTCTGAATATGACATGATTTTTTTGAAGTATTTTATGAGCCAGGTGGGGGTCTGACCAACTATAATCTAGACTTTTGCTATTTAAAGTAGTGAGAATTTCTTTGCTGCAATTATAATTATTTTACCAAACCTAAACATCATTACACATGCAAATATACACTCAAATGGTTTTGATTGTATTCTATAATAAATAATTATCAATTATTTTAAAATTTATTTTTGGACCGTTTCCCTAACTGGCATCTTAAAGTTTGTGGGTTTTAGTCTGGCATTTTTAGAGCTCTCCGTAGGAGGCTATTTACATGCGCCTGTTTTTGTCAATCCAAATGAATTTGTTATGCAGATTAGACAAAAGGTGTTTTTATTTGTTCCCTACATTTTACATGTTTAATGAAATTCTTATTTGGCTTTATGTAATGTTATAAAATCATACATGAGTCCTGCAAAATGTAAAACATGTGCCACAATTCCCTTAAAAAATGTGTATTGACATTGCCTGTAAATTATAAGTTATATTCTTGTGGTGAAAATCGTTTGATTATTAATGTTTGAAGATATAGTAAACCCAAAAATGAATATTCTGTCATCATTTCCTCGGCCTCTTATCATTTCAAACCTATGACTTTAATCTCACACAAAAGAAGATCTTTTACAGAATGCTGGTAAACGAACAGCGGCAGTACCCATTCACTTCTATTGTATGAAAACAAAACCAATGCAGGTCAATGGGTACTGCCGCTATTCGGTGACTGGCTTTCTTCAAAATAAATTTTTTTGTGTTCTGCAGAAGAAAGAAAGTCATACATGTTTGAAATGACAAGAGGGGGAGTAAATGAGTGAACTATTCCTTTAAGACAAAAGATGAACCAAAACTCCTCATGCGCACAGCAAAGGTGTATGTATAGCTAAATGCTTTTCAGTCCAATTGAGCAGCTACTGATTATGAAGTGAATATCATATTATTAACTTGCTTAACTTATTTTCAGGAGCTGGTGTGCAAACAGCGGAGTGTCCAATTGAGAAGGTCAGTGTTGCTACGGCTGGACCACCGGCTACACAAGATGTCACCCTGTCATCTGTCAAGGACCCTACCAAACCTGCAAAAAAATGTAGCTCCACTAGTGCACTGTCCAAGAAAGCTGGCGAGGAGTCTGACAGTGATTTCGAGTCTGACCCGCCCTCTCCCAAAAGCAGTGAAGAAGAGGAGGTGGAAGAGGAAGTGGAAGAGGAGGAAGGTCTTAACAGCGAACATGAAGACACCGAGCCTGAAAACCTGGGTCAGAGGCCATTACTTATGGACTCTGAGGAAGAGATAGAAGAAGAGGACAAACCAAGCTCCGATTCAGACTGTGACTGTAGCATAGCCGAACCTAAGTCAAGAAGACCGCTTGACCAACCTTCTCCAACTGTGAAAGCTGAATCCAGAACCAGAGCGATCACTCCACCAGATTCACCAAGTGTCACCATGTCTGCTGCAAGCCTTGTGGATGTGTTTGGTGCCATTCCTTTTGTTGGCAGCGGTCAGCCCCGAGTGTCACCAGAGAGCATCGATATTTTTGCCAAAGCCCCTTTCAGGCAGGCGAGCCAGGATAATGCTGTGGACGAGATTGATGTGTTCACCAAAGCTCCTTTCAACAGAAACCTCTCCAAGTCCAGCAAGAGTGGCGACGGCCACAGTGGCCAGACAACACCCGTTTCCCTCGACACTGTGGATGTATTTGGCTTTTCCCCATTCCAGCCCAGCCACGTCACACCCACCTCCAATAACCAGGAGGATATTTTCGGCCCAACCTCTTTTGACGAAGCAAGCCCCCAGCAACTGCGACAGAAGCAGCGCAGCCTTCAGAAACTCTCCTTGCGTCAAAGACGAACCAAGCAGGAGGCAGGTGGCATCAATGGGAAGCGCCACCACGGCACACCCACCGGTGGCAGAAAAAGCAACAAACCCAGCTTCCGCACCCCTGAACGGGCACGAAGGCACAAGAAGTCGGGCAGAAGGGACTCGCAGAGCAGCAATGAGTTCCTCAGTGCCTCCGACTCAAAAGAGAACATCAGTATTTCCCTGGGAGAGGTGATGGAAAAAGGAGCTGCGCTCCCCCCGGAGGAGGCCTTGCTGGACCCATTTGACGACAAGCCTTTTCATTCACAAGATGGCAGGCGACACGGTCAGCACCAGAGCTTGGGAGACAACAAAAGTGAGATGAATTTATCCAACAGCAGGCCAAGAACAAGCTCACTACATGGTGTTTTTGATGGAAATAAGATTGATGACTTTGGCGCCGTACCTTTCACAGAAGTGGTGGTCCCGGATGGAGCTCCACAAACACCACAAATGGATCTCGACCCTTTTGGAGCCGCACCTTTCCCTTCAAAGCAGTGAATGTCTTCCAGCACATGTTCAGACACACACACACTGCCACATTATGCAAAGTCCAAGCAGCCTTTTAAATGTACTTAATGGACGGCAGCTTTGTGCTGTGCAGCCAATTGGGACAAAGTCCTTTAAATTAGATAACATCCACCTTTTGTAGTTTTCTAAGTATTTTAATACATAATTGGACAGCTATAACAATGTTTTATTATGTGACTTAAACCTGTGGTGTGTGGATGTTCTTGAATAGGCTTTTCAAAACATACTCTTTAGCCTTCGCTCGTTAGAAAGCCTTCTATGCTGCATAAGCGCTCTTTGCTCAGTAAAAACGTAGAGCATTGTGATTAAGTTTGTACTCCATTGACCACTGAGTTGGTAAACCTACTCGTTTGGATATACCAACATTAGTTAAACACCATGAAGCCTTATATGGGTAATGCCCCGCCCTGCTTTACAGTACCTCGAATACATAATGGATGTTGTAGCCCATTTGTGTCGAGTGAAGGTCTTCTCCATTTAAAAGTCATTGACATATTGATCATTTGATGCATATTTTTACATTTTTAAGTGCATTCAATGTTTTCATTCTTTTTTATTATAACAGTGTTCTTCCTATACGCATACATGACAATGGACGCATATTTTCCTTTCCAAAATTAAGACCACACTGGAGAGGGGTCACCTTATTGTTGGTTCTGATGATGCGTTTGAATATGAAACAATAATAATAACTCTAATTGTAGTTATTATTCCTTAAAAGGCACAGGGACATTATTGGTAATGTCAGTATCAATAATGAAGATAACCTAGAATTAAGAACAAGGAATTTATACATACCCTTAGTTAATATGTATATATATAAAGGGATAGTTCATCCAAAAATGAACGTTCTGTTTTCATTTACTAACTCTCCATTTGTTTCAAACCTGTATACATTTCTTTGTCCTGCTGAACACACATTTGGAAGAATGTTTGTAGTTCTGGGTCACTATTGACTATCATAGTAAAATAGCTGTAGTGAGAAAACTACAATGGTAGTCAGTAGTAAAAGTACTTGTTTTTACACATTCCTCAGAATATAGTTTGTGTTAAACAGCACAAAGAAATGTATAAATGTGGGTGAATGACGACAGACTTTTCATTTTTGGCTAAAATGTCACTTTAAGACAAACGTTTAAAGACACTAAAGGGTATCACACATAAAAGGTGTCACATCTGAATAGGAATTATGAAAAGGGCCATTTGGAAGAAACATTAAGGCTATGGCTTACATGACATTCAAGACCAAAAATCATTTTTCATGTTTTTCTGTTTTTAGAGAGTAAAGTTCCTTTTACATTTCTTTAATATATAGTACTGCACTCTCTAACAATGCAATATGAAATATTTTTTTTTATTTAGTGATCAGTGGTCTGTTTTATTTTTAATAAATACAACAAAGACAAAAAAAACTCTTAATAACAGTTAACATCATTTATTTCCATGAAATGGAGTGAGCAGAATTTACATTAAAGAAAAAACAAACATTTATTCAGATAAATCTGGATTATTCCTCTTTTATGGATAGGCATATCCCAACATATGTGGTAAAAATAAATAAAAATAGCCATAATTTATGCACTTATGATTCAGTAACAGCTCAGAAACATTTTTACATATCAACCTGTCAAGTAAAATGTCAAACTAGCCAACAATAAAATAAAATCTATAGGTTATTATTGAGGAACATGTAGTTGTATTCCACAAAGTCGTAGTATCTTTAAAACATATCCCATTCCTCAGTTTAACATTATAAACCCACACAAGTTAAATTCTATTTTAGGACGTCCAGGGCCCATTTCCATAAATGTAGCCGCCAAGTTAAGACTGTGTTTTAACAACAAGTCTCACTGACTAGCAATTAGTTAGGACTAATCAGGCTCTTCATATTTCAATAAGCCTAATCTGACATTGATGCGATAGATTTAAAGACGTTAAAAAACTATATGACTAACTTCTAAGACTAGTCTAAGCAGTTTATGCAACCAGCCCCAGATTAAGATAAAAAGTGAACAAGACATCTTCCAACTGCAACACAAATTGTACAAGTTTACAAATGCAGGTACCCATTAAATACTTGCTTACCAAGGAACAACATCTACTGAACTTCTTTGGTTTATTTTGGTTTACAAATGAGACTAATATAGTGTAGTGTACATACGTTTACAGTAAAACATGTTCCAGCAAATGGTTGTGAGTAGGCCTGTATTCTAGATACAAATACAAAAAGAAGAAACTGAAATAGTATGAACAAACAATACTGAATGCATAACTATTATGTAACAATCCCTTCACACTTAAGACATAGAAACCCAGCCCCTGGCAGATGCCATGAAAGGATGCTTCGCCTTAAATATGAAAATCCTAAATCTGCTTCACAATATGTGTTTATAGCCTTTTTATAACTATTTAGATAGCCACAGCTATAGGCACTTTTACAACATTTATAAAATGTCAAAATTGCCAACAATTAAAAAAATCCATACAACTCGCAAACATATAAACAATAACTGTGTTGAAGCCTAAATATATTTTAAAACAGCAAATAACGGTCCTCATTGGTGACACAAGCCTATTACTCTAGGAAGGACGAGGGTAGTCTGGGCAAGGGTGAGAATGACGGTGGTTGGTTAAGGAATGTGCAGACTGATGCCACCAGTAGAACATAAGCACAACCAATATGTGCCAAATCTGATGGCTGGAGCCCAGATAGTTCAGCTGACCTAAAGAATACACAGAAGAAAAAAGACATTAAAACTTTGATGTTGGTTTTTAGCCTGTCAAATGGATCAATGTGAGTCTGTTTAAGTATGGTATCTCTGGTTAAGACAGTTTTAAAGCTGCAATAAATAACTTCTCTGTTTGAAATATAAAATCACATGTTACTTCCTTTTAAAAATAATTGACATTCACTACGAAATCCAAAGAACACTTCATTTTTACATCATTATAATAACATTACAGTTATGAATTGCAGAGATATATTTTGTATATGTGACCCTGGACAACAAAACCAGTCTTATGGGTCAATTTTTCGAAATTGAGATTTTTACATAATCTGAAAACTGAATTAATAAGATTTTATTGATGTATGAGTTGTTAGAATAGGACAATATCTGACTGAATCTAAATAGTGAGAAAATTGCCTTTGAAGCTGTTTATCAGAGGCACTGTGGCAGGCCATCAACTCACAAAAAATAAAGTTTTTATATATTTAAGGTAGGATATTAAAAAAATATCTTTACTTAAAATCCTAATGATTCTTGGTTTTAAAGAAAATTTGATCATTTTGACTCATACAATGTATTTTTTTATTTTACTTAAAATGTTCCCGTGCTCCTTAAGACTGGTTTTGTGATCCAGGGTCACATATGTCCTATATAAACAAATATTTTAAATGGAGTATTTCTTAACCAAAACCAGCAGCCTAAAATGAATAAAGTGAAAAGGATATGAAAGGATCAACTGAATCTGTACCTGGAAAATACCGCTCTGGGACTTTGGAGGTATAGAAGACGATAGCGGCTACAGCAAGTACGTACATTATCAGCACCCGGAAAACAAATTCCTAAAGAAGGGCCAAAATAGGTATTTTAAATATTTTAAACCACACTTGTATTGTATTTCCCAATCAATTTACATTTCAATTACATTTATGCATTTGGCACACTGTGTCTACCTAAAGTGACTTGCATTCATTCAGTTTTATCAGTATGTGTGTTCCCTAGGGATCGAACCCATGGCCTTTGCATCACAGTGTTCTACACGTACATTTACACATTATTATGCACTTTTATCCAAAGCGACCTAAACTGCATTTTACTATACATTTAGTACATATATTATATGTATAACCAGTATCGGTACATATATTATATATATTTTATACATACATCTTAGTATGTGCAATCCCTGGGATTGAACCCATGACCTTGGCGTTGCTAGTGCCATGCTCTTACCACTGAGCTACAGGAAAGCAATCTCTACCAATTGACCTACAGCAACGCTACTGACTTAAAAGAATCTTACCTGGACTATGTCTGCACTGAACCCCCCGCTGAGCCAGATCCAATGAACAGTTGGGATTAGGCCGTATCCTGCGACAGCACAGAATATAACGGAGCGTAGCTGCTGCCACTTCTTGGTCAAGTAATGAGGGTGTATCTGGGCGAAGAACACCGCCAGCATCATAGCCAGAACAGTTACCAGGTACACCTGCCGCCAGTACTGCACACACATATCACAAAACACAGATCACCAGCTTGCTTTTGAACTACATGGATTATTGCGCACAATACAGACCTGTCTCTCCATATGCAGGAATAAATAAATTCCACTTGCTCTGCGGCAAGAAAAAGCAACGGCTTTCTTTCTCTTGGGGCACTTGGCTGATTGAGTAGTCATCCAAAAAGCAAAGCTAAACACTTGGCAGGGGGAGAGTGGAGATGGCTCACCCACGTGTGAATGTCATATGGTGGGGAACAGGAGTGACGGAGTGGGTCCACGAACGCGGCCATCTGCTTTGGGCTGGAGCAGATTTCTGCCGCATTCTGGGGCACAATAAGCCAGCACTTCCAATATGTGGGGAGAACCATGTGGAGCAGCGTGGCCAAAAGCGGTGGCGCTCGGCAAATAGCAAGTGGGAGTGGACGAGAGCAAGCAGCTTGCTCAGGATATCCAAGCTCCAAGTTTTCAGAAAACTTCACCGAAATCTACGCTCCGTTTTCGCTTGAAACAACGAAGATTCGTAGCCAAGCGTCGCCTCATTTCATGCAGGCAGTACAAAGCCGCTCCACAGGGGGTCCATTGTGTAAACCAACATTTATACAACGAACAACGAAATACAGTCTCTCTAGTGCTAAAGTAATCTCAGAGGAAATTCAACATGTTACACATTCTAATGTTTTTATATTCTATTTTTCATTTCTTATGTTAAGCGCTTTGAGATGCTACTTTTAAAGGAGCTATATAAAATAAAGTTATTATAATTATTATTATGATAAAATTGCTATTATACACGTGGAATATGTTGTACTGCATCACTTTCGACAAAAAAAAAAGATCCATTCCATCCAAACTCGCTCCACCCGCATACTAATATTCTTCTAAAATGAACACACGGTCTCTCACACAGCATTCACAACACACACACCAGACTGTTTTTCACTAGGAACAGGTGAACTCTTGCTCTGTATCTGTTGCACAGGTAACATATGCCCAAAACAAAATCAGGCCAACCATCTGCTGCCGGAGACCACTGTGGGATGATGCACCTCAAGATACCCAATTAATCTACTCGTCCAATACCACCATAACCTCCAAACTCACACAACCCACACACAAAGCAGTGCTTGCTCCGCCCCCTCTGTAACAGAAGCCACACGTACGTTATTGCAGTAGAAAGCGTAGAACACTCCTGGAACGTAACAGCCTATGATTCCAATGGAGATGCCAGCGTAGTCCAACGCCATCCAGCGGCGGCTGGTCTTTTCGGAACGGTGACAGCAGAACAGGTGATAGCCCGCAGAACACAGCATTGACATCTAAACGGTAACATGGAGAAACATTATTCATTAAAGCCAACCAGTTGGCCAATCAAACGATTCAACAATTACATTTTTGGGAGAGAATTAGCAAGGACACTTCGCCTAATCCTAACGTTTGAGAATGGCTGCCAAGGATAAAAGCTGCTTCTTTCTGTCTATTACCAGTGGCATGATAACAGCCTGTAACAGATCTAGAATTAGACTGGGCCAAGTTTAGGAGGCGACAAAAACGAATATACTCTTTCCACTCTGGCGACAGTGAATGTGGAAAGTATCCCATCAAAAGGGCCAATGATCATGTATTAGAAGTACCAATCCAAGTTCGGTTTTTATCGCTAAAATGGCACTGATCCAAAAAGCATACACGGTTACACGATGAAATGTGACCGTCACCCATTTTGCATCTACCAAATGCAAAATGTGTAACCAGCACTGACATACCTGGAAGCAGAACAGTCCTATAGAATAGATGACATAATCCTCTCTGGACGCTCCTATGGTAGGCAGCACAGCCAGCAAATCATAAACTCCCAATGCGAAGAATAAGCAGAAGCCCAACAGGTGGCTCCAGATGTTTACCGTCTCATTGGACAGAATGAAAAGGCTACAACAGAGGTGACACAGGCGTATTCTTACATTTAAGACATTCATTACATTTTCAACCACCCAAATGTTTCGTTAGATGTTCATGAATGCAAATAAAAGCTGGATACTAGCACTCACCTTTTAATGCACAGTCTAGAGGTGAGATAGGCTCTGTAGCCATCCGTGATATAAGCGTTTTCTTTAAGAAAGCCAGGCACCTGCTCATAAGTGTACAGGCGGATCCCTCTGGGCACCAGGACTGGCCAATACTGGTAACTGCCCAATTCAATGTACTGGCCATTTTTTTTCTGCAACTTTTCGGATGGCATGATGATGACGTCATCCAGTTTCTCACTCGCAGTCCTAAAGACACAAAAAAGAAATATTTCATTATTTCACATGTATAGCTAGTTCGTTAAGTCACTAAACCCTTAAATAATGCAGATGCAAATTCCACACAGGTTATTTAGAACTTAAACTTCTGTTAAATGAGACGAAACGAAGCTGAGATTAATTTTTAAATCACTATCCAACAAGTTGAATCCTTATGACTAAATATTTGACAAGCACACACAACATATACACGTGACACGCTGTTTATTTTGATAAAACTAGCAGATCACAGTCTGCGTAACGTAGCTGAATTATCAATCACACAGCATTGAAACTGATAAGCAGCTAAATGCTAACCACTTGTAGCTAATGGAGTTACTTTAAAAAACGGATTAACGCGTTTACTGCATCCTTACTTTACACTCACCATTGAATTAAGGTTTAAATTACGGAATCCTTAAGGTTTGTATCGATAAGGCTCACGAGCAACGACAATATCCCTCCCTCAGACTCATGTTAGCCGGGTGTAAGGAAGTAGGATGTTGTGTTGTCCTACTAACGTTAGCTGCTAACAAGCTAATAGATGGATTACTTTCACATGTAACCTGAGGCTGTAATCGCTCTCTCCAGCGATTTATTCACAAAATCTGATCATATCTGGAGATTTTATGAGAATCAAGGTTCATAAAATTAGAATAAATAATAGAATTTTAGAAAAAGTATGTACTTCATTTGTTAAAGGGACAGTTCACCCATTTTTTTTTATTTTGTCATCGTTTCCTCACCTTCGAGTTTTTTCAAATCTGTATGCATTTCTGTGTTCTGATGAACATAGAGAAAGATATTTGGACGAATGTTTGTAACCAAACAGATCTTGGACCCCACTGACTACAATGTAAAACTACAATGGTAGTCAAAAGTGCCCCAGAACTGTTTGCTGCCATACACCTTTAAAATATCTTCTTTTGTGTTCCACAGAACCAAAAAAAAGTATTTTTTCCAGGCCTACAGTGGTAGCAATGGGACACAAGAACTGTTTGGTTACATGTAGTGTTGCCAACTCTTTTCAATGGAAAGTAGCCTGCCCGAAAAATCGCTAAATGTCGCCAGATAACGTCACATACTAATTTGCATATCCACGACGTCATCACGGAGTATCTGACAAGCAAAGAGCTTAAGGTCTGCTTTATATCTCTACTACTCTCTGAGCTGTCCTATTAACTATCAATCAGAACAAAGATATGTATACAGATCTGAAACCACTCGAATGTGAGTAAACGATGATATTTCATTTTTGGGTGAACTGTTCCTTTAACATGTTTGACTTCAAGATTTTCCGCCTTGGTTTGTCATCCTCTGGACCTTTGGTAGCCACAAGAACTCCAGTTCTAAAGCAGACACTTGAGATTTTATTAGTTAAATCATTTCCTCCTTTTGAATATAAGTCGATTCAAATTTCTGATATATGGAAACCTCGCCTCCATGACTGCATCATCGCACGTTTTTCACAGCATTCATTATTGACACAATTGAGAGCTGTAGGTGGCAGACTGCTGTCAACACGTTTGAAGAAGACATTCTTATGTCATAAACATCTCAGGTGTAAATGTGTGTGATACTCCTCTGGGGCTTGATTCACACTTCTTCTTCCCTCAGATATTGCACCCAACATAATTACCTTCTCAAGTAGAAGTGTCTTCTTCATTAGCACTCCTAAATCACCTTTCAGCACTTCTCTCTCCAGGCTGTCAACAGCATTGCCAAAGCGATTTGCCTGACTCCAGAACATGCACCATGTCAGCCGCAAGAATGGCATCACAGCATTGAGTGTACTTGTAAAGTATATTCAGTTTGTTCCTTCTGTTTGGTCATTTGTAATGGAACGAATGAAATAGATTTTATCGATGGACGAGGTACTAAATGTGCATATACCACTAGGCCTTCCATTTTCCATCATCTCCACCCTCTCTCAGCCTCATGTTTCCCGAACCAAGCCGACCCCCTCACACGCTGTTTTCCACTGGTGCTCATGATATGACCCCCAACCAAGAGCAGGCATCAAGTCGGATAACAAGGACACAGTCACTGCATACGAGGTTGGCCAAGTGTCTTGCTGAGAAACATTTCAGCAAGTAAAAGACATCGCCACCCTGACAGCGGCCTCGCTAAGGCCCGTCAGGGCTCCGC
This sequence comes from Triplophysa dalaica, assembly GCF_015846415.1. Taxonomy (NCBI): domain Eukaryota; kingdom Metazoa; phylum Chordata; class Actinopteri; order Cypriniformes; family Nemacheilidae; genus Triplophysa; species Triplophysa dalaica. The sequence continues at coordinate 24,201,006 of NC_079545.1, forward strand.
CGCTCTGGTCGCTTTTATTTATAATCTCCGCCACGAGACATCTGCTGCCGCCGCGCTTCTGTCCCTGCCGTCCACACAGAGGGTGCACATCAACGTTTCCACCACAACCTGTACCGAAGTCCAGCTTGCTGGGCGGGAGACGCCACACTTTGCTCCAATAGGATGTCCGTCATTTCAGATTTTGCTCCCCGGCGACTGATTAGCACGATACCGGGGACGGAGGGAGGCTTTGCGAGCACCCAGACTGATACTTACATGATCGGAGTGCCTTTGTTTGTTTGGTGTCTGTTGTCTGGTCACAAGTCTATTTTGGGGAGCTGACACTTCGAGAGAGATCGAGAGCCATCTGACGAGGTCTAGTTTGCCGCCAGTTTCTGAACAGTGGGAAGTCAACAGGGCTCCTGCACCGGCCTTGACATAAAATGGCAGAGGCAGCTTCTTGTTTAAGAAAAAAAGTGACCTCATGCAGTTTTAAATGCCACTATGCTGTGCTTCTGACAAGAATGACTATAATATCTGGAGGAAAGGTAGATGTCCTTAGAGCACACTTTGTATGTGTGTGAGTGGTGAAAAAGGGATATTTGCATGATTTTATAGAACAAAAATGAGAGACGTCTCGATTAACATGAGATCGAATGTAGAGGAGAGTTCTTACATAAATAAAGTATATTCTGTATAACCACTATTAGATTAACAGATGTGGAGTATAACAGGCGCCTTTATACCTAATGGTAGAAAAATGAAAAACTGGCGGTAATATATGTTTTTACAATAAAGCACAATAAATCTTTTTTCTCCCTCACAGGTTCAAATGAAGCAATGATTGGAGATTTCGTATCAGATGTTTTCTTTCTTTGAATGTTCCATCTGCATGACAATATTGGGAGGAATTGAGCTTTAATATAAAGGCATCCTCTTACTTTCACTTACAATTATCTCTCCAATACATCTGGCACTAAAACTATAATTCCCTATAGGCCAAAAGAAAGGGAAAACAATTTCCACAATAAGCAAGAGATTAGACCAGACAATGCAATTGTTCTTCTGCTTTTAGCATTTTCTGGAACGAGATTATTATCTTGTGATATTAATGACTATTTGCCGCGTGTCACTTTTTCTGTCAGCATTAAAATACTCTAAATCCTCATTTATGGAGAAAATCATAAGCCCGCCTATGGGATTCAGAAATGCTAAGCTTTTGTCACCGGGTGCTTAATTTTTCTTAACCCCTTTAACAATACCAAATATGCACATTGTTATAAAACTGATTACATATTTTTTATGAAATCTAAAAAAGATCATTCAGGGATTTAAAGAGAAGCACTTTTGGACTTCAAAGTTCTTTGCAGTAAAATAGGCCTAAATAAATAAGAGTAGTATTCTCTGAAGTGAAGTACCAGTCAACTCCTTCTCAAACCATTTGTTATCGTCACTGCTTGTTTTTATAGTCTACCAATATTTTTTGTCACTTTTCAGGTTTTGGGGTTTTGTATAAATTAAATTATGTAACGTTAAATATTTTTTTGTTTTAAACAGAGAAATAAAAAAAGAACAAAGAACGCCGAATAAAATACTTTCCTCCTGTAGATGTCACTCTGTATCTATTTTCTATCGCATGATGCTTTCACAGTATCATCATGTTCAATCTACTAGGCTACACGGTTTGCATTTTTAAAATTCTTTGTATTTGTAAAAATAGTTTATGGAGATTAGGCCTACATACAGTTTGTTAAACAGAGAACATATAATGTCCAAGTCTATAAGAATTTTGATGATGTTGATAATTTGATCTTCAAAATTATAAATGATATTCGAATTTAAATAGTGTTAAATAAAATGGAATGAAGATAACAAATACGCAAAATCAAAACAAAGAGAAGTTTAAAAAGCCTTGTCGTTTGCTTTTGTTGCTTAAGGATGTACCGTCGTTCTAAACATCCACTAGATGGTACTGTGGTAACTCGTTTTGTTGTTCTCTTCAGATCCTGTCTTGGCTCACTAACTGGCCAAATACAGTATAGTTCTTTCATAGTTTCTGCTCCTAAATAACCATTTTACATGAGAAGTCCTACACTGGGTACATGAACAGCACTACAAAAATGTATTAATCAGTTTGCAAAGTGATAAAACAAATAATGAAAACAACTAGCTCATACGAGTTCAGTCCAATGAATAAGAAAATTGTGATATTTCCAGATATTTTGCATGTGAATAGTAGACCCACATTTCTAATGTGACAGCTTGGAGTACAGCTTTTCATTTACATTTATAGTTGCTTTTATCCAAAGCGAGTTTGCATTCAAGTCCCTACATATTGATTAAGTCGTGTTCCCTGTGATTGAAACCCAGAACCTTGGTGTTCCCTACATGCTAAAAATTTATACTGAGAAAAAAATATCACAGCAATGTCATTATGGCCATAAACCTTGCCATAACCATATATTATTAATAACAACAAAATAATTATAACACCAATAATCATAATCATAATAACATCAATGATTATTATTTTAATTCTGTGAGTTATCATCATGTTATAGTCAGATGTAGGATGCATACCATTACAATAAAGCCACAATGATAGATCACAAGGCTAGCCGGCATAAAATGTTTCTTTTTCATTTGTAAACAATAACTCCATACAGCACAGTTGCCATTGAAAAATCAGTGTTCTTGTGATAAAATGAATTGCAACGACAGAGTTTTTGATGATGCCTGTCCGTACCACAGATTTGAGAAGACCTGCTGCTTTTCCCCGATACGGATGAAGAGAGAGTGTGTTGCAGACAATGCTGCGGAGAGGAGGAGGGGTGTCTGCCCTCCACGGTGTTTGTCTCGGCCCTAAATCTCCACCCGCCACAGGACTACCCCACGCCCAGGCTTGTCTATGGGATTGGCACTAATTCAGCAGCGCTAGAATCTGACCTCTGCGGCAGCGGTGCTTGGAGCTCCGAGAAGACCCAAGGCAATGCGAGGGATTCACCTCAGCCTGGGCGGGGAGGGACGGTTGAGTAGGTGGGGGTGTCTCAAGGTCAGTTAGGGGGGTCTGGGAATTGGGGTGGAAGGATAGACTAATGAGATTTTCATTCTCTCTTCCTCTGACGCTGGTGGCATCACCTTGCAACCCCCTGTCAATCTACTACCTTTCATCAGCTGAGAAGGACAGAGGGTTGTAGGCGGGCAGAGGAATGAAATGAGGAAAAATACTGTTTATTTTTTAACAGGACTGTTAATCTGTTTGGACTGGGGTAATAGAACATTTGCCTGGCACCTGGAGAGACGCTTCTGTGGGTTGTGACATTCCCCCTAAATATGCTGAGCTTTCTCTCACCTCTCATCAAACAGCGTGATCTTTATGGACTGTATCATATTGTGCCGTAATGTGCTTTATTGTCCACAGAATAAGCTTTTCTTTAAGGTAATTGGAAACCTGGAAATGGCTGCTATCGGCTGATTTTTAAATACATTATTTCTGAAATGTGGCCTGGGTAATGACCCTGTCGGAGTAAAATGTAAGATTTATCTTGGCAGACAAAATTGATCCATTTCACCTTTGTCTAATGGAAATTTTTATCAGGGATTATCTGTTTATGTAAATGAGCATCGCCCTGGAACAGGGAAATAAAAGGAGCTTGAGAGGGCAGTTAATCTAACACTTGACACGTCAGTGTGGACATAACGCATACAGAGCGCTCGCTCGCTCTATCTCTCTCTCTCTCTGTCTGTTTGGGTTGGAATGATGGGAGGGGGTAGTCTGTCCCAGACCTCGCCAGACTACTCATATCTATTTGAAATGGGACCCTCATTAGCATATTAAGAAATGACATGATACCATAGCTGCCCACATAGATGAGATGTGGTGTAGCATTGGGTACATCTAAAATAGATTAAAAATTTGTGTATTTTAATGATACATTCACACATAAAAGAATATATAAAAATGGTTTTCATTGGTTGCATTTATTTTCAAACTCATTTTCAATATTCAATAATGATCTCTGGACACAAGGACAACCTCACACACATCATTAAAGTTTGTATTTACGTCTCTTTTCCCCTTGCATACACTCTATATCATTCACCATGTTGTGTTTTCAACAGGGCTACCTATCATCTCCCCTTAAAATGTGTTTATGTGGCGGCTGTCCAGTCTTTGACAGAGTAGTCACTTATAAGGAGCCCATTTGTATTGACTCGCCTGCATTTGGGGTGCTACTTTGTATACAATGTTTTATGAGGGGTCTCAAGTTGTTTGTAGCATCTCAGCATGACAGCCATGCTATGTTTTGAAATACAGCCCAGAATCTCCACTGAGAGAGACAAAAGGTAATTTTGCATGTGCGTGGCTAGTCCCATGGCGGACACATTGTCAGGTTTACTGATGCAAGTCTAGCCCTGATGGAGTGTCAGAATGCCAGTGTACTGGACGCTGTGGGTAACTCCTTCACTCTTTCACTCACTGACTGGTGTCAAGGGGCCCCTAGCTAGTCCTCGTCCCTGTGCCAGTCCACGAAGGGCCAGCAATTATTGAACAGGCAACAGATGCACAGCAGAGTATGTGGAGACATCCCGATGTGCCTAGATCAAAAGATGTAATTCAGCTGAACCTCATGTGTGTCCTGTACATGATAGATACAATGAGAAAATGTACATCTTTGGTGTGTTTTTTGTCTTATCTTATACAACAATACATATGATTTGACTTTGCTTGAAGAATATGATACATTCAGTTCATTGGTGTGTTGTTACAAGCGCCCAAGACAGTTATCTTCTTGGGCTTCAAATGGGACAGAACGTTCTCATCAAAGTTCCTCCATCACTTTAACTCAAATTCTGAGAAGATGAAAAGTGAATTGCACTTCTCCACTCTAGGTGCAATGGGAGTTTCGTGCAATTTAAAGAGTTTCATCAGGGTCATTAAAAATGAATTCCAGGCTCTAAATGGAGCGTCCCTCACTCATCAGGGCGCCTAACGGCCTTTAAGGACAAATATGACAGCTGTTAAGAAAAGATCTCACTCATACACTTAAGCATTCAAACACAGATAATCTTATGAAGAGTGATAAATTTGTCTTTACAATGTATGTTCATGTATTCTAAAAAAGCTGGACGGATGGTGATATTTTAAAATGGCCCCCGACGTTCCTGTTTAGAGTCAGCATGAAGTTAGCAGAGTTAGCGTTTTTCTTCTTTTCCGTACCGTGAGGTATGTCTAAGTAAAACGGCTTCTGAGATAAGAGAAACATTAGGGTGGGACTTGATTTTGACCGAGAACTGACCACCAGTACTCGTAACAGGAAGTGAGGTCGTTTTGAGGGGGAGAAGGTTAACGCTTTCAATTAAAGATTATGAGGGCCGGTGAATTTAGAAAAGAACAAAGTGCACATATAAGTCATTAATAAAAAAATTACAATATTTCATAAAAAAACTTTCAAAGGTTGCTTAAGAGAAAATCAACCAATTTGTGATTTTGGTTATCTCCATTTCATACTATGCAACTCTGTCATCATGTTAATGATTCCATCAACAATCCAAATAAAGGCAAAAAACAGCACTTAAAATACCAGACACACATCTAACGTTTATTTAATGGAACAGTAGCATTGTTGCAAGCTCACGCTGTAAACAAATTGCATTATCATACGATTCACGGTACACAACGTCTTCTGCCGCAGCACAGACGTGGCCTATTACTTTAGATTGTTTAGTTCTCTTCTGCTCCGCTCTCTGTGGATGTCAGAGCGCCAAACTGACTGTAATTTGTTGCTAATCAGCTGTCAGCGCGCAAGTGATGATGAGGTGATCATTTCGCAGTTGCGGTAGGTAATGGCTTTAAAAGTCACCGAGTCAATGTCAATGGAATCTCTCGGATTCAATCAGGAAACAGGCATGACGGATGGCCACTGCTGACATAACCACTCATTTTGAGCCCAAGCATCTGGGCCCTAGTAAATAACCATCAGAGGGTGGGTCCATGGGACAGGTCATTAGCCCCGAGAAAAATAAATATCTTCTCTTTATGAAGGCTGCAAGTCATTTAGCACAGACTAGGAAATTTTACCCAAGATTAAGTATGATGAGCTAATATGAGTCAGAGGAGGCCGTACTGCACAGCGCTCTGATGAGACCGAGAGGAAATTTATACGCGGGACCTGGCAGGTGAATATGATTTTAAAGAGCTGCTGTGTTGGCTTAGGGGTCGGACAAAGATCATCTTGTCCCCCCTACATACTGCGCAAACTTCGGTCCCAATGTAGAAGCTTTTATAAGACAGAGAGCTGCAAATTCATAATTGAGTCTTTCTGAACTGTACAAAAATAACCCACACTTATTTTTTTTGTATAATGTGCATAAATGACCCTCCTGGCTCTACGCTGTCATTAATTTAATTAATAGTAATGACTTGTATCCATCACGCCACTCTCAATATAAACATTATCATATTAACCTCCCAAAATCTATTCTCATTCTATCAACATAATTAATTTAGTCTGAGAGTTGGGGTTATCTGAATAATTGACACTAAGTCAAAGATATGAAATATTCATATTCTTCCCACGTGCCTGTAATAAGATTGTGAGTAGCAGGTGTCTTCTTCCAAATGACTTCTGCACTGGGCAAGAGGGTGGCATGGCTGGAGTACTGAGGGACCTCCAGGGTTGAGCACTGACCTTCATACAGCGGTCCATCTTCACAGCTGAGTTCATGCGTCGTCTCGGTAACACCGACACGATGGTCATATATCTCTGTTTCACGCCAGATCTCACACTAAGCAGCTCCTTCCTTTTTGGCAGGCAATATCCAATGGACATTTAGAGAAGGGCACTGCGCTGGGATGGTGATGGTGCTGTATTTGGGAGCATTTGAAAGGTTAATGGTCATCTGAGTAAATCATGAAAAAAAGAGAACATTTACATTTAAGGTACAAAACTTGCATAGAGAAGCAAGTCATACTATGCAAGGAAATCACCTGCACGGACTCAATGACATCACAATAGTGCTAGTTTGACATTCAAAAACATCCAGCCAAAATGAAACCAATCCTCTCATTTCTTGTTGGATATCGTAAATGAATGATTAATTTGAATCTCGTACCGATGTTGCCTAATACTTTGCCAAAGTCCCGAGCATCTAACATCCCAAAGCCAGCCAGACTGGTGGAAATAATGGTGGATATTTATCTGTGTTTCAGCTGTAGCCAATTTCCTGTTACAACCTGTCAATGACTCAGGTGGGGAATGGTTTCTTTGTCCCTCCACTAACAATGACAAGATAAATAACTTTGAGAAAGAAATTATATTAGAATGAAATACTTAAAATGCATTTGTGATATTTCAAATGCATTACAACACATTTCAGGGACTCCCACTCAACCTTCCACAGTCCATCAGTATGATGCAGTGTTGATGTAGCTCCATCTGCTAGTGTTAATGCTGTCCATATAACAAGCGCTTGTCAATTTAAGCTGTTTTATTGACTCATCTGTTGAGTTAGGCTTCAAACATAATAATCGTTCCTTTTTCATCTTCTGCTTTTTTTTTAAATAAATGCATTTTCATGAATATATCTCACCCATGTGGTGGGGTGTTGTTTCTCACAGTTAATCACTGGGCAGATAAATCATGCACATATTTTGTGTCCATCTGCTGGGAAGGTGCTGTAGCCTTTCCATTCGGCCTGATGGACAATAACACCAATGGAAAGCAATGAGATTCAGTGCCAGTAGGCTACACCTCTGCACTGGAACATGTTGCCATTGGGCCAGGATGCAGTGATGCTGGTGCTGTGTGGGGGGTTGTTGTGGTGCGATACAGCAAAATGTTCTTTGAGGTTTACTTGACTATTTTTGCACCATTTGCTCATTCATTCATTCTTTTTTTGTAACTCCTCTTTTTATGTAACTGTACCTAAAAAAACTCTGAATTTAAGTCTGTTTCAGCTCGAGTTGGTTCTTAAAGTAACAACACACCAACATTTTTCCTCAGATATTTCATAGATAATTTTGCTCAGTAGAGTCAAAAAGGACTCAGTTGTGTCCATTCTGATCTCGTAACCATTTTAGGAGGTGGCTAATTTATATAAATGTATACATTGTGAATCGTGTAAAAACTAATGGTTAATAGAAAAAACAATACTGAAGCCCAACCCCTAACCCCGCCCCTAAACTTAACGTCACTGGCATGAAAGAAAATTGTACAAAGATGTATGAATGAGATCGTACAAATTTATACGAATTAGCCAAAATTAGCCACATCGTAAAATAGATACGTTCTGCCATGATATTGTGTTGTTGGGTTTTTGTCTTAGACGTTTATCTTAAAAGTATATATGAGACACTGAGATACAATAAGAGTGTGTATTACAATTGTTGTACTGTAGATATACTGTAGATACCTTTGCACTAATGTGATAGCTGAAGATCTAGAGAAAAACATGTGAGATTACAGGCATCTGCGTTTCAGGTGAAAATTAGAACAGGTCCTTCAATGGATGCTTAAAGACTCCTCTCCTTAAAACTCCACAGCCCCCTATCAATTATTTGCTAAACAGCCATACTGAAGACATCACTTGGTGTGAGGGACTCGTGTGCCACCGTCATGACAGATGCACCGGAGGCAGAGAGGTCCCTGTAGAATGCACTTCGGACCATCAGAGACGTGGCATTTTCGCGGGGTAGGAAACGAGGAAAGTGATGTGCAGGGTTGTAAGCTTTAGAGTGTTTGCACAGATGTGGGATATCCACAATGTGCAGTTTTGATATTAGAGCCAAAACGGAAGATTCATTCCTCAAATTTCTGTGGTTGTAGCTGTCTACGTTCCCAGGAAGGAATGAGTAAACAGCAGCATTTGATTCCTGCAGTGTCTCTGGGGGTATAGAAGGGTTAAGTGTCAAACTCAAGGGGGCAATAGCAGTGAACACAACTGAACTGACTTCATTCATCTGTCCCTGTGGATCAGCACTAACGTATGGTGACTGATGTCCTACTTTAACAGTGAAGCTATAATTGATTTTTAGAATGATTATTAACGGAAGACAGTCTGATAATGAACAGAAATTGTTTATTTGTATTTGTATATCATAACACCCCCAACAACAACAGTTTGTTATTTACATTGCATAATCATCTCTTTCTCACAAATACAATTTTAATTTATTAGTGCTGTTTTATGTGCAGTGGTTGAAATGATGAAATGAAAAGCATTGTGTCACTAATTCTACAACGGGTACTTTGACATCCAGTAGTCATTAAAGGCTCATTTGGGTCTGGAGAAAATTAATAGTGCATTCATCAATATGAACTAATTAGCTAATAATGGTAATTAAATCCCTTTTTAAGATTCTGAGGCATGAAATGCTTAGTCTAGCATGCAAGCTTCCGTCGTGGGGCTTTGATGTTCATATATAAGAGCGAGCGGAGTGAAAATGCTTTAAGTACATTAACAACCTCTCCTCGTGTGTACTTATGTTATGTTCAACGTTCTGAAACCAAATCTTTCCTCTGAAGTGTGTCGCCTGGTTTCTTAAACTCTGATCAATCATAGCGTGTTAGCTAAACAAAGTGGTAATAAATGAAGATTTGATCAGTCCTGTAGATGGGCATTTAAACCACCATATGCTTCCTGCTCCTGTTTGACACAGAGATCTCACACATAGTGTTGAGCGGGATCAAAAATGGCAGAAAGCCAATACAAACTCATGTCTTGAGTCCCAGATCAGTGAGTTATTTTACCGTGGGCCATTATTGTTCCTTAATGTGAAATCAATAGGCCCCCGTGGAATAAAACGCTTGACCTGAAGATTCGATTTCTTTCTCTGTGCTCCATCTTTGGTGGAACACCACAAGCTACAAATAAGATTTTATTTTTATCTGATTATTAGGTAAGGAAATTGCTTCATGCATGCTGCTTCTAATACGTCTGTAAGAAAGCACAGCATTTAAGTCCTTACTGCATTACACACGTTCCGTGATATCTCACCTTGTTCCTCTATTATCCCCATTCCTATCGCCTTAAGGTCTGGAGACACAGATCAATACTTTTGATGGAAAGTTATAATCAGCCCTATTAAGTGACAAAGGTTCGCTCTGTAACAGCTGGGCTGGCGAGAGACTGGAGCTTGTCTGACTAATGAATCGTGAAACAATCAGGCAGTAGCCATTTGTGTTTAGATCTGTAAATATGGCACGGAACAAGTGCCAGACCATTGCCGGAGCTCCAGCTGGGGCCACAGATGGTCTGGATTCAGAGCAGCACTGGAGCCGTTAGCTCCTACGTCCCATACTGCACCTCTGCTGTCGCTGAGTGACAACTTCACTTTCACACTAACTTACCCGTTTGCCCTGCGTTGGGCGCCAAGCATTCTTAAAGTGGCTGACAGGTTCTCAAAGTGGGGGCTCTCCCCGCTTGGGCACTGGCTTGTCGAAAAAAATAATAGAATGGAGGCCAGAGAGAGGAAGCCATGACAAGAAGCAATGTGATCTTGCTATTTAAAGACATGATCACCTAATTAACCTTGTAGGCCAATGACTAATTCTGACACCTCACCCACTACAACCGTGGCAAGGTCTGCAATAAATCTCATTAAGTGTCTCTTTTTCAAGAACGAACGGCGAGGCTAGACGCAGACTCACTTGCGTTTTTATTTGAGTTGGCTATAGGATTTTAAATATGCACTCGGATTATCAGCGCGCCAGTGAAAATGGGCTCATGTTTTGACTTCTGGCTGACAGCTGAGTAAATATACTGCAACATTAAAACCGACAAATAATGCCTCTCTTCAAAGGGTTCTTGACATTCATCTGGGCAAATGATAGAAAAGAAGACAGAATGCATTTAATCTGAGAGGCGAGGGAGACGTCCTTGAGGATAGAGCTGTGAAAAGAGATGAAAGGTTTATTTAATCTATTTCCAAGGTAAATGATCCTGTGTCAATGTGCGTCATCTGCACGCGCTGCTGATTTTGACTGAAAGCTGTGCTGTGCCATACATCTTCTCAAATGATAACAGTAATGTTAAACAGAATATCTTTGGAGTATATAGCGCCACATAATAGGTGTAATTCCTTTACTTAAAATCTATCCGGTCTCTTTAAAGTCTCCTAAAGTTTGTTTTCACTACATGTATTAAAAGCTAGGATAATGGTAACACTTTACAATAAGGTTGTATTGCATTAACAATTAGTTAATACATTAGCTAACATGAACTAACAATAAACAATATTTCTACAGCATTGTTTACAGTAGAATGATTATTACAGTAGAAAGATACAGTAGTGTAACACTTTGGATAAAAACGAAAGCCAAATTAATAAATGTAAATGTATTAATCTTAGTTCATGTTAATTTTAGAATTTACTAATAAAATGTGTTTTAAATCGACCATTGTGTCCGATAAAATAACTTAATACTCCATGAACTAACACAAATGGCTGTTTTGACAATATAACTGAAAATTAATACATACATGTGGGTCCACTGAAGAAAAATATTGTTCATTGTTAAATATTGCATTTATTGCTGTTAACAAATAAAACCCTATTGTAAAGTGTTATTTAGGACTACAGTTAGCAGATCACAGAAGTTCAATTCAATTCAAGTTTATTTATATAGCGCTTTTCACAATGTGTATTGTTTCAAAGCAGCTTTACAGGAAAAACAGAAAAGGTAAAACACAGCACATTGCATGGTGTTTAAAGAACAATCAAGATCATTCTAATAAATAATATCTAATTAATAAATAAATAAATGCAGCCTCCCGGTGAGCAAGCCAACACTGTCCTGCTGTGGCGAGGAACCCAAACTCCAATGATTGATTAATGGAGGAAAAAAAACCTTGGGAGAAACAAGGCTCAGCCAGGAGGGCCAGATCCCCTCTGACGTGTCATAGCTGCACTCAGTGACGCCGACCAAAAGCCACCGAGCAAATATCCACGAGGAAGAATGAGAGCCCACCATCCGCGACCCAGAAAGTTCCACTCGCCGAAAACCGTACAGATCAAACCCGGTTCAAACTCCAAGATCAACACTATAAAACAGAAGATAGTAATGGCATGTTGTAACTTTATTCCTCTGTTGTCCTACATCGACCACAAAACAAGACCCACACAGCCACAACAATTAACATCCCCTCAACCAATAAATATAGATGCCAATAGTGTAACATACAAACAAAATAGCATGTTCTACTATGAATGAAACAGCTTATGGAACAAGACAAAAATGTAGTTAGGGCTTGATTTTATAAATTGGATTTTTAAAAATGTTGAGAGTGAAAATTCTAGCATATCGAGTTTACAGGGTCAAAAATGTTATTAAAATATGCATTGACATATAGTGAGAAGGTAAATGTATGTTTCAAAGCCAAAGTGTGTGACTTTCTTTATGTTAGAATAGAATAATATACCTAAAAATTGTAAATACTGTGATGATCTCAAATTAGGATCCAGGCTAGCCCAACTCATCAACATTGGCTCAACCGATGGTGTGATTGTGGGTTGAACATTTGTACGACTAATAGAAGATAATTCCTTATTTTTGCAATTCTGGTGGTTGAGAAGCAACACCCTTCATTTTAAAACTTTTGCATTGCATAATAATACACATACTGACATTTAACAGTTAAAATACTTTTAAAAGTTTCAATAACTTTTCAATAACGCCTTGAAATAACACATGAATACTGCAACATCCTGTTCACACACGCTTGCAGACGAGAGTAAGCATCAGGTGAAGATGAAAGGCTATATTTATTGGCATCTAAATGAATTTGACCAGGTCAGGCAGCTCCTTCCGTCCATATAAGTAATAATAGAGAGTAGGGCCGTTGTCCTTGCTTTTTTCCGCTCTCTCTTCAAACTTTAATGAATACCAAACCTGGCCAATGGAACTTTTCGCAACGTTAACTGTCATGACCCTGCACGGCCAGGCAAAACGGCTTAACTAAGCTGTCAGCTCTAATCAAGCCAATAAAAGGATCAGATAAATGTTTATTACATTGTGGGAAAAGATCATTTCTATACTGAAATTGAGGATGACCTTTCCAGATAATTCCTAGTTGGCTTTTTTAAATGGTGGATAAATCACCGGTCCTTTGTTTGAGGCTGATGCGGTGGAACCTCGCTGACGGAGGGCGTAAAACATTGTAGCAAGTACTTGTTCTAATCCAGGGCCCAATTTAGTCATACAATCAAAACTGTTATCTCAGCAAAGTTAATGGTGAGTCAGGGACACATTACATATACAGTAGGTCACTCTGTGCAATGTAGCTTACACTGTAACTGAGCCGTTACTTTGGGAGTTTTGACACGGTCCCTAAGAAACAGAGACACCTGATTAACTAATATATGTGCCTTGAGGAATATAAAAGTTACATTTGACAAAAATCTACTTTTCACTCTATTAACTAGAATGGCATTTAACTTTAATGTAGTCATTTCTACAAAAGGGGGCCACAAACTACTAAAAACTGATATATTTTGAACAAATGGGTATGAGGTGCTTAACCTTCAAAAATGTTGACTGTCAAGTTCAGGTCAAACTAAATATTACTAAACATGTTATATTTTCATATCAAAGCAGCTAAAACATATTAGTTTTAAAAATATAATACATATCACAATACATGAACATAAAAAAATAAATAAAAAACATCAAATGTACAAAATAAGACATTTCAGCAGAATGGGTAAAAGCTACTTTGTTCTTTGTAGACACACTGTAATACATTGCTGTAGTTTTGCAGCAGGTTTGCCAGAAACTTATGTAGATTTAAATTACAATTTTGTTTTAAACTTACTTAGTTTTTATATTTCTTTCCTGTAGCTCAATGGTTAGAGCATGGCGCTAACAACGCCAAGGTCATGGGTTTGATCTCAAGGATTGCACATAATAAAAAAACAAACGTATAGTATAATGCAATGTAAGTTGCTTTGGATAAACAAGCGTCTGTCAAATGCGTAAATGTAAAAACTAGACTAAATATCTTAGGTCACTTTCTAGTTATGTAAATGTATTGCAATTTAAGAAGTTTTAAATATTTTTTACTAGAAAACAAAACAAACGTGCTGAAGAAGAATGGCATTTTTTTGCAGCGTTGCTGTGCTATCCCCAGTAATGAGACCAGTTTCTTCTTGCTCATTTTGATCAAAGTAACGTTTAACTCAAATTTAAAACAGTCCTAGGAGCGTATTATTAAGTAGTAGGCTAATTAAATCTACAGTAAGTTAATGGCAAACCTGCTGCCAAACTATCCAGCAAAGTTTTACAGTGTAGTTTTGGGGAAAAGGTTGGTTTATGGTTTTTGCTAGACACTTTTTTGTGTTTGTATCATTTCACAAAAAACATTACCTAACAATAAACACTGGTATCAGGGTTAAGATATTTAGAGTTCTTGAACAAAAACATCACATGGGACATTGAACTGGAAAACTGTACTGATATCTTCAGTCATCACTTACAAAGAAAAACGGCAAACAGGAGGAGGATCCACAGTGTGTCACACAGGCCATTAGATGTGTGCAGTGGCCTGTGAGATGCTGTATCACTTTAATTAGTAGGAGACTGAAGGTCATGCTGATGTGGGATGATGTGGAGAGGTTGATTGTTTTTAGCTCACCTCACAGCAGGAAGTCTCCTCCAAGTGGCTTTTGTCAAGCTTGATTTGCTCTGAAATGAGATCTATAGTGAGCCTGCATGTGTCAAAATGTCAGGTTTCCCCCCTGATTTTGCCTTCTTGTTGTGAAAAAAATGATTATGCTTTGACGAAATGTAAAAATAATGATTTATTACTTTGAGAAAATGTCAAAAATATTATTTATTACATCCAATTAATTAATTGATAAATCAATTGTAGGTAAATCACTGTATATATTTATTTTATCCCAGGACATAAGAGGCCGATGTAAATCTAAACAAGTAAAATGAAAGAATTTGATAATTGTCACATAGCCACACAATAGTGACAAAAACACATTAGCAGTTAATTAAGGAAACAAATAAATTGAATGTAATTTCATAATACAAATTTCATAGGTATACATTTCAAGAGAAACTTTTTTTAGACGACGTGATGTTTGTTTATGAAATCAGATAATATTTAGACAAATACACTCAGAAGACGGTGACTTGTATAACAGTTAATATCATGTCTAATGCCATGCACTGTGCAGACACAAGAATGCAAAAGCACAACATATGTATTCATATTACAGCTCATATATGCGATGGATTCTACATGCTGAAATGCATACACATTATCTTGAAACCTATGCTACCGTAAACCTTCTGTAATAGGGATGGGAAAATAAAGACTTATGGATAATCAAATGAGGTATGAACTGCCATAAGCCCAAAGAAAATGATTGTCTTGGGAAAATTGTGTATTTGCGGAAGATCATTTCTCCAGACTGCAGACTTTCTCAATGCACTTGACCCGCCGTGATTATCTCCTCTATGCTTGAACTCTCCTTGAACTTAGAAAAACCATCACACAAGTGGGATATGGCCATCTCCTTTGCATCTGGTTATTCAAGCTCCAATTTGCTGCCTAATACAGCAATTACCTTGATCTATGGCTGAAGTCACCCTTTCATGTATTAGTATTAGAATCAGCACATTTACTGAAAGAAGCACCTGACTGTGACCCTGCTTTTGCTTTTTAATGTCCTGATTAATTTGAATAGTAATTAATTGACTTTCCAGGTCGGACATTTCAAGTGGACAACCCATGATACTTAATCTTCTCATGTGGAAAAAGGGGTTTTGTGAGGGATGACAAGCCCATAATGTTCTCAGGTTCATCAGAAATCTAGTATATGCTGATTTATTACTTCATAAGAAAGTGGAAGGGAACATATAAGAGAAAGAATCCCTCAATCCCATTTGTCTCTCGTTTCCTTTTGTTTTGGTAATCAAACAACAGCTTTATCAGCTTGTAATCTTTGTGCTTGCAAAGAAAAGAGAGCAAAACACAATGAGGGACACGCATACTGAGACAAAGAGAGAGAGATCATATAGACTTTCACCAGGAGATGAAAAAACAGATGGCCACCCTCAGCAAGACATGAACAGAGGAGATTTGAAAACATCTTGGGCCCCAGCAGCTAGTAGGTTTTCAGTCTGCTTCCACAAGGGCAAGCAGAACAATCACACCATGGCAGGGAGAACAACTTTTTTTGCGTAGACAGCCATTGGATAGTAGGCCAGAATCTAGACGTAATACTGAAACCCACTAGGGAGTTGTATTTACATTATATAGACGTTATATAAGGGGATAGTTGTCACATTTTTTACTCCAGTAATATTTAGCAGCTAATGAATATGATAGCATTAGCATTTTTTAAATTAAAGCCGGCGTAACACACAGGGTTTCTCCCAATCTCATATTAATCTTGAGTACCTATAGAGTAGTATTGCATACCTCGTATCTTCGAAGAGTATTTAGTTAGATTACGTATATAAAAGACAGATACAGCTTTACGATTGTTTCCGAAAAACATACGGCAAGTGCGGGGGGGAGGGGTAGGCTGAACCAAAGCACATGCGCAACCATTGACAACAAAACACAGATATCAGTTTCACTTACCGCATGTCCGGCATCTTTTAATGCTGGGACGGCTCCATATACCAATTTCAAACGATGTCCAAATCCAGCGTTATATCCACAGATTATATACCATCCATCACCCAAATTCAGTGAACAAACACCTGACTTTGCGAACGTATGCTCTCTCTCTCCTGTTTACAGGTGAAAGTGACGTCTGCGCATGCTCCTTCTCCTGCTCTCCGTGCTGCAGTGTGTTATTCAGGGAGAATTGTCCAATAAGGGACTAAGAAGAGATTTTACAAATCAGTTTTATATGTTCGAAAAAAACTTTCCGATCGCTGTCGGAGTGTATCGAGCACAGAAATACTAAGTAATACGCCCAACTCGTTTTTTGACAAGTTGACAACGTTAAGCATGAGAATAGTGAACTGTGTTCTCATGACAATGGTATTTTTCATAAATGTCAAGTTGTTACAGGTTAATGTAAAATTACATTAGACCACAATATTCACTGGAGTAAAAAGTGTGACAACTATGCCTATATAATGTCTATCTAACCTAAATTCAACTCCCTAGTGGGTTTTAATTATACTACTATATATATATGTCAAAAAATTAAACTGTGTATTCTGACTGACTGAGATAAAGCCTTTGTGGCTTCCCTTTATGACAATTTGTAAAATGTTTGTATGTGCCTGTTCTTTATTCGTGCAGAAAGGGTGTCTGTTGAGGATAGGGTTACCTGAGGTCAAGTAAGGATGTGTCGACTGGGGTTATGCCATTGTTCATGCAAATAAAGAGTATCTTCAAAGATATTAAAAACCTTTTTAGAAATTGAACATAAAGAAATCTTTGTAATTACTTCTTTGAAATAAAGTTGAATATATGCAGATGGCCATAGGTAGTTGAAATGTGTTTTGTAAGGCATAATAATGACTCTTCCTTCAGTGTCTTGTCTACATATTGCAGGGATGTTTGAAGCATGTTTTACCAATCATAGCATGTACCTCCAGGGGGAGGGATGGAATTCAGTGTCAGCAATAACACAAAGGACCTTGGTTTAACATTTTGCCCAAGCCACGTCCCCGCTTACAGCCTTAAGCTTGCACTTGCTATTCTGGCAAGCTGCTTTAGTCCACAGACTGACAATCCCTCCTCCGGCAGTGCTTGACCATCTGAGACTCGATCTCTCATCAACACACACATACATACACTTTTCTTCTCACTAAAGCTTTTATTCATTCAAGATTTAAGTGTTTTTTGTTATGTTAAAAACATAATAATTTAGATGAGAGAAAAATAAGAATTCTGAGCACTGAGACAGATGAATAATGAAAAACTCTGGGTATTATGAAACACATAACAAAGTCATGGATTCAATTTCCAGAAATTTTAACAATACTTTTTAATGCACTGCAAGTTGCTGTCCGCAAATGTAAATATACTATATGACATGATTTACAAGAATTTGAGTGAATGTTAAAATGAATTCAGCTCAATTCAATTCCTAGTATTAGCACCGTCAACCACACATGCAAACATTTGCTTTGTCTCTTTTTACACCTCGTCGGTCCAGCCGATCTGCACATATAAACACCCACACATTTCTCCCTCTTTTTCCACAGCTCTTCACAACCAAACTGTTCAAGCCTCTTGCCTGCCAGCCAGTCAAGATGGCCTCCCAGCCCTCCAGCCAATCCCACGGTCTGGCACGCACAAGAAAACCGCAGGCCAGCTGATCCTCTCCCCGGTTACCTTCATCTGCTCCTTTAGAAACTTTTGGACAAGCACGAATTTTCGAAAGCTTCATGGTTTACTGGGCCGAAGTGCTTGGAAAAGGAGTGGGGAGAAAACCCTTGAGACATGTGCAGGCTTCTGAAATCTGTTACTTGATAACCCTGCTTCATCAGATCAGTGCTTGGGTGTAAAAAAGACAAATGATGTGGCTTGAACTGAGGGAAAAGGGCACGGTTAAGCAAAGCATGGCAGATAATGTCTGTGGTAAGAGATTTCCCGCAGTTTTGCCACAGTCAGTTTGGTGAAAATGACTATAACTAGCGATAATGAAGATGCTGTAACGCTGTTCGGTTTGTAGAAAAGAAACGTAGAAAAGAATAAACATTTTTCAAGCTTCGAAATTTCAAAAAGGACTTTTTAAATTCAGTTGTGAGAAAAATACGTCTCAGGTTAACAATCCATTTGCTACCATTAAAAATGTATGGCCATCTTAAAAGGGTGAAGAAGTGTAAGTATTCAAAATTTGTTATTTGTAGAAAAATAAGCTTGAAGAGTTTATTTTGTTCAATTTTAGGGGTGGCTACTTTGAAGATGCCAAAAGATATTTTGGATGTTTGTAGTCAAAACACAGGAAAGCTCAGTACTTAGTGACTTATTGCTAAATACTTTCTATATCCTATATCAACCTTGAATAGTTGAGTGATTAAGGGATAGACATGAAACAGCTTTTTTAATACATTCAAATAAATAGTATATAGATAAAGTATTCGTATTATTAACCAACCATAGTATTACAAATGTAAGGACACATTAACACATGCATTTTAAAGTAAGACTTTAAATGTTGATATATTTTCTATATATTACACGGTATTTAGTTAAAAAACATCATAAATAACTGTAATTAAATTACAGAAAAATAAGGGTCATCCCTTAATATCCCTTTACTTTTTCAAGGGAAAAGTAATTAAATTACAGTAACTAATTACTTTGTACCAAGTTACACCCAACACTAATTTATGTAATTCCATGCACTGTAAATGCATTGCATTTAGCATTAGCGGAAATGTCTGTCAAATAAACAAATAAAGAACTGGCAAAAAACTACCAGTACATTTTCCACTTTTACAGACTAGTTCTAATGAGTTAATGTGGAACAAATATTAATAAAAGTAAGTTGAACCTAAACCTTTGAACAGTAGTGAATACCTCATTATATCAACATTATTTTTGGAACTATGTTAATGGACCTGGCTCTTCAAGTGGAAACAACTCGATTCAAATGTGCGCAAAAGCCTTTAACTTGGGTTTTTATTTGTTCTCTGTGTAAATACCTGCATTTTAACTGTCCCTGAAAGTGTCATGGTTATCCTGATTCGTCCGTATACCTCATTTGCGACATTGCTACCTCACGCCTAGCGCGCTAATGACTAAAACCTCCAACCTCCCCTTCCTGGAAAGAGGAATAACTGGCTGTGTGCAAATAGATTATGATGAACTGCTTGAACTGCAATTAAGGGAGAAGGAAGGAAAGGAGACGACAGCAGTTTAGACAACAATTTGGGTGACTGCAGCTGCAGCTGCTCTGTGGTTTAATACTGTAATTGATAGACTCTGCCTGTCACTAGAGGGATCAGAACGAAAACTTAAATTACCATCATTAGGGGCCTCCTAATTGCTGTATCCTATGCGAAGCCTGTTTTTGTTTGTTATTATAAAATGACTCTTCTGTTATCTAATTTGTTCAGACAGATCTTCCCGTTTTTTGATAGAGAAACAAATTAGAATTTGGCTTCACCGTTCGTTGGTAAATCCAGGCAGGGACTGGTTTTGGAAATGCGGCCATAATACGAGCATAATCATCGCTAAGCATTATTTCATTAAACAGGTGCAGTGATTATGCATCTTTAAGTGTTTGTTTGCAAATACGCATCAATCAGATACATCCATTGAGAGCATCTTGATCTATATACTGATTATACGATTGCAAACTCAATAGTGGCGTAATCAACTTACAAGCAATAGCGAAAAATCTCAGTTATGTTACGCTGAATGTCGTGGCCATGATGCGATGCCTGCTGCTATATAACAATCCATTTATTCAAAGACATGTCAGCAGGATTACTTAGTGAGCAGGCACCGTTTCTCATTGCCCCTAGCTCTGTCTCATTAGAAGGTTAAATATGAAGAACTAAGGTAAAAATAAGTGATGAGACGACACTTTGGTGTAACGCTTCCACTAAGACTGACAAAGTCTCTGGATGCTGGGAACATCTTTGCCCTTGTGCTTAAACAACCACTTCTCTCCATGAATCACCAATCGAAGGAAAGAAAACAAGACAAATGCGTTTCCAGCCTGAGATAAAACACAAACTGCAATAAAACAATGAATTGAATTGTGATTCTGAGTGAAACTCAACTTATACATCTGTCTTTGACATTCAAAGATCAGCGCCAATAATCAAGTAATAATTATTATTAAATGTGCATATGCTGGAGTTGGGTAATTGGAAGGTTAATCGACGGGCAACGTAAGTGGAGTCACATTTATCAGTTTCTATTTATCTCTTCTTGGGAGGTGGCAGGTTTACAGTAAATACCTTCTGTCCCCCTAATTTCCTAATGATAGGGATAATGATGGAGAATGGTGCAGCCATTAGCAGGGACTGCTTTTGTGCATCACTCTTTCAGTTCTGTCTCTCTGAGTCCTACAATGAGAAGTGATGGGGCCCCTGTATCACCCCCCCCCCACAAAACGGAAATCCATTCATGTAAAGATTTGAAACACAAGGGCAGGCCTTAAATGGGATGTCCACTATCCATTCAAGAAGTGTGTTCAATCCTCATCTTGGTCAAAAGAAATATTATTATTTTAGCAGTATTACTTTGGCCCTCCTGAACTGTATTTATTCTTTCAGAGACTACTACACACCAAACCCTCATGGCAAACCATCTCCTAAATGCCACCCGAGAACGTTCTCTGTGAATGTTGCTTTTGGCAAAATGTGACTGCTGACACTGTGAAGCTGTCATGATGATGTTCTTCTCATCCATAACCCTGCCTACAGGTCTCACACCTGACCATTTTGACCAGCTGTGATTGACAATTCAGCCTCCTGGAAACACCTAGGGATCATGGCACGTCCTGCCATGGAGATGAAGATAGCTTGTGTGAAACTGTAGCTTTAATCCTCGGGCCTTGGCTCAGCCTACAAGATCTGACTCAGACTGGGATCTGTCTTGTCAGGGAAGTAACAAGATCCTGAGTGACTGAGGTCCTCTGGTGATGTCAGACCTGAAGCTATGGAGAACACTGTCTTGCTGACTGTCTCAACAGAAGATTTTCAGTCATTCTAGCAGAACTGTGAGCTTTCAACTGAGAGTCAACCAGAAGCCTAGGGTTGAGGAAGGATAGTGTCAGAGGGGAAAAACTCTTGCTTTTTTAATGCTTACTCATTCTGTTTCCTTAAGCGTGTCTTTTCTCTGTTATGAGGAGTATTATTTAGGGCTGTCAAATAGCTTGGTTGCATTTTCCCCTCATAATTATGTGAATTGGGTAACATAGCGTAAAAGGAACCTTGGGGATAAGAGATGTGTGCCTTAATATATATTGACTTTATAAATGTGAAATTAAAAAACTGTATAATTGTTACAGTATTCATTAACTAAAAAAACAAATCCTCGAAAGGGCTGCCATTTGAACATGCATTAAAGGGGTCATATGGTGCGAATACATGTTTTTCTGTGTCTTAGGTATGTTATAAGTTGCCCATGCATGTATTTGACACGTAAAATTGCAAAAATGTAAGTGTTGAAAAAAAGATGCATTCTATCTAAAAGCGATTACTCAACCAGACCGGCCTGAAATGCCTCGTATAACCACACCCCCACGAATGTACGTCATTTCGTGGTATGACTTGACTAAGACCGCCCAAATGTATACGCAAGTTAGGTGGGCGTACATGTAAATCTCATTGTATCATCGCTGCCGAAGCCATGTCGTGGAGACGATGTGTGTTTCGTTGCGAAATGAAAGCCTCTTTATTTTCCCTTCCAAAAGCTAAGACAACCAAAAAATGAATGGTTACATTTTATTTACAACACTGTTCTAAAAAAGTACAATCAGAATACTTAAGTTTGGCCGGCGCATTTCACCGAAGATTGTTTCACGAACTTGGAAGATATCAAGACAATGCACGAAAGCTTTGGTTAAAAAGTGGGGCCATTCCAACCATTCCAACTTCGCATAACAGGCGCTTCAGATTCGCAGCCTGTAAGTATTTTGTAAATGTAAAAGACTTTGCTACGGATTAATGCGGGTTGAGTTTGTCGTGTTTGTGATCTCCAAATGCAGACACACGCGCAACGTGAAAAAAGACAACATAAGTCGTAATAATCAGTAATAATGTTCCTACTAGAGGCAACAAATGTTATTATGGGATATAAAGGGCCAAGGGACTCGCGTTATTATGTTACCATTACCTGTTGTAATGCGAGCTTGTATCTATCTCACACAAACTCTCTATGGTGTATATTGTTGTTTGTTTATAGTCTTTATAACGTCTTATATAAAGGTAAAACAGTAAGCTATATTTTTTAACTATTTAACATAAAAAAAATTAATAAAACCTTACCAATCCTTTACATCCTGCTCAAGTCACTCTGGCAAAGTTGATGTATCATCTTAATTTTCCGTATCAGTCACCCCTTCTCCTCCCTTTCAAAACAAAGGGGTTGTTGCATTTTCGCTTCTTTGCCGATGCCGAATTAGATAGCGTATTTACGAAACGCACTCAGAACAGTTTGCCCGTTTAGTGATACTGTAGAAACAGCATGGCGAAGGACAAGGTTATGTATATAATGTTGCATTTTTGTCAATGGATCCTCCAAGAAATGACACACTGGATCATTAAATTAGCAACTGTAGGTATACACGCTGCCACAAATACCCCCACTTGCGTCTTGGCCACTTGAGAGCGCGTGCACGCGACAGGAAGGAAGTGCGCAAGTATATCCAATGTCTTAAAATGCCAAAGAGCAGTGTGCTTAATGCACACTAAATACACACTATCTTGAAATTATGTTTTTGGGTGAACTATCCCTTTAATATGAAGAAAAGTGTTGACATTGACAATGTTTCTTAAATTTATATTACCAGCACACAACCATAGCAAATACATAGTGAATATTGAAAATCGCCTGTCATGTAATGATGTTTATAGAAAAAGTCGGAGAACATGAGCTCATGCTCAAAATCAATAAATAATTGAAAATGTAAAAAAAACTGAATGCTTGATTACACGTATAAGGAAATTTAATGATCTGTTTACCCACAGATGCCCGCACCACCACCACATTGACTTTTGATTTAGTGAGCGCTCTTGCAGTCACAGAGACACATGCATCTTACTTTAATCGAGAACGTCCTTTCCATTCACCCACCCCATCCTCCTCATCTCACTATGTTCTTCCCTACAACTCAAATTAACTGCGGAAATATAATCAGTTTTCTGACAGATTATATACTTTATGGGTAATGGGTTAGGTAGATATTAGAAAAATTGAGCATTCAATGCAAGGCTCTATAGACCATGTAAAAGCTCTTAAAAGTGTTCAAGGGAGAGTGATGTAGTATATGTTAGACAGATACTCTAAATAGGGGAAATCATGGTGCCGTGAGAGATGTAATCTCGGATTCATTTAATCCAAGATTTCTGCTCTCTGAACCATCTCATATGTCTTTATTGGGAGTGTTGTTCGAGTGGTAAATTCAGTGATATGAATTCATTCTCAAGCAAACAGCTCCAGCTCAGTGAATTTTTGGTAACATCATATGGTTGGCTACATTGAGTTATGGTTCTTGTACAAATGAGCATGACAAAAAAGAATGTGTTTTGTAAACCTCTAAATAAAACGATTTGAGGCCACAGGCCGATTTCACTTTTAACTGTAATTTTATGGTTTTATTTTACAGAAATTTAAAATGCTATGAAAATTATAGTAATAAACAAATTTACAAGTTGGATGTAAAATAACTTGAATTGTTATTTTTTGCACCCGTTATTTTTTACAGTAGGGCCCTAGTAGGATATTGTTCATGGGTGTATTTACAGCAAAATCTACCATAAATTGTTGCATAAATTATTAGTATAAATTATACATTTTCATGTATTTTATGTCCTTTTTTGGGCCATTTGCATGTATTGTAATTTTACTATAATTTAAAGTTGCTTTGAAACAATGCAAAATTGTGAGCAGCAAAATAAAATATTTGTTTCCAGTTCTCTTACTGTAAACTATAACACATTGCGTTTAAGGGGTGACGTAATAAATCTTGTTGTTAAAATACAAGTTTTTTTATTATAGATTACAATTTAAAATAAATGAAATGAAAAAAATAAAACATTTTAACCAATTAACGGTGGACGAAGTACACAAACCATGTACTTGAGTAAAAGTAGAGATTCCCAAGGAACAATATTACTCAAGTAAAAGTAGAAGCGCTGCCTTTAAACTTTCACTTGAGTAAAAGTACAAAAGTATTTGCCTTCAAATGTACTCAAGTATCCAAGTACTATTATTTTGATTAAATAAATTAAAATATATTTTATGTGCTTTTCTTTTAGCATGTCATAAGAAATGAGAGTGTATACAGAGTATATTAGTTAGATCAGTCTTTCGAAGCTTATGAAAATAACAATACCTGTTTATAAGGAGCACTCCACTCCACCAGTCAACTGTTTTAGCATCATACATGCACCAATGCAAAATTTTCTATAAAATATAATCATTGTGTTCCCAACTTGTAGTAATTAATTTAATTAGCTCATTGTTTCCTTCTTTAAATTAATACATGATGTAAGCTATAACAGCATGATTTGTATGATATTACTGTACATTTAGATAACTTAGACAGTCACCTTTGATAACAGATCACTCAAAATATTTATGTAGACAAATTCAAGCTGCTTTGAAACTATATGCATTGTGAAAAAAGCTAATACAAATAAATGTGAATTGAATCGGTGCAGCCTAGTCAAAATATAATTAATTTAAATTCCAACATAAAATGTTAAATTCGATTGATTCCCATTTCACAATTTCAGAGCACTCAGCTTGAAAAGTTTCAAATTCAAATATGAAATAAGGTGAAACAGCTAAGTATAGCCTACTTAGCTGACGACGTGTACAATGTTCACGGTAGCGTAACAGTCTATATTTTAACCAAAATGTGTTCTACAAGCTACTGTTAGATTTATATCTCTTTATTTTAAATGAGCTAAATTAATATGCCTTACCTCTATGTGTTTCCTTAGATTGGAAGGAGAATTCTTGTATGAAGAAATTGTACAGGACCGAGGCAGGCAGAGAAGGCACTTAAAAATGAAAGACTCGTTCTTCTTTTCTACGATTTAAAAAAAATCGCGTAAATAAGGCCATGGGTTTTGTGGCAAATTAGATTCAGTTTCTTCCATGCTTTCACTAAAGACATTGGCAGTCGAAATGTTATGTTGTTGCAGACAGTTGCACTGAATCTGATGCGTTTAATCGTATTTTCGCGCTAAGTAGATAACGTTACTAAGGCGACAACAGGGCAAAACAAAAAAAATTCAAAATAAAGCGCGCGATGTACTGTGATTGGTGGATCGTTTTACCAGTTAAGTTTTTAATGACTTACAAATAAAAAGGAACGACTGATTTAGAAAACGTAGTAGAGTAAAAAGTAAGATATTTGACTTTGAAATATAGTGGAGTTAAAGTAAAGTAAAGTTTATATTATTACCATATCTTTACAAATTACCATTAAAATGTTAAAATTCACTGCTTTAAAACTAGATTATATTAGTCATTATTCTAAAACCTACCCAAATTTAGGCCTGTCAGAGTGAACAGTCATTATTAGACTTCCGATCTGTGTTTGGTTATAATAAAACAATTTATTTTATATTTGATTATATTCATATTTATTTACATTATTATTTAAGTCACTATTAATTGCATTCAATTAAAACTAATCAACAGTGTAATTGTCTACCGGAAGTTAAGTCTGAGCCATATATGGCTTGTTTATGTTGTTGCTGCTAAAACTGTCTATTAAGAGTTTCAGTGTAACTGCTCGGCTATCAGCAGAAGGCCTAAAGCCACAGGTTCCACACATTAAGTCGAGGAAGTTCTCTTGACCTTTCCGTCAAATGCCATGTTGTTTGAGGTGTACAAGCATAATTATACGCTGCAGTTTTGTCACCGTCTCATCTTTCCATGCCAATTGCACACCCCATCACTGCTGTTCATTAGCTAAGTTTAAGATGTTGGGGGCATAGGTTAATGACTGCAACCACAGAGGCCTGAATAATATTGTTTATCTCTTCCATTGCTTTTTTTCCTCTGCATGTTCACAACTGTTGCCGTTTACAATCGGTAATGAGGAGACGTTGACGTTGGGTCTTGTTAGTTGTGTACATTGTCAGGAAAATTAAGCTCTCTCCAGGCTAACGCAGTTTGCAATTCGCGGTGACATTTAGCCATTAGCTCCATGCTGAATTGGACAAACGAACAAAAGCAGAAGCACAAAACGCAAATCATATCCAATTAAGCGAGGCATGAAACGGTGAAACCCTAGCAGGACATTTTACAGGCAGTGCATGGGGAAAGGTCAAACTCTGGCAGAACAGGGCTCTGTGAGAAGAATTATTACAACTAACAAGCTCTTTGCTTTTGTCTGACTTAAACTGCATTACACAAAGACACCTCCTCCCTCAAATCAACACAAAATACATATCATTTATTAGATGGATATATAATAATATCCTACTGGCTTCTACAGGTGCAGGCCAAGCGATCATACAGATATATTCTAAAATAATGAAGAATCTGGTCATTTATATTTTTTTGATAATAATGTTCAAACGGTCATTTATTTTTATTTTAATCTCTGGTCCTAACAGCCATTTTGCCCAAAGATTAATTTATTTTCTAGTCATTTTAAGGACATCACTATAATTCTATTGATTTCATTGACACAGAGAAATAAACACCCTTTCTAAGGTCAGATTCTGCTGGTTTTGAAGCAGGATTTGAAAATGCCTTTGGGGTGTAAAATATCTAAAATAACTAGACATTATAATGAAGAAGCTCTCATTATTACCAACAAAGCTGTCTACACAGTAAGTGCTCATTGAGGCAATTTGAAATGCATTCAGTTGACAGACATCCCAGAGGTACTGATGCTGCGTTACAAATTATAAACTTTTACATTTCTTATTAATACATGTATCATGTAAGTGTATAATTTATTATTATTTATTATTATTAAATGTATTATTATTAAACGTTTGACTGTTGCACTAATTGCAGAACTCAGACTTTCAATAACTGCAAAGACTCAAAACAAAAAATGTGATCCCGCATGTTTGTTTCGTCAGGTATGTAGTTTGTACCTAAGTGATATATGTCCCAACCACAAGGCCTATCATAAGAACCATCATTTTTATGATGACCTATCATTACAGCCCATATACAGTAATGCCCTGTAAATCCAAACTCTGAAAATAGGCCTTTCAACTGCTCCCCTGAGCTCAGGCACGTTTTAGGGGGTTAAACAGCGGGGACCTCTCCCCCAGATGCCTCAGCCTGACTCTTATCTGTGTGTGTTATGGAGTAGAAGAGCTGAGATTGCCTGTGACAGTGGTAAAATGAGGCTAACAAACAGCCTAATGAGGATGTGCCTGCAACACGCCTCCATTTGTGTCTGTGTGTGCTGAGGGTATATGAGCATCCCCCCCACTTTTGCAATAAGCCCTTTAATGGGAGTCTATATGCAGAATTGGCGATTTGGTATGGTGGTAAGGTCTGACTTGGTAATAATCTGACAAACCTTAAGTGGAAGGTACAGAAGTTTGTAAATATCAAAGACAGTTAATGGAGCCAAAAAGAGACAGAAATTGCATTCAACTAAGAAATGTATGTGAAAAGGTTGCATATGACAATCAAAAGAGCCTATTTACATTAAACTAGTAAACTTTAAAATTACTCAGGTCAGGAAATATGTTTTACCAAACTCCTTTATGACTAAAAGTGTATAGGTTTAAACGTGTCATTTAATTTCTTTTTAACAAAATGGTTCAAATGTTAAAACATGGAACATAATTTTTTAGACAACATGACAAAATATTTTTATACCAATAGCAACCTCCACAGCAAAGGTGAATATGTTTCTAGCTATTTTGCAAAAGCCAAACCAACCACAACAATCAAAACAAATTCCCATTGACTGTCCATTATGAGGTAACGCTCCTTGTTTTTAGGCACATAAAAATCTAAAGATGACATCACACAGTGGACTGTAGGTCTCTTTACAATAACAGTGGAACAGAGATGACACAGAGCCCACCTAGATGCCCTGGATTGAACAGAAACCCTCTAATTTTGGAAGGACCCTTGATCTCACTCGTCCTCCTTTGCTCTTTCTAGTCCTCTCTTTCTCCTGCCCTCTCTCCCTTTCTCTCTCTCTCTCCAATTCTCCTGGCAGGCTGGCCAGCCATAAGGTGGGGTGGTGCCTGAGGATAATGGCAGCAGAAGGCAGAGGAAGCGGACATCTGGCAAATGCTGCCCCAATATGTTTCTATGAAAGAGGCGAGGAATTTTCTGAAGACACGACGCTTACCCGTACGACACGCTCGGCGGCAAAAAGAGGAAGATTAAAAATAAAATGAGTTAACATCTTGCCCGTTTCACCCTGCGATGCACATTTCAGTCTGCAAGAACTGATTGCAGCTGCCATTTACATTACAAAAAAGCAGTGAGAGAAAGCGTATCGTTAATTAGGAGAAATCATGTGTTGCCTCCTAAAGCTAATTCAGTAAGCACAGATGTGGTCCAGAATTATTTAACCCACTAGATTTCCGGCTTCCTCCGTCGTGTGGCAAACTCACTTGCTTTTTCCTTGCTTTCTCTTTTCTTTTTGTGTAGGAAACATCTTGTTCATTTGAAATGCAAATGTGTTTTTTTCTTCCTGTCCAATCACGTTAGTTCTAATGAGGTGTAAAATATGTACATTAATGACAGGGAGTTATTTAGTTCTAGAGGCGAAGAAATCGCTCCTAATCATTGCTTCCATTGTTGAGACAACAAACCACTTGATTCTGATGCCTCATTTGGTTTAAAGTGGAATAAGGTGGCCGACATTCTGAGCTTGAATTGTCTGCTACCGTTCTAAAATACAATAATAAGAAGTATTTTAACAGGGTCTGTGAAAGATCAGTCAAATTAAGCTTAAAGTATTTTCATTCAATTAAATGTGATTCATTTACATGTCTCAGTATGGCATTTAATGTGGTGTCACTGTTGTTGATTGACTCCAAAGAAAATATATAGGCTAGCTACAAGCCCTGAAATAAAGGTGATAAGCTCTGTTTCAAAATGTAAAGCAATAGATGAAAATATAGGTATATTAATCACATTTTTATTAAACAATTATATAATAATTAAAAACGATAATAAGTAACACTTTCTCTCACCATCTTTAAACCTTTTTTTAAACAATCTGAAACTATCCCCACAAGAGATACATCCAAAGGTGAATTAGAATATGTCCAAAAAATATTAACAATATATTGATGTTAACAATAATATAATTAAGATGGCAAACTTGAATCAGGCTTATATAGTGTATTATATAGTGTGATGACCTGAAAGGCAGCTCACTATACATTATAAAACAAATTCTGTCCTCTACAACTCAAAATCTTCCACTGGCTGGAGTAAATTCAGTTAAAGTTTTGTACATTTCACAAACTTTATGAAACTTCAACTCAGCATATGGAAATCTGAGATGTAACAAGAATTACTAGAATTTTTACAGTACAAGTATGCTTGATAATATCTATTTTGTCTCTTTAAAACTCTTTAAAAGAAACTGCAGTTAAACCATAAATAGCGCAGGCAAAAGTTTGGACATACAACTGGTTTGTTGAAAATTTATAAAAGTAAGTATAATACCATAAAATTGTATTTTTTAGTAATCAATAATAAAAGTTAGAATAAATCCCTGTTGTAATACATTCATATTAGTTAAATTCAGACAACTGACCCAGTCAAAGATACATACTGTTATTATTCATCTGATTTTAACATCTGTTTTGCATTATTCAAGTCTAATAAAGCAATGCCCTAGCTTTGTAGCCTTACATTTTTCCCCATTGTTAGTAGGGCTAAAACAATATAACACACAATTGTTAGAATTGTGCATGCAGTGGATGTTCTTTAACAATCAGACTTCCGGTTCATAAGTCACAGCTATGTGCTCATTACAAGCTCTAGTAGTGGCAGTACGGCTGTGCAGAGATGGTCACACATAAGCAGATGGAGATGAATTCAGTAAAGAATGACTGGGCTTTGTGTGACTGGATGTTCGGTCTCTGAGATGAACCGGAAAAACTGATCACGAAAAAACTGATTGAATGTGGTCCCTCTTTGATAAATGTTCAATATTAAGAACATATTTATAACTTACACCATCTGGCAACATAATATGAATGCAATGAGAAGAATATAAGTAAATAAATTAAATGAGTGATAGTTTGTATTGTTTGATCTAAACAAGCATTTCACCTCTGTGGGGTGTTAAACTTTTGCTGTTTTAACTATTCATGCAACGGCACATGGCTGGAAGGCACCATTGTTGTTTATTTCAAGAAACATTTGTGCTTACTATAAAACTTTCATAGGTGTGTTAAAGCGCGTTTTTAAGTTATTTAGTTGGCAGTGTCCATTCGATAAATGCTGATAAATGTCATAAAAATTATGTTCACACAATATTTTTATTATATTCTTTTCTCCTCACAATTATCTTTTGCACGTCTTCTGTATTTCAGATGTCAGGTCTGATTTTATTCTGAATTAAACTCATCATAAGCCTAAAGCAACTCTCCACTATACTCTTTAAATAGTTAGTGTAAAAAAACAAGGCTTGGACACTAGTAATATTAAAAAGCAAGGTTAACTATAATCCGGTAAAGTCTCTTTTCTCCCAAGAAAAGAACTCAAAATATCATATTGATATATAATATAATATATGTATGTATTATATGTATCATTTAATTATATCATATTTTATTGTTTTATTAAAACATATTATTCTCCATCAGCAAAAGTCATGCATAACCATTATATAGATTCACAATACATTATTGTACAGTATTACTATACTATACTATACCCCACTTAGGTACAATATGTTAAAAGGGAACCATTCATATCGCACATTCTTTTTCTCTCCCTAAACTCGCACACAACGAGAAATTCTATGAGCTAGCCAGTGACCGCCACACTCTGGAGCTCTACATCTGTTTAGTCTCATTACTATGCATAGTGCCCAAAGCTACACATTCCCCAGTCAACCAAAGACTCAGATTGAGGCTAGGCTAGCCAGCACTGACAGCTCGCATTTCCTCTTACTGTTTAGTCTGAGCCATCAGGCTAATCCCTCTAGCAACAGCTGTCCTTTAGCATCATGGATGCTAACTTCCCTTTTGACAAAAACAAGACAAGATCATCAGTGTCAACAATAAT
The DNA here is from genome assembly GCF_015846415.1 of Triplophysa dalaica. NCBI lineage: Eukaryota > Metazoa > Chordata > Actinopteri > Cypriniformes > Nemacheilidae > Triplophysa > Triplophysa dalaica. Next base: position 24,232,854 of record NC_079545.1, read on the forward strand.
TTAGCCAAAGCCATAGCTAACATCTTCAAACTTTTCATATCCCGAATCACTACAGGCTGATAATATAAATCAACAAAAACCACAGTGTCCTGCCAATTCAGTTTTTTATAACTTAAAAACCTCTGCGTCGATATTCCCCTTGAACTTGATCACGAGAGGAAAAGAAAGCGGGAAACATTGTGAGTAAGGCGAGAGGAGAGAAAAGAAAATAAATCTGTTAATTAATACATCCTGGCTAGAAAGGGCTCGTAGGATTGTCTATGAGGGCTTGAAGAGTCTTCAACAGGCTTTGGAAAACCTGTTGAGAGTTGAAAGTGCCGTGTATGGCCAATCCACAGTCTTCTCCATGCACTTAATGCATCTATCACAAAGCGCTTGAGAGTCGCCCGAGCAGCGAAGGGCTGGGACTCATGGAATGACCTCCGCAACCTACATCTACCCCAACACGAGTGCTCGGCTAAGTTCAACAGGCACTTCGAAAAGCTGGCCGGCTGAAAGAAGGCTCTAATTAGGGAAGGGAACATGGATGACAGAGTCCCTCAAGAGCTGGCACACAGTATGAGTGTATACTGAACCTTGTCATGTAGGTCAGTTTGAAGCTTTTAGCAAAGCCATGCATATTAATGCAACTTTTTTCTCTATCACACTCATGCAAATGTAGGGAGCTATCCCCTGCCTCAGGGTCCCAGAGGCTTTGGATGAATTAATTGTGGGCTGTTTCTAAAAACGTATGCATTGTAAATTGAGAGAACTGTTACATACCTGTAGCAGTTTAAAGGGCCGATCAGACAGAACACATTTTTTGCTGTTAGACGCGCATTTAACTTTAAAACTTGTTTACACATTACATTACATCTTGAACAAACGTTAATATTCATTTTAGCCGTGTCATTTGACCCCTTTAACATCTAAACCACTGGCAACAACATGATGAGTACATCCCTAAGTGAAAATGTCCAAATTGGGCCCAATAAGCCATTAGGGGTGTGCTCTCTCCCCGGTGTCATGTGATGCTTTAGTGTAAAAAGGTCTCAGGTGTGAATGGGGAGCAGGTGTGTTCAATTTGGTGTTATTGCTCTCACTCTCTCATACTATTCACTGGAAGTTCAACATGGCACCTCATGGCAGAGAACTCTCTGAGGATCTGAAACAAAAGAATTGTTGCTCTACATAAAGATGGCATAGGCTCTAAAAAGACCCTGAAACTGAGCTGCAGCATGGTGGCCAAGACCATACACCAGTTTAACAGGACAGGTTTAACTCAGTACAGGCCTCAGTCCACCAAAAAAGTTGAGTGCAAGTGGTCAACATCATATCCAGAGGTTGTCTTTGAGAAATACAGAAACACAAGAACTAAGAACATGGATTACTGGAACCATGTCCTGTGGTCTGATGAGACCAAGATAAACTTATTTGGTTCACATGGTGTCAAGCATGTGTGGAGGCAACCAGTTGAGGTGTAAAAAGACAACTGTGTCTTGCCTACAGTCAAGCTTAGTGATGGGAGTGTCATGGTCTTGGGCTGCATGAGTGCTGCCGGCACTGGGGAGCTACAGTTCATTGAGGGAACCATGAATGCCAACATGTGCTCTTCGGAGACTGGGCCGTTTGGCAGTATTACATCATGATAACGACCCCAAACACACCTCCAAGACAACCACTGCGTTTCCCAAAAGCATTGTAAATTTATGTTGATCGTAGCTCCATTGGTGACAATGATTCTAAAATCAATTTAGGGTTACAATGCTTTTGGGAAATGCAACCCAGGGTAGTAACAGATTACATGTAATCTATATTAAATAATCAGATTCAAAAAATCTTATTCTTGTGATTAGAGTAAACTACATTTTAAAATACTTGTAATCCGACTACAGTTACCTTTTATAGATTACACGATTAAATATTCACAGAATGGCAGTAAATTGTTTACAGTTCAGTGATTCTCCAAGATTTTCTCATTTTTTTTCATTCATCTTTTCATTAAGCATACCTACCACTTATGTGAACTTATGTTCACGTTTTATTCTATGACATAAAACACACCAATTATAATCCGTTTGTGATTATTTAAATCCTAATTGTGTCTAAAAAAACAGCGTTTGCTAACAAATTGCTAAAAGTGACTACTTTCTTTGGCAGGGACGTTAGACGTCATTGGGCACATAAAGTTTACACATAATTCAACATGGGCTGAAATCTCATAGATGCGGATTCATTCACAGAATAACCACTTAATAGGGAACACATTTTTATAACGTTTGAAAGTCAGATGCTTGGTGGCAGAGATGGGCAGTATATTTAATGAAATGTATTTAAATTACGTATTTAATTACTTTTGAATTTTGTATTCTGTACTGAGACTGTATTTTGTTTTTTAAAATACTTGCGTACAATAACTTACATCACCAGGCAGGGGTTGCACCACTGCACCAAGGCAATATTTTAAGACATATTTAAGTCTACTTCCCTTTCTGTCGGTCTCTCGACGTTGTGTCGAGAACGACAGATGGGGTCGCCCTTAGAGAACCAATCAACTCTGTCTACTATAGAAAAGGCAAATGAAATTTGGCGAATTAAATTTGCATGCCGGTCTCCGCCCATGGATGTTCGGTATAAAAGGGAGCGGCGTGCATCATTCATTTACCTTTTGCTCTTCAGAGCCTTCGCTCATGTCTACGAATCAAACGAATTCAACGAATTCTTCTTCTACATTGCTGGATCTACGACGTAGAGGAGCGGATCGTCCCTACCTGCAGCGACCTTCCCCTGGGCGTCTCGGCGGTTCAGGAGGTGTTAGAGATTTTTTCTAAAAGGTCCTTTTCAGGACTGAGCATTCTCCAGCGCGGCATGTTCCACTGTTCTCTGGGGTGCGGCACCCTCATCGAGGAGGGGGACGGACACGATCGCATCCGACTCTGACGAATCCGAGCTCCCCCCCAGGGGGGTCGAGCTCAGGAGGAAGCAGAAGTGATGTCAGCCATGCTAACCCGGGGATACGTGGTTCCTGAGGTCGGAGCGCGGTGCTATCTCCCCGAGGGGAGGAGGTGTGCGGGTACTAAACTCATTTGGATGCTGTTCGGGGAGGCCCAGGTAAACCTGTTCGCCTCCCGCAACACCACCATTACCCGCTTTGGTACTCCTTGTCTGAGGCAACCCTCGGCACGGATGCCCTTGCGCACAGCTGACCGCGGGACGGGCGGAAACACACCTTCCCCCCCAGGAGCCTCCTTCCACAGACACTGTGCAAAGTCAGGGAAGAGGAGCACCAAGTGTTATTGGTTACACCACAATTGGCTTCAGAGTTGATGCTCTGGACAGCGACTCCCCCTAACCCATTCCCCTGACAGAGGAACTGCTCTCTCAGGGGGAGGACACGTTCTGGCATCCCAGATCAGACCTCTGGAACCTCCATGTCTGGTCTCTAGACGGAACGAGAAGATCCTGTGATGGCCACTCCACCTCTATGGTGGAGACCATCACCCAGGCTTGGGGCCCCATCTACTAGGTGGTAATACGCCTCTAGATGGCGCCTCTTCTAGTCCTGGTGTCTCTCCCAACGAGAAGACCCACTGAGGTGCTCGATCGAGATCGGTGTTGTCCTTCCTAAGAAACTGGAGACTAACATCTCAACTCCACACTGAATGTGTATGCAGTCGCTATCGCCACTCATCACGACTCAGTTGATGGAAAGGTTCTAGGGCAGCACAACCCGGTAAACAGGTCCCTAAGGGGTGCGAGAGGGCGGTATCCGCCTCATCTCCGCTCCATTCCCTCTTGGGACCCTAACGTGGGTCCTTGGGTGGCGTCTCTGGGCCCCCCAAGAGCCCCTCAGAGGTTCCAATGTTCCTCACCTGACGTGTAAGACGGCCCTCCTGATTGCGCTCGCTTCCTTCAAGAGGGTAGGGGACCTCCAAGCATTCTCTGTGCTTGATCTGCAAAAGTAATATTTTTTTGTAGTTTTAAGAGTATGTTTTTGTAAGTCTGTCTAATTAAACTAGTGAAACTGATATCATCTTTCAACACCACATTAGCTGTTGTTGTTACACTTTCTATGCCTTTACCAAAAAAAGTGTTATGTAAAGAGTGTTGTGTTCAAAGTTAAAACAACCAAACTACGGGACACGTGAAGGGACAAACTGCTCGTAATTTTATACTGTGTTAAGTTTCATTTCATTTCTGACATTGAGATCTCTGGCAAAATTTTAAGAATGATACCTTGCAGATATACCATTCATAGATAAATGGCCCTATAAACTGCATTAAACAGTCTGTATTATTATTGTGAATAAATATATTGATTTACATTTAAGAATTTAACATGAATATTATGTTATGTTTTTAAGTAATCCTCAATGATGTGTTATATAAGCAATATTATTGTCTTTTATTCAAATGAAAATCACAAAATGCTAGAAAAGAGGATTTTTTCCTCTTTGTATCTGTAAAAATTGTACAAAATGATCCTGCCTCAATATATGTGACATCAAATAAGATATCAATCAAAATTAATCCAAAAGTGGTCGGATTACGTTACTAAAAATGTGTATCATGTAAAATCATGTCATGTAATCTATAATATCTATTATTAATAAGTAATCTACCCAGTACTGTATATATATATATATATATATACATACTTTAAAATATCTTCTTCTTTTCTTTGCATAAGGGTGACCAGACACTCCACCCATCTTAAATGTACTTATCTGCAGAGACGTTCGTAAGATATTCATCTGGTAATTAAATGAATCATTCATCCAAAGTCAGCTGGACAGAATACAACAGAAAAAAAGAACCAAGTGACACTCAGGGCACAGTTGCCAAAACCTAACGTGACGCCCAAAGAGGTCAGTGTGCTTGTGGTTACAGAGCGACTATTATGCACAGAATGCAAGAAGATGGTCTGTCTGGATGACATTTAAATCCACCTTTGACAGACAGAAACATTTGCAAAATAGCAACATAGATCACTGTGGCTCTTATCCACATTACACTGATTTAGGAAGCCATATTGAAATTACTTTTCTTGACAGATGTTTTTACGCCATATCATGTAATTAATTCACTGCCATTTTGAATCCATTCAGTATTTATATAAAGAGCAGAAAAATACATCCAGCTTTGGATTTTTGACAGTAGAGGCCCTAACACAGAGAGCATTACCCAAGTGTTCACTGTCCAAGACGTTTTGCTGATTGCACGCTCAGATCTACTCTGATTTCTTCATGGACAGTAGGATGTAGTTGGCATGCATCTTCAGCTAGGCCTCACGCAGCGTCCAGTCTGCTGTCAGTCACCAACAGCCTTGTTTACTCCAAAACATCGATCTTCACTCCTCTCCAACCTTTCTGTACTTTCCCCTTTTTCCGATCCCACTGATATGTGTCTCTTTGAAAGTGCACTCTGCGACGTGTGATGTACATCGGTGGTAATCGGATAAGTTGGGCATCCTCCTCCTGCTATCTTTCCAACACAACATCACCACTCAACTGAGCGCCAGAGTGCAACTGTCACATTACAAGCCAAAGAAATGTGTTCCACGGCTGTGAGCTGTAAACACAAATTGGAGGAAAGAAAGAAAAAATCTAGCAACCCGAAGGATGTTTTGCATGACAGAAAATCGCAAACGCTTTTAGCCGAGGCCAGGGCTGAGAGTGGTGGTGGTGGGGGGTGAGGGGAGCATTCTGTTGTCTGTTTGAACTCTTTAACCAATTAAAATGGCAGAACAGAGCGCATATTTTAATATGCATGACAGAATGGCGGATTAGGAGGGGGAAAATACTACAGCTAATTATGTGGTCAACAGTCTGCCGTGATGCCATTGTACTTTCCGTTTAATTTGCACATAAAACCTCGCCTTCATGATGGCAACATGCGTTTTTGATGTCGTGAAAACCTAAAGCTTTCAAGTGCACTGATTTAATGAGGCACAGAACATTTGGAGTTGTTCTCTGGGCTAAAAAGAGCAACTTTTATTTTTTAATAAGCAAACAGCTCTCTAGAAGTCGTATTCCTCTATTTATATTAATTAAGTTATTATTGTTTCACTATTTGCCTATAGCGGTGTTATATTATGTGCAAATACAAACAGCTCCTTCTTTATATTATGATCTGGCTTGCAGCGCGCTTCCAAATTCTTCCAATTATTTGTAGATTTTCAGGTTCAAATGAATGAACATTGGAGAAAAAACACATTTAAAATGGGGTTGAAGTCTGTTCAAGTGTAAAATACCAAAATGATTTAATAAGTGCTTATAAGACACAAGAACATGGCAAGCGGTGAACACTTCTTCACTTTTGAAGAATGAGATCACAGTAATTTCATATTGGGAAAATAAACTTCTGCTGTATAATAGTTTGTGGATGGAGTGTTGGACCATAAATGAGAGACTATTACGTGCATTCAAGCTGTTTGTCATCATCACTGTCCCAGAACATTCTCCATCATCTCTGCATCCACATCAGGTCCAGCAAGTGCTTCCTATCTGATCTAGCCAAAAGAGAAAGCGAGACAAAAAATCCCTTCTTCCATCTTTTTTATTCATAAATATTGTTGCCGAATCTGCAGAGCTTGGCAGGAGCGCAGCTCATCCAAAGTCATTTGCAGCAAAGTCCATTATCATCATCACTTCTGGTGATGAATTCCCTGTGATGGTGGCACAGTTCGCTGCAGACTGCACACATAATGACATTCTGCTCTCTCTGGCAGAGCTCCCATGCAGATAGCTCACTCTAAACTATCTGAGTGACACACAATGCACCACTGCAATACAGTGAAGAGCTTATCCGTCTCCAAAAGGGCTGACGGTTAGTGACATATATTCTAGTATTGCTAGAGGCATCTTATGTTGAGAAAATAATAATATTCCATCTGAAGCTCGTCGTTAATGCATATGCGGTATGAAACATTGAGCTGTAGTGCTCATACGTACAATGCAAGTTTGAATCTGGCTCACAACAATTCACAATCCTATACCACAGTATGACAGAGTAAGTTCTGGCATGAAACTCTAGATGGCGCAGTGCTGAAGTCTAAACCAATCTGACATAATGGCCGTTTCTCAATTCCAAGAACGCAAAGAACGGACTTGTGTTCTCGTGGAGACCAGTCTTGCAAGGCAGCCTCGGAAGAACGAACTTGGATGGACGCGCCGCAGTGACTTCTGGGACTTCAAGTGGGTTCCGTACGCGCACAAGGCTGCATTTGATGCATCCTTGATATCAAGGATGTAACTTGACCAGCTGCCTGGGAGCGGAGTGATACTGAGCACCAAATGCATTACAAGAGGTTACATGTATTTCATGTGTTGCATCCACACAGCATTGATGAAGCCTGTGATTTTACTCAAATTTACTGATTTATTTCCCAGATGTTATGGCAAGGCTTTGTTGTCATTGATATTCTTCTGTGGAGGCGGTGTTCAACCTATCAATGACGTCACAGACGTTTGCTGGGCGTTCGCTGTGCCTGGTGTCAAAAACAGTTGTAATTTCAGTAACAAGTGGCGTTTCAGTTGCTTGAACACGATTCCCTCTTATATAACAAAATCATGGATTAAAATTGATGTCTTAATTCATCGCTCCTTTAAATATTATATATGACTGCTTGCCCCTGAAAACCCAGCTGAGGTCATTTTTGTGCAATTATGTGTTTTCAAAACTCATTCTACAAAAAGAACATTACAATATGTCTTGACATAGCTTGATATCTTTAACTCTGACCGAGTAAAACCTTCAAATAAATGAATTCAGGACGCTTTCTGCATTTTTTGTGCAAAATAACAAAAACTATTGTCAATTAAATAAAAAATCCCTATATAGGAGGAGTTTGTTTATGACATGCAATTACTTATAAAATATCATGTTTTTATTATGTTATCGTGTTTTGTTCTGTCTAATTGTATTAGTTATCTATATTTTTTAATTATTATGGCTTAAATCATAACAAACTAACTGCAGTTATCTCATTTTGGAACCAAACTCTTCATATTAATCCCCATATATACAGTATATGGGGTATCAGCCCATTCTCACCAATTGCCTATAAATAACACGCGCTGTGCATTACCGTATAATACGGACGCCAAATTGCAATTTTGCGTGCATAAATACGGCTTTTTTTGCGTGCATATGATACGCCAATTAGCGTGTTTGCATTTTAAACAGCAATTTGTCTCATTACCCTAACCCAAACCCTAAACCTAACATTATTATTTTAATTGTTTCAGTGTTTCCTCTTCATGTACGTTTTAAAATGGCTGCTCTCCACCCAGGTACAAGCAAACATTGGCGTATCATATGCACGCAAAATCGCACGCAAAAGCGTGTTATTTATACGCAATTGGGTGCGATCAGGTTGAGGCTATACATACTATACTATATATCATTTACAGCGATAAACATGCATTACTTATTTTCATCCTTTATGGCTACTGTGACAACTTTGATGCTCTGAATCCTATAAGATTTTTGCCACAATTTCACAGAGAGGCTCACATTTTATAAATAGATAGTTTAAGATATCAGCATCAGCACCTAGTTTCAAGTAAGATTTTATGACACTGTCGACAATGCATTGTTAGTTCCAAACACCAAATATGTATTGCCACCCACTGTGGTTCAGTCTCTAGCTTTGCAGCTCAACTACAAGCCTAAGGCCCCGGCTGCACATTTACAATAATGGAAGAAGACATCTCACTGCAGCACCGCGCATACGAAGTAAGAGAACTGACTTCTTCTCAGTGAAAGAAAAAAGAGATCGAGAGTAAAAACAGCTTCATAAGCATCAGGCTGTCACTGCTTGAAGAAATTAAGGTTGATGCCCCATGAAAAGAAATGTATGAGGAAGAGCGAGGCCAATAACTTCCAAAATGCTCTAGGACGGAGTCATTCGCTGTGAAATAAAACAGTCTGTGGACACTGTAAGTCTGTACTGTCCACTATTGCCTAGCTCAGCAGAACATGGTCCTCACTTGCAAAGAACTTGACCAGCTGCCTGGGAGCAGAGCGATACTGAGCACCAAATGCATTACAAGAGGTTATACGTATCATCTGCTATGTTAATACATTTGCATTAGGTTGATCTTGATCAGGAAATGAGAGAGAAAATGCATTGAAAAATGTACTAATATACTTATTTACTAATTGACTATCTTTCGTGTACAGTCAAACAAGTTAAATTAATATTCGTGTTTGAACAACACACTACTAACGTTTTTACATGTTTTAGGATAAGTTCAAAATAAAACATTTGCTTGAAATAGCATGATTTTTTACAGTTGTGTTAGTTTATATGAAGATACTGTGTATGAGCATTGAATTTCAATTTAAATGACTTTGTAAATACTACAGTAAACAAATGTTCTGTCCATGAGAAATATGGCACTATGGACCAAGAGCTACTTCCAATGCCCAAACACATTTTGGCAAGTGGATAAGAAAATTGTCTGAAGGTGACACAACCAATCGCTCATCAGGGGCACTTTCTAACAAAGGCATGGCAAGGTGTCCTTCTCCTATAGTTGACAACTGGTGATGGTCACCAGGTGGGATGTGTTATCCTAACAGTCTGGAACTCTGCAGAATTATTTGCTGATAGATATAAACAGCTGTTATTCTTGGTAATGGAAAGCAATTAGAAACATCTGCACACTTGGCGGTGAACGATGCTTTTCTAAACCACCCTGTTCCCAGGTGCCAGTGGGAAATAATTACATCATCAGAACAGCGCCGGGCCTCCAGGACTGGTACTGATCTGTGAAGAACATGAATCCAACCCCTCCCATGCTAAAAAAGGACAGTAGAAAAGCGGCGATATTTTTAGCTTTCCCTTTCTACAATGATGTCTGTGGTATCTGCATATTAAAGACGCAAATCATAAAATTATTTAAAGGGACAGTAGGTAGGTATATAAAATACTTCTTCATTTTCATGTTTAGCTACATGTTAACTCACCCACATGGTCCGAACCCATGTGACTCTTCCTATAATTGATATGTTGAGTAGGTATGTTTCTGTATGGGTGTTTAAATATCAACATCCATTTTTAGAAATCGCTTACATTTCAATTGATTTACAATTGGTACATTCACTTCTCCTGTAAAATAGAAAATGACACACTAATTTCTCAAAAGGAACAGTAAATCCTTGACTGTAATATTCTGTAACAATGTGTTGCATGGCATTTAAATACAAGTATAAATTCACAGCAGCCGTTCCTATATGTCTCATACTTTTAAAATAACCTCACCTTGCTGTCACAGAAAACAAACATTTTGTTTCTTGTACAGTAATGGAGGTCTCCACCACTGACCTTTACACACAGCCTCCTCACCTCAGTAACAGGAGGACCCCACTGTGTGGAGTCTGTTGAATTATTCTTACTGATGCATGGAGGCCTGTGGCTTTTCCTGGATATATCAGCAGCCCCCCAGTGAGAGGTCTCCTCAGCTGTAAATACCATCAGTCTCTGCCACCCTGGAGAGAGCCAGAAGACAGCGGTCTGGAGGGTCACAATTCAGCAGACACAGACACGGCTGTTTTGGTAGCAGAGGAACGTCTGCTTGCCTTTGATTATCTGTGTATGTCGAAGAGGGGGTGTGGGAGAGAATTTGTGCATGGTCTGATCATGTTTACAATGTGCTTTCAGACATTTCGTTCAAAATGCCACATTAAAGGCAGGGTAGGCAAACATTTCCAGAAAGATTTTTGGTTATGCTGATGTGAAGTCTCTTCACATTCTGAAATCACTAAGTGGTGTAAATATATTTAAATAGAACAGGGTGTATCATCTGCCCTCCCGATGAAAAAACATAAAAGACAAAAAAGTTTCAGCATAGTTTGACTTAAATATTGGTTATTTTGAAAATGTTGCACATGGACTGACAGCATAATCTGTCAATCTTTTTATAATTTAAAGTTGTCCACTATTGATCCTTTATTTTATTAAATCTATTCACATAACCTGTTGCATTGCATTTATATTTGGAACATTTAAGAATTTACATACATTTTGGCATTTTTTTATTTTCTTTCCATTTACAGCCCACATATTCCAACACATTAAAATACCCACGACAATATGGCATCATAACCCCAGCTTCTATGTCCAAAAACAAATAATATTACCTCTAAAAAGCCACCACTACTAAAATCAAGTTCATTGTCTCTAGAAGTACAAACATGCCATACCTCTCTCCCTCTTTGGACAGAAGATACAATCTGCTGCAGCACCAAACATTATGCTAGTTCCTTTGTCCTGTCCACACTCTAATACCCCAGGCAACAAGCAGAAAATGTCCGTCAGGACAGATGAGTTCAGAGGCAGTCTGATGAGACACTCGAGCTGGATGTGTTGATTTTGGCTGGCATACCTGTCATGGAAAACTGCAACTGCAGTTCAGAAACGAGGCGGCTAGTGCCACATGAGGCCATATGGTGACATAGTAATGAATACACGGGACAGAAAATATGTTTGACTGGCTGTCTTGGTCAGTTTTTCACCATTACATTTGTATTACAGTAGCTTTAAATTATAAAGCGGGTACATGTATGAGGTCACATGTGTGTTACAAGGGAAAACCAGCAATATCAATCAACTGTACCTGTTTGTCTGGTGATCTATTCTTCTATGTACTGTATAATAATCACATGGATGTTAAAATACCGTCACTATTAATGTGTCTGTCTGTCCGTCTGTTTCATACAACATGTACTGTATGAACAGAAGGGGCAGAAAAAGCCACATTGGCTCATTCAATTTTCATCCTCAGAGTTACACAAAATTGATATTACTTTAATTCCAATGGCCTGATGTAATTACTCAGGGCCAGTGTTTATCTCCTCATACACATGTTCGAAGTGTATCAGACATAATTCAATGGACCACTTGACAATTCTCTGGTAGCAGAACATCTGACTTGATGAAAAGCAGAATTGCGAATCGTTGTAAAACGTTAGATGTGATGCATTACCAGCATCAAAGCATTCCAGCACAGATGGTACATTCAGCCTTTTAATAATAAAATCTGCTTCTGTGTTATTTAAAAAATTACAATAACCTTTCCTCTAATCCCCGACTTTGGGTCGGGTACACCTGAACAACATCACAATCCCTCTCCCCTTGATAACATATTAGGATTATAGCTCAGATTTTATATCTTAGTTTTGTCCTCCATCTTTCTCATAAATACGTTAGATAAGCATATCTGTTTAATTTCATTCTCTTCGACTACAGGATTACCTAGAAACAGTTGATTGTTAAGGCAGACAAACAGCCAAACATCTGCAGAAGAATTTGTCAAAAGTAAAATATGTTTGGGCATCTGAACAAATATATCCAGTTCCACAAGGACTGTATTGCATGTATAAACTAGCAAAACTACTTTAAATTAAATAATATACATTTTTATTTAATCCAAGGATACATCACAAAGATTCTCTACTGTATCTATATGTAAAAACTTTAATTGTCTTTCAGTATAAAACGGTAAGCCCACTGTCCACTAGCTTTTCTTACCTTTTCTTCTCGCGAAAAGGGATTTTCCTCAAACGCAGCAGATGGTCCACCCGGCCCCCCCTTGCCAGAGGCCCTCCCGTTACCCGGTATCTGGCACCTGAGTCTATAGGGAATACTGCCATGCAACGGCCGACCACAACAGCCTGAACAGAGCGACGGAAAAAAAACAGGATTCTCCGGGCTTGACCTCTCAAAGAAAATCACACGCATCCAAATCACAGGAACTAGATCTGTTCTGAAGAGCAAGAGATGTTTCTCTCCCAAAGACTAATGCGAAAACATGCCCTGCAACTCCGTTTCCATGTGTTAGTTAGTGGCATGACTGCTAGCAAAACACACAACACAAAGGTCCTTATGGCGACCGCAGTCACGCTTAGCACTGATTTAATTATAAAGCTCTAGTCTTTTGAACACTACGAGGGACATTAATGGAGAAACTAATAGCTTATGTACAACACATCTATATCAGTGACATCTTGCGTGTCTCTCAAATCATTCGCCCGCAAGGAGGAAGTTGTTCCTCTCTAGACATGTCCTTCACTCTGCATTTCTCTTTTAAAGTGAGCAATCTAATCAGCTTTCTCTTTGTTTTAAAATAATTTAATCTGACGTACTTTTCTTTGACAAAGAGAAATCTGTATTAGACCAGTGAAAGTGAGATTGTGTATTCAGGAGTCTGGAATGAGTGGTGGTTATATAGTGTAGAAACAACAGAGTTAGGGAGGTGACAAACATATGGCTGGTTTTTAGGACTCAGTGATAAACTTCGGTATATTTACCAGAACTTAAATTATTTGAAGAAACCGTGTGTTTCTTGTCTTTGCAGAAGTTTGAGATTGTTGCCCTCTATGGTTAAGCAATCTATATGGAACACATGTCTAGTTAAGGACAACACTCTGTGTTAACTCAAGCTTGTCGCTTTTATCATAAAATCCACACAAATTATTATTTGACACATAATGTTTGAGAGCATTTTAAGTCTTCTTAACATTCACACTTTCCACAATTGGTTATATTTTTTCTCACTACTATTCCCTTACTTTATCACATTTACTGGGGTTTGTTAGGCCACATTCTTTGTAAAGCAAACATTTACAGTGAAAGTTGCTGCTGCACTAACAATTTTGGTAAGACTTTACTTAAAGCGTTTATGTATGATGCATCATAAAGGGTTATTAAATGGTATAATGCAGTATAATCGTTCATAATGTGTGTTGTTATACATTATATGATGTTGTAAAAAATGATAACAACAAAAAAATGCGTATTGTAACAATGAATTGATAAGCATTTTAATGTTTTAACTGTAGTAAGATTTATCCATGAGGCATTACAAAGCATTAAAATATGCATTATAAGACATTAACATTACTTTTATAAAGTATTAAACATAAATGATTTAAGTGTTATAATTTTAAATGAAAAATGTTTCTCTGTCACCACACATTGAACATTACACTAACTTTAATATGTTGAGTAATATCACACTTACTTTTCATCTGAGATAGTTTAAATGTTTCTTGATACAAAAAGTAGATGGAAATGTATTTTAGGAAGGGGGCCCTTACGAAAGATTTGGGGTTCTTAAAGTTTGGAAATCCCCGCCTTAGAGTCCTTAATGTAAATCAAATACCAAGGTTCATGAATATCGTTATAATTCAGGACCGTGTTTTATATCAGTGAGGTATTAGGTCAACTTATCTTAAACATCATAGCTTTCATTTATCCAAGAACCTCTTATACATAATAAAATACATAATAAGCAGGCAAATGAAAACCTTGTGTAGCTTAGGGCAAAGTCAAGGAAGCAAGCATTAAATCATTCTAAGAAAAGATAACATGGCCTTCTATTTCATTTCAAGAGTTTTATATTCGATTGAACACAGTTTACATGGCACTCTAAGCTTTAGACCTTCACTGTCTGCTTTTACCGTATAAATCTTTGAGATATTTTAATAACTGAATTATGATGATGTAAAATATATTAAAATTGGGGAAATGTGGGGCTCCACTTGACTCAAGAGATGTTATGTGAACACATTGTGGAATACATTTAATGGGGATGAGACTTTTTTAAAAGCAAACTTTAAGTCTGTGAGAATGTAAGTTAAATATTTCTACAAATTTACTTGTGTACATCTTTCTCATTACCAGCCCACTAAAACTTATTCCCAACCTTTTTTTTATGTAATGTATGTCACCAGTTCAGTGTAGTAGTAAATAAGAAGGTTTTGAAACAGTAGTTACTGTATGTAAACGCATGTACCTGAGTGGTGGTGTACAGACTTTATAAACTAAACCCGTAACAGTAGCATGTGCTTTGGCTGTGGGCCACACTGATCTGAGGACCAATGGCAAAAAGCTAATCCTGAAAATAGCCTGGCAGAAACCAAAGTCCCAAATGGAGAAATATCCTGCTAGGTTATCGCTATTAGCAAAGTGAAAAGGACAGTGCTGACTACAAAGCTAAACTAAGCCACTTTTGAATTCATTTTTGTCCCAAATATTTCATTTTATCATGCTACAAAATTGCATAGGGGCCTTGCTTTGCAGAACATATATTCAGGATACTACATATATTGTATGACTCTTGAACCCACATCTATATCTTTATAGCTGGCATGAAATCCCCATTTTATATTAAATCCCTATTCCCTATGCGCAGGCCTGTGGAACTGACCTCACAATTTTTTTGATTTTAAATGGATTTACGCAGAGTCTGTCAGCATGATAATCCCTATCATGTATTTTGGAAATATGTTCATGTTGGTATTTAAGTAAGCACGTCATTATTCCCCCCAGATTTCTTCAATCTTCTTTCAGTTCAATTCTGTTTCAATCTATGTGATCTGAAGTGGTGTTTAGATTGGATTAAATCATGTTCCGTGCTACAATCATGTCAATCCTCAGGACTTCTACTTATTTCATTTTCTGTCTGCTTGTTTATTTCAATAAGGTATTTTGTTTTTATTATTGCTTATTATTCATAAATATTGTTGTATATTTTATGTTAGTTACTTATGAATATTTATGATAATATGCTAGAGCTAACCTAGAAAAACAGTTTTATAATACAGGGTTGCACACAAGTTTCATGCTAAATTCGTTTGTCCACGTTTGATTGCTTGCAATTCTAGTTAAAAGGATAGTTCATCCAAAAATGTAAATTGTGTATCATTTATCACCCTCTTGTCACCCTCCGCATGACTTTCTTTCTTCAGAACATAAAATAAGTTATTTTGAGAATGTTGCAACCGAACAACGGCTGTATCCATTCACTTTTAATGTGTGGGCAGAATACCAATGCAAGTCAGTGGGTACCACCATTGTTTAGGTGAACTATGCCTTTAATCAGCAGTGAAAAGCAGACAGTATCAAACTATCTGTAAGGCCTGAAAACCAATTTACTGTATAATTTAGAGCAGTCATCATTCAATTCCAAAACTGATTAAAACATGTTTTAGGACGGGATACAGTA
Source organism: Triplophysa dalaica (assembly GCF_015846415.1). Classification (NCBI taxonomy): domain Eukaryota; kingdom Metazoa; phylum Chordata; class Actinopteri; order Cypriniformes; family Nemacheilidae; genus Triplophysa; species Triplophysa dalaica. The sequence goes on from NC_079545.1 coordinate 24,248,849, forward strand.
TCTGACCACAATAAACAGCCACAAATGCACCCAAAGTTGGATCCAAACGTCACAGACTCTGACAAACATACTGCCATTTTGCCATACTTTAATCCACATATTTCTAAAATCTACCTTGTCTGTGCACTACCACATTGGTAGTGCATTAAGGGGTTAATGCGGACTAACTGTGCGCAAGTGTGATCCACAGAATATGTCCTCATGGGCTTTCACTCTCCACTCTACCAACATTAATCTGATAAAAGTGCAGCATATTGAAAAGGGGCTCAAGAAAACGCGAACATTTTCCATTGAAAGATTAAACACAAAGTAGACAGATGTTTACAGGACTTTGTATTATTTAAAAAAAAAAAAACATATAAACAGGCCAACACATGGTGCGTGGTAACGGGGGATTTTCCTGAAGGACCCCGGGCTGTCACTGAAAAGAAGATTAGATCACAGGAGAGGGACAGCCTCATCAGCAACTTAATAAAACTTAAACATATGAGACTCTCATAGACTTTCTGAATTATGCATAATCAGATAAAGTGTATCTTGGGGCAACATTAATTCTGTAGCATATGGTACAGGATGCTTGAGAATATTCCCGAAACTCAGCATTAAGCACAATGAATCGGTCATTTAATCGGTCCTGTTTAAGCATTATAGACTTATGTGAAATTTTTACAGGTTAACTTTCGCCTTATTTTCAAATTTCACAGTCAGCAGGAATGGAATTTGTGTATCCAATTTTGTTGGATTTTACATTTTACATTTATGCATCTGGACATACAGCACATTCATGCTATGCATTTTATCAATGTGTGTTCACTGGGACATTGCAGGAGTCTCAATGGTCTTCCTAAATGGGAATTAATATTAAAAAACATACTGCCACCTGAGTCTGAAAGCGTGGTTTAACTTGAAACACGTCAGATCTGTAAACAAACGCCAAAGTAAACCGTAAGTTCATTAGCAGCTTTAATGATAGATGAAGCTCATTTCTGCTTTATGTGGGGGCAGCAAGTCAGGCACATTTCATTTGTAACTGTAATGACATAAACATCAATCCGTCTCAATCGCTGTTTAAATGACTGTGTAACCTTTACAGCCCTGTTAAAGAAAGATATACAACTTCAATAAAAGAAAGACCTTCTATAATAACATCAATAACATACTTTTCCTTGCCATCTCTTTTATGTCGAGTCAAAAGGTGTAATCGCACATCCTCTGAATAAAAGAAACACACCGACATTGTCCTGTGAAGAGAGGCATTAAAATAATGGGTGAATTTTTAACAGATTCCAAAACTGCCGTGAACAACAACAGATTGAGACCCATAAAAATGGTACAAAGCCTTTATTACCTAGTGACATTCTGGCATAATGGAAATATTTTACAATGCACCTTTTAATGGACCTCGATCTACTATAAATTATATTATGCAAAAAAACATCATCAGGGTTTGGTATTAACAGTCTTCGCTTAACAGGTTCTGTGAAAAACGGGTTAGTTTGCCGCCTGTACCCCGGAACAAAATTCAATTTGCCACCATATTTAACGCTACATTTTTATTATCATGCGAACATATGCTGAAATAGCTTCAAATGATGGAGCTAGCTGCTGGGCAGACCGATCGTCACGACTTCCCGTCCTTATTTGAATAATAGAACTGGGCAAATAGTTTGTGACCTTAGTCAAGGGCTTAGCTGGCAGTGAGAAAAGTAGCAGCAAACAACAAACAGTATTAGCCTCCAGCGGCAAACTGTGAATATGCAAAGCTCTCGCATTTGTGCTTTCAGAACAAAAACTGGAAATTGTTTGGAAACCTTTTGCCTCAAAGGGGCATCGCAGGGCAGTGTCGCAGACTGCTTGGGTTTGCAAAAATGTCTGATGCCTCGGTTTTAGTGGAGCATATGCCAAAATCTGCAAAATATGCAGAACGGTATTGTTGTTAGTGTCCTTTTTATGGTGATGTCACAGAGGACACACAAAAGAGAGCAGTGGTGCAAAACAGAACAGTCTATGACTCATAGTCCAGATGTCTTTTAATGTAGGCTGATACAAAAGTATATTACAACACTGTCAGTGAATGGCTCGAGACCATAGCAGCCTGTTTTAACTCAGTGTTTTTATTAAAACGTATAATATTCTTATTCATATATTGATATAATATCACAATTGTCATATTTGAGTAGTTTGGAGTAGTAGGAATCTATTATTGTTTGTTTGCTTTGATAAATGGCAAATGCATAAATGGAAATTACTCAGAAGACCAACCTCTTCAGTGAGTACTTAACTGTATCATGCAATTTATAAAAATCTTTGCAAAAAGATAATATATCAGTGCATCAGCATTTCTGACTCTGTGTCTTTATGTGATTAAAACTTTAATATTATATTCATATAGTCATATTCACATTGATATAATATAATATTTGTCATATTTTAGTAGTTTACCAATCTCATGAGAAATGTTGTAACATGATCTGTTATAAGCTGTTTGTTAAACAGGGCATCTATCACTAATACCAATGTCAATCTGATCTCAAGATGGATTATTAAACTCATAATATAATTGCACAGCTCATAATGGCCATCTTGGATTAAAGAAATTGAGTTCAGTTTGCAGCATCAGACGGATTGCATACAATTACCGTTAAGTCAGACTTCAGAGGTAAGAAAATTCTCAATATTAGAACACTTTGATTGAATTTTCATTTTAGTGATGATCTTCACCTTAGATATTATCTTTTAGCTAAATCCTTTCTTCATTTCATCTTACAGATCTGAACAAAATGCTTAAACAAATTGTCCTAAACGACTTGTAATAACAACATAAATCATTCAGATTTGCACACCAGCTTGAATTATTTTTATTTTTTCTTCTTTTCCAGCAGTATTCATTTATGATTAGATGTCAGATTTACATGATCTTGTGTTCATGGAAAGTACTTGAATTTTCTTCAATGACTTCAATGAATCATTTTTTTTTTAAAATAATCTTCAACTTTGAAAACACAGAATGCATTACTTTCATTTATGTGGAATATTACAATAAAAACTGTTAGCTCATTGACCCTACGCAACCCCCCCTTCATTCCTGTTGCTATGTCCCACAAGCTTTCGGTCTCAGCCATGCGCTCACAGTGTAAATTTGTGAAATAGTGAAGAATTTCTGAAAAAATGATAACGTCATGTTAATTCTGTAGGCTACTACTTTCAGAATCAGAATCAGAAGAGCTTTATTGTCAAGTGTGCTTGCACACACAAGGAATTTTCCTTGGTGTTGGAAGCTTCAAGTAGAGACATTCAACATAATGACAACACATATATAATACGATTTACAGTCTTAAAGATTCTAACATATGCATGTATAAAATGAAAGACAATTGTACAGAAAATGGGGGATAATAACGTATAAGAGACATTGTACTGTGTAGTTTATAGTAGAATATATATATTAGCAGATTGTATGTGCACTTGTGATTCCTGACTGCACCTTGTATTTACCCCTTGTTTGGTCACCCTTTATAATGCCCATGTGCTAATTGTCTTGTGCTGCTACGTTTTGAGGTGTTCACCTTATTAATCCCTGTCTGGAAGTTTTACATTATATTGCTTTGCGTTGTCTAATATATTGCCCTAAATTTGGCACTTTTGACAACCATTGTAATTTTTCCTACTATGGTAGTCAATGGGGTCCAAGAACTGTTTGGTTACAAGCATTCATCTAAATATCTAAATATCTGTGTTCAACCATACTAAGAAATGTACAGTTTTACAGTTTTTTACAGTTTTTGAACAACTAGAGAGTGAGTAATTCATGACAGAATTTTCGTTTTTGGTGATCTATCTATCTAAATATAAAAATAAGCCTAAATTGATATCCATTCAATACAACTGGACATTCAACATCTAAGCCTATTAAATTCAAGCAAATAAAGATTGTAATTTACAGTTGAATACAATTAAATTTAAACTACCGCAGTGTTTAATGAATTCTCGTTTGCTAATGACTGTATACTGTATAAAAATGCGTTGGTTAAGTCATGCATGTTTTGAATTGCTTATTATCTAGCGACTAGACAATTTACCACCAAAAGTGTTTACGACAGAGATGCGAGCTCGCAACTGCATTTCAGTCAAGTTATTTTTGTTTTAATGTATTTGCGAGTCAATTAATAGTGTCGTAAAAAGCCACCGTAAACTGTGTGCTGAAATTAATGAGTCTGACATTATCACATCATTACACCAGCTGGTATAATAGAGCATGTGTTGTTTGTCATGATATGCGACGCCATGCTTAGCAGTTATTGGCTGTTTACATAAACAACTTCCTGTAGAACTCATGAATTCACATTCAACTGCAACGTCATTATGAGTCAGATTTTAGTTTTTGAATGACTGCTATTGACCCTATTTTATCTCAAAAAAGATCAATGCATTTTGTGACCCTATGACCAAATTCTTCATTAACATTTCAGTAATGAAGCTTGAACACCCTTTTTTCTCACAAGACAAAGTGTAGCCCTAAATACTCAGTCAACTCAGCTCACCATCAGTCTTGGAGTTACACCACAGCGCCACCCAGCACGTGGCACAGCCCCACAACATCTCAAGGTCACTTTCTCCTTCAGCTTTGAAGGATGATGGGCACGCCCAGAGTCTGTCTCAGCCTTGCCTCTTTCCCTTGAAAGATGGTGAAGCGAACCCCTGCCGTTCAATAACTGGTACCAAATGTTGCCTTCTCACAAAGGTGCTGACCCTTGAGCAGACGAAGTCCCAGGGCACCTCACTGCAGAGCTGGAGGACAGGCAGACAGCTGTCTTCTGTCAGCCAGCTCCAGCTGAAGATCCTCCACCACCCTGTGAACAACGAGGAAAGTTCTGATGAAAAAAAATAAAAAAAACGGAGTATCAACTTTGTTCTCGACAAACTTTTATGAACATGTTGAGGGGTTTTAAATCCCAAATTCATTTTAATCCATTAGTGATTGTATGTTTTAAGTAGTTCGGATTATCTCGACTCTTGTGGGACGTCAGGGCTCATTTCATTATAAGATGCGTCTGGTTTAGATAAAAAGGAAACATTTAAACACCGAGCACACAAATGATGTTCACAAGTTTGATTCTCTGGAAGAAATTAGACAAAATAAAACTTATTGGAATGTAATTTTATGATTCTCTCAATGTGGAATGGCTTTGAAAAATACTATGCAATCCAAAATCTTCGTCTCGAGCGACGTCTCGCCTTGGTTTCCCTTGCTCCACTTTTCTTGACGGCAGAAAGCCGCACAATTAATTTGTAGATTCCACGGTGACAGATGTTAGATTTTGGCCATAAAAGTAATTAATAAGGGGAGTCAAGAGAGGCAGATTGTTTGAAGATTATTTATGAAGACCTCCCTCTCCCCCTGGTGGCTGGGGGAGTGTCACCTCTCCTTCACACCCTCCTGTCTTCACCTGCTCCCTGAGACACAGATGTTTGTCTGAGGCAGATGACCCCAAACACACGTTTAGGATCTGTCCCTTAAGGGAACGACCATGTGGCAGAGAGAGATAGAGAGAGAAAGAGAGAGAGATGGGTCTGTGCAAGGATTGCAGTTCTGTCCAACGACAAGCATTACATGGGGCTTAAGAGGTTTAATTCACATTACAATGGCACTACCTCTGCTTTTATCTGATCTGGAGGACCACCTGATTTCTGGGAACAGAGTGGCTTTAGGTTTCTAAGGAATGTGGGACAGCTATTGAAGGGAACCCGGTTGTGTATGTGTGTTTGTGTGCAGATTGAAACTAAGGTAAGAAAGGGTGGAGGTGTGAAACTTGGAGAGCTGTTTACTAACTTACTTTTTATCAAATAAAATGAACTGTAAACATCACTGAAGATGCTACTCAGTGATGACACAGAAGAACTATTTAAAGAGCCATTCGTTCAAAGGTTCTTCACAACGATGCGGTAGAAATTATGTTTGGTTGCCCAAAAACATTCTGTAGCTGCTTTTTCACAGGGTAGATAGCCCGCCATACAGGAACAGAGTTACAGAAAGAACAAGACGTCACTTTCTCTCTGGCCATTTTCCAGGTTGCATTCATCAGTGTTGGGACATTGAAAAAAAAAACTGAATGATGCCGTGATTGGATCTGATTTTGTCATGTGTCAAGGGTTTTGTGATAACAGAAATGTGATGTAGACGTATACAAGAGCAAAAATGAGCACAAAGAGATTAAATCTGGGAAAATTTGCGATGCTGCATACAGAATCACCGAGGTGGAGAAAAGAAACGCAACGCACAGACAAAGGCATCATAATGCAGCTAACATTAGCTTGCTGTACGTTTATGTCTTGTTACTGTTTAAAATGCAGTGACATGTTTATCATGTTAACATGTAAAACTTTTTTTTTTAATCAGGGAAGGCTCATAAACGGCGTAAGCAAAACGGCAGAGGTACTGGGGACTCAGGTTGAGTGCTTCGACTGGACGTGTCTTCAGCACCAACAGCGGACACGACCCCAGTGTTTGAGAGAGGGAGTGCTTATTTGTCCAAGAATTTGATAACTTATTTTATTTACTTGGATGTTTCCTTCTCCATTCAAATTTGGCTGCGTGGTTAATAACACATTTCTCTGTTGTGTGACAAACTCAGAACACATATTTCAATGTAACTTTACTCTGACTTTAACCTCAGTTAAAAGTGCTCATAAGGAAACAAATATCATTCAAAAGGTCTCTTCTGTAAAACGGATAAATAAAATAATGTTAAGTAAGATTACAAAAGATTACATCGCTACAATATTGCAATTTATTTTAGTTCGGTTTGCATTCACAAGTCAATATTTCCAAACGGACCAAGCTTTGTTAATAAAAGTCACGTGTGAGTAAACTCTCCTTCGATTGGTCAGAGTGCATCTGTTTATCTTTCGGCATCTGACGCGAGTGATAAAGAGTGTCAGCTGCTCGTTCCCCCAGTCTTGCATCTCTCCCGGCGGAGCTCGGGAAGCATAATAGGAAGAGAAGGACGAGAGAGAAACAGGCCTGGATTTGATGTTATGTTTCATTGTTTGTGTGGCCGGCAGTCGACCGTGAGGGAGCTGTCAGCACTTAACTTTCGTTTTGTTTAAAGGTTTATTTTATTAAAAGTTTGGTTTAACGTTCGCTGTTTCCCGCCTCCTTCCTTCCTTACTTTGAACATTGTTACAGGGAGCCAATAGCAAAACAATCCCTTTTTCGTCACACAACTTTATGTAATTACCCATCATACATTGCGATACAGTCTGGTTCGTTGGTCCGTTGGGTCGGATGGCTTTCACACGTCTAGCGAACCGCTTCAGAGTTCGTTTGCAATCGGGGCGAGACCACCTTGTTGAGGCGGTCTTGGAGCGATTGTTTTAGGGGGGATCCTAGCGCGATTGCCGTGTTCACACATGCCTCAACGAACCGAACCAAGAGAGAAAACGCACCAGGTTCCGAAACAAACCCTTATGTGTAAAAACGTCCTAACATAAAATGTCTTTGAAGGGCAGGTTTGGCGGCAAGGGCTGTTAAGTGGGGCATTTTTCGTGCATCTGGAACTATTGACTAAACTGCTTTGCTTTGACAACAGTGCAAGTGGATCATGATAAGATACCACGCACACTCTCTCACACACACACTTGGATGATAAGGAAGCCAAATCAGATTCAGATCACTGTTTCGCAACAGCATGGCCACAATTTATGCGTTAATCTCAGCTGGACCTTCTGCCTTTCTTTTCCCTCATTTAGTGCTACGACGCGCATGCGTGTGCGCGCGTATTGCAAGGATAATAATAAACTATAATGGATTCCAAACAGAGAGGACAGCTAGTGAATGTAATTTTCTCAATGTGGAGATAAATCAGGAGGCTGAGGGCTTTACTGGAAAGTTCTCGTGGCTATTCAAATCTGCTCCCGTGATTGAAGCAATCAGAGTGGATCGCAGGGCTGTAATTCGACAGAAGGTTAGTGCAGGTGACCCGCCACAATATGATCTTGTTTATAGGCGGAAATTGCGGCAAGATTACTCTCTGGGGTCTTATTAGACAGGGTGTGATTAAAGCTGAAGCTTTGCTGTTTGACGTGGTGGGAAGTGGTGTCTGGAATTTCGATCATTGTTTTATATGTTATGTGCTGGCATAAATTTCATCTGACAACATCCCAGTTGGGTTTTGTTAGGTTTGTTAGTTTGGGGCTTACATTAATTCAGAGAAGGGCTTCCATGCAGGATTATGAGCATTAAACAGTATTTAAATAATAAAAGTGACAACGGGGACCCTTGATAGACAGACAGTCTGGGATTAAGAGTCTACTGATCCCTCTCAATAATCACTCTTTGGAAGGAGAGAGAGAGATCCCCTGTTGAGCCATATCAAGGTGTCATGGAGTCTTAGATGGGCTATGTCCTACATTGACTGGCCATCTGACACAAATACACTAGAAATACACACTTTTTCTGAATAATTTCAGTTTGAATTTCCTCATGTTTAAAATCAAAAGAGTGTGTTTTATTTTTTTACACCCTGATATAAACTCACAGCTGAATTGTGAATCCAGCTGGTAATGCACCATAATTAAAAATAATTCATTGTTATAACATCAGCCAGTTTGTTTATTTTCTTTGAGTCTACATTCAGTGTATAAACTCACTGAGAGGAAACAATTATTTTCTAAACACCCCATTGCTTAAAATGCACATATTTGTGCTTATGTTTGGTTAAAAGTTACAGTCCTGCTAAATTGGGGAATTGTGCAATAATCAGCATCTAATTAAAGAGATAGTTCACCCAAAATGAAAATTAGCTCATCATTTACTAACCCTTCTGTCATTTCAAATATGTATGACTTCTGCAGAACACAAAAGAAGATATTGTGAAGAATGTTGGTAACCGAACAATGGTGGTACACATTGACTTCTATTGTATGGACACAAAACCGCCGTAATTTGGTTACAAACACTTACTTAAAATATCTTCCTGTGTGTTCTGCATAGAAAGAAAGTCATACAGGCTTGAAAAGAAAAGAGGGCGAGTAAATGACAGATTTTTCTTTTTTGGGTGAACCATCCCTTTAAAAGACAGTAGTAAATCACTTTTTCTACATGGCAGACATCAATTCAATCTATCAGATAAATAGAGAGATTAAAAATAATGAAGAAAGTGATCATAAAAAATTCATTTGCATACTAATTAACACTGTGTAATAATACACTTGCCAATATTCTTTAAACATGTCTAAAGTGGGACATTGGGGTAATTTATTGAAGAATGTACTATTAATTAAGACAGGACTTTGGAGTTTGATTGCATTAACATTAACACATTTTCGCACATGTTTTTGCAAAGTCCTTTTTGACTTTTAAAGTTGAGCTGAATTGAGCTTCATAACTCACTTTAATGTTGAGCTCGGGCACTTCATTCTGCCCTAATTTCATGGAACGTTGCATTAACTTTTAATCAGAACCTCACCAAGATGTTGTGCATTCTTCATTTATTCTTGACTTACAGTAATGAAAAATGAAACCTAGCGAAGAAATATAACAAAGCAATGGCGCTGAAATACAAAAGGTGTCTAACCAACTTACATGATTATAGCAACATGGCCGTAGCCAGCTATGATCACCAAGGTTTGGACCTCGGTAAGTTTTCATATTAAAAAATAGAATGTGAAGTTCTGAATGAATAATCAGCTATTTCAAACTCTTCTGAATTTCTGTGTTACACGTATAACTCAGTATATACAGTTTACAAAGTTGTTTAATGTCCCTGGTGTAAAAGACGGATTCATTTCATTTGATGCGGTAGGCTTGTGGCATCACCCGATTGAAAGAGTTGTGAGTGAGTGCGTAGGTTTGCAATCCCTGCACTGCATACCCGTTTTAACGTAATGACACTCTTTAGGAGGTTACAGCTGGGAGATGGGTATGTGAACCTTTTCGTTTTTATTTTGGGCATTTTTTTCAGTAAGATCTGTTTTGTTATTTTTTCAGTCCTGTCGTTTGAGTGGCTGTCCTGTTTGGGTGTTATCCTGGGATCCTTTCCCCCCCTTAGGACTTTGGTTAAATCTCGGTTCAGGCTCAGTAACGGAGCTGTCTTATTATTATCCCCTACCTGTTTTTGTCATCTCACCAGACAGACAGACACCATCCTCGACCAGTCCTATGGGCAAGATCTACCTACCGACTCCTGATTACCACTCTGGGACTCTCACCCCGCCGCCGTCCAGGTTCCGGGAATATCTGCCACGCCAGCTCATCCGGGCCTAATATCTCTGGGGTTCGGGATGCTTTTCCTGTTGGCTCCTCTGGTGTGTCTCCACCTCTCTACTCCAGACGGGTTCACAACTACTTCGTCTCGGTTGACGTTGCAGTACACCTGGGACTTATCCCAGTTGGCCTCGCGGGTCAATTGACATCAGCTGAACCCACCGCCTGGCTGCTCTCACCACAAACTCTATTTTTCCCCTTTTAAAATAGAAAACCTTTACATAGACTACTAAATCATCAAGGGTTTAGTTTATAAAGTACAATATAAATAGATGGTTCAATGTATAGCTAATAAATAAGTTCTCAGAGAATTTAAATGACAAGTTTTGACTGAAAATGTTACATTTATAATGCTGGAACTGCCCACGTATAAGACTTTATAGGAGCAACCATTGGTTACATTACCAGATATATGTAGTACATGTGATGTGATGTGGAAACAACCAAGAAAAAAATGTCCTTTGATTGTAACAGATGCACTGTCTTAATCGAAGCAGCAATCTTCTTGTTTAATATGAGGAATACATCTGCTCATTGTACAAACCTCCTGCTCCTTCCTGCAACAGAATGTCTGGAACCGCTTGTTTCTCAGTAGCACAATGTTAAACCTCTCTAAAGCAATATGTAATTAAACTCAGGCAGCATATTTTTAATCCTAAAGCTATTATAGATTTACTAAGACTGGGACATTGTCTGACCCCACGATTGCATTTCTGATTCTGCGTTCACCTCCTAAGCATCACAAACCTCTACATACGCAGTTAAATGGTTGGATAAAGAATTTTAAATTGATGAGAGCTTGGGTGCCGGCCTCGTTTTGTATTTGGTCCAGAGAGGATTGAGCTTTTCGCTCAACACTGAAAAGCGTAATTATTCACGATACTTAGCATCTACAGTCATTACAAATGGCATAAATGTGAACCTGTCTCGGGTCACACTACAAAAAGTACGAATGTATATGAGGCATTAATTACTAGATAGTTCTCTTCCACCCGGAGAATTAAAGAATTGAGGATATGTGATTATTAAGTGCTCTACATTTGCGCAGGGCTGTATCTGTGATTAAAGTTGACCTATCCCTCCGACAAATTGCTTTGAAATTCAGTGAATACTTAAGTTAATTGGTACTTGTGTTTCTGGCCCTTGTTGCTCGCTTGTGCGTGTGTGTCTACATTCATGTGTGTGTAGAGTCAGAGAGAGATGATGTAACATTTAGCCCACTTTTGACACAAGGACCCTTTTCAGCTGGATTCATCTGCGACATTGTACGTTGCACTGAGCAGTTGGACCCTCTGTCCTTCTCTGTCACACAGCAACCGGGAGAAACACTCGGTTCTGCTCTCAATGTTAATGTATTCCCCTTATTTGACTTTTTAATAGGCTTTTACCTAATTATCATCACATGGTCCAGAACAGGGCTGGAGAGAGGAGTCAGAAAAAGAGGTCATCTTTGGCAGCATTGGCAAGCAGCCTACATCCGTGCTCCGTTACACTGGCCATCGCTCTGGCCGATGAGAAATTTTCCCCTTGAACACGATGTCAATATGTTGATGTGCCTGCCTTTATTAAGACACCACCCAACTGATAACAAGTCCTGCTGCGTGTTACCAACATAAATAATTAGTGCAGAGACCAAGGAACGGCAGGTGGCTTTTGGCACAAAGAAATAATCATACTTGATGTGGAAAATGAAGTAAAAGGAGCCATCTGTTCCCAGCAGGGGGACAGGAAGAAAAAAACACGTTAACATATTGTCACTAACGTTATGAAATACACAGTTAATAATTCAGTCAAGCTCTCGACTCTGGCCACTTATTTAAAGGATATAAAATGAGCGGAAGTGCGTGTCTCCATGCATGAATTAACCTCATTGTTTGCCGTTATTGTTTTACTATGCATTTACTTGTTGAACAGGTGTAGGGAGGTCACGTCGAGTAAATATTATGACGCAGACAGCAGGTTTTGAGGAGTGAATTGAAATGGTGTTGGCCACATTGCTAAACTGTGGAATTGGTTTAAAAAATCTGGGTGTGATAGAAAGTGACTTAACCCGTGTCACATGATGCAACTTTTATCATCAGTGAAGGTTGGTCCTAGGTTGCTAACATGTCACTCTTGGTAAGTCACTTGAAATGGAAATCTTGAACACCGTTGAAAAACAGTTGCAAAGGTGAACTACTCAATAGCTACCCAGGGACAATCCCAAGATGTCGGCAGAAAAGTCAATAGACTTTTATGCAACAACATAAACAAACGCCATGTGGCCCAAACCTAATTTCTAGTCGACCTCTTCAAATGATGTATAACAGTTTTAATTAAATACAACTAATATACAATAAAATATGAATATAAATTAAACATAAAATGAATTATTATAACCAAACACAGACCAAAACTTAACTTCGGGCCAGAAAATATATGTGACAGAATAAGTAATGACTAGAGTTTAATTCTGGGTAAAGTAAACCTTTAAAGGTCCAATGTGTACATATTTGGAGGATATATTGCCAGTAATGCAATATAATATACATAACTTTGTTTTCAGAGGTGTATAAAGACCTTCCATAAGGTCTACTACATACACCACGGGTCCTCCTACATGGAATTCACCATGTTGTTTCTACAGTGGCCCTAAACGGGCAAAAACGTGTTTCATACATTATCTCCTTCTGCAAAGAAGCGACAACGGCATGACATCTTATTGCTGTGTCAGCCGCCGTAATGCTTTCAAAAGGGAGGTGGGAGGGGTGAAATGAGCCATTGGTTGAAATTTCCAACCTCACCACTAGATGCCACTAAATTTTATACTCTGGAACTTTAACCACATGCTTGGCACACTTCACCATATAAAGGCACATAGCAATAAGATTTTTATTCATTTATTTAAAAACTTAGGCTATTTAAGACTGTAAACAGATTTAAGCTTCAGACCAAATCACTCAGCTTTTAAATGTTAATAAACACAACTGGTGGTCTGATTGTAAAAGAGAAATATTTATTACCCATCAGGGTTGGATTACTTTAAAATTCCGCCAGAACACATTCACCACAGGAGGACGTTTTTATTACACTGATATTGGCAAACAGCTCTTGTATCATGATGGGGGATTTATAACTAAGAGGGAAACTCTCTTTGTATACCAAATGTTTGATTTATTTCAGCGGCTCTCGATTGATTCATTTTAACAAACAATCTACAGATGCAGCACACAGTACACAGTAGGTAAATACAGCAGCTGCACTTCAGAAAAGTCATCCTAAGCCACCTTTTTTGCTGGTAAACAGCATGTCTGTATCAGATCAACACCAAACCAGTATTAACTAGCACAAGAATGAATTGCGGTCTAAGATGATCTTGCTTAAAGGGATAGTTCACCCAAAAATGAAAATTCTTTCATCATTTACTTACAATCAGATTGTTCCAAACCTGTATAAATGTCTTTGTTGTGATGAACACACAAGAAGATAATTGGAAAAATGTCAGAACTCATTCCCCATTTACTCCCATAATAGGGAAAATAAATAATGTGAGAGAAAACTCTCAATTTAGCAGAATTTTACTGCTGAGCAATATGCACACAGACATGCCGGTCCACTCGAAAATTTGTGTCAGTCTCAAGGTTTGCCTCATCTAGGCGTGAACATGACACGCTGGTATGGTGGAGTAATGTTAGCAGAATGGAGCGATTTTCTAATGATTTTATCATTCATGACATTTACCGGTGTACATGGTATTTTGCGTACATTTAGAACTTTTTGAGCACACTTTAGATGAATTTTGGCATGTTACCCGACCCGACCCCACCCGAAAATCCTAACAGTTTGGGTATACATATAACATAAAACACAATACATAACAGGAAGATTCGGCCACAGATACCTCTTTTCAAAAAGTGCAATTATTCCATGCATTCCAAGGCCAAAGAACAGCGATCCCCTTCTCTATCTGCTCTAGAAACCGGTTCCTGTTACGTACAATTTTAAAGATTGCCGCCAGAACGTCATCTTAGATTGTGAAATGGCATTGGCTCTCATTGTTGGGTCATTAAGTTTGCTTACATTGTAAAAAGCCATTGGCTGTCCCACTCTTATTGGGTCACATGCTAAACTTGAGCGTATACGTCTCTGCTTGCGTTCCTTCCTGGAGTGCAGTCGTCGGTGATTAAAATATGTGGTCACTCTTCAGTATAGGGGGCAATTCTCGTTATTAATAAACCATTAACTATGACTTTTCCCCCAATCTACTCTTAATTTGTTGCTTATTAGTAGTTAGTAGGGTAGTTGTTAGGTTAAGGTATTGGGCAAGATTAGGCATGTGGAGTACAGTCATGCAGAATATATGCTTTAAAAGTACTAATAAACACCCAATATGTCAATCATAGGCATGCTAATAACAACTAGTTAACAGTGAGAATTGCCCCCTACTGCTCAAACAATCATAGGCATATAAATGACTCGGAATGCAACACGACCTGTTCATAATGTCTTTATACTGTGAGTAGTTTTAGGGTAGGAGTGGGATTAAGTGCTCTATATCTATTATATCTATTATTTCATATAAAAGTACAATGAATACGTATTTTTAAAATCGTTTCAGTCTTACAATTGCAAAGAACTTAGCGTGTCATGTTCACGCATAGTGGAGGCAATTTTCGAGTGGACCACCGTGTCTGTTACACACTTTGATGATTTATATAGAATATGTACATATCAGTATCAGATATAGATGGGAACTGATGAGTATAATACAATTATTTCCATATCTGTGTAAGGAATCTACGGTATTTATAACAAAAACAATCTTTGTTTGTGTTCAAGTGAATACAGAAAGTAATACACAACCGGGATAGCATGATGGTGAGTAAATTTCATGTTTGGTTAATTTTTCCTTTAAAGAGGACATGGCTGAGTTGGTTTTTGAAAACTACCTGTTTTGTCTTCGCAGAGGACATCATTTCTATCAAATCAGTGACAAATAGTGCAGATCCTCTGAGGCTTCTTGGGAACCAAAAGGAAGCTCCTCTGCCCATGAGCAAAAAAGCCATTACAGCCGGTAGTGGAAGATTTAATAGGTGTCATAATTTATCATGTAAACCCAAAACTGTTTCTTAATTAAGTGCGTACGTTAATGAATTTTTTAATTTGCTCCCTGTAAGTACTTTGCTATGCTAATTGCAATATTATTCACATTAGTTATCGGCTATTGCCCTTGGCTATTTGCTGTAGTAGGAAAGGGACCTATTTCATCCCGACATTTAAAGTTCATTAACTCATGAAACCTGAACAATTTAAATTTAAGGACAACGGTGTCTTCTGGAATTCTGGTCTTGAAGATTCAATTTCTTTTTACAGGGTAAAGAGCGGCACTGCTGAAAGTGGTTAAAATTCATTAATCTTATGAAGTGTTCCTGTTGCTTAACTGGGCTAGAAACACCAAAGTCATGGGTTTGATCAATGTATGGACTGAAAAATAAATAAATACATCAAATACACTACAAGTCACTTTAGATGAAATAAAAAGAATAGATTTAATTGTTTTTGCTGTAATACATTTTAAATAAATATATATAGTATATAGATTTATCAATCTGAAGGTTAAGTCTAGAATGTACGTGACCTATACCGAATAATGCATCTGATTTAATTCCTCTAAGTAATATACTGCCTTGTCCCTTCAGTCAATATTGTATGTTAAGCTTCAGCATAGTGTTTTTCATTCACTTCCACAGCTTGCAACAGAAAGCCCTATATGTTTTTTGTCATGGCTCTTCACACAAGTGCATTGCTCAGTGAGAAAACCTGCCCCCCTAATGCCCATACCAAGATGCTCTAACAACATGGCAGTATTAGGAACGGAAAAAAAATCTGTGAACATTACCAGATAATGTTGTAGAACCATCTGCAGAGAAATGTATTTAATATTCAGTTGGGATTCTTGCTGACTGACATTATGAGACCCATAATCCCTTGTAGATTAAATTAAATGTAAGCCCTGAGTATTTATTTCAATCTATTGTTTTCATCAGCACTAAAGATATTGTTCCCTGCCACGTCATAGTGAACAAAGCTGTCATCCCATGGCCTCTTGGTGAAATGCAATTTTATTCTAACTTTAATCTCTCAACAGCATGTTAGTATTATGGGTTTTTTAACTACACTTCACTTAATCATGGAAAAATATGCATTTTTGGTATTAAAATAAATCTTCTGTTAGAGTGATCTAAAAGCAGAAGGAGCATTATAAATAACATTCGACAGCCATTTGTCAGCTCCTACACAGGAAATTATGGTAATAGTAGAATTTATTATTTTGAGTAAGATTTTTCTTTTCAAGGGGTCATATGGCGTGAACACGTGTTTTTATGTGTCTTTGGTGTGTTATAAATTGCCATGCATGTATTAAGACATGTAAAATTGCTAAAATTAAAGTGTCGGAACAAAAGATGCATTCTATCTAAAAGCGAATGCTCTCCCAGACCTGCATGAAAGGCTTTGTGTAATCACACCCCCACAAATCTACGTCAGTTTGTTGTATGAGTTGACTAAGACCACCCACATGTTTACGCAATTAAGGTGGGCGTACCTGCCAGTACAATTGCTTTGGAACCTGATGTTCCAAATATGGTATGAGGCGTAACATTTCTGTCACACGCTTGCAGTATTCTACCAATCACTACGCACTGGTTAACTGGCCAATCATAGCACACCTTGGTTTTCAGACGTAAGAGCTTTGTTAAAAATCTGTGCGCTTCAGAGAGGCGGGGCAAAGAGGAGACACAAACACGCACAGTACGTGAAAAATACAGCGTTTTTTAACCTTAAATCATAGCATTACATCTAAAACAAACGATAATATTTGTTTTAGCCATTTCATGACCCCCATTAAAATTGAATGCAATGCCATTGAATGAGTTTCCACCAATGTCATCATTTTCATTTCTCAGTCCATACGAACTGAGAAATAAAAACAATGTCTAGATATCAGTTGCTGTTATCATTTGGAATGATCTTGACTGTGTCTACCTACCTACCGAAACTTTCAAAATCTACTGTACTGACAAACTCCACTGCTCTTCATAGTTTCTCAAAGTATAGTGCCCGACTGCTTAAACTACAGCTCAAACGCGCCAAACTTTGATTGTGAACTAAAACGAAAGAAATCATTCCATGTCAAAATCTCACAGTTCTATTAACTATCCTATTTCTATCACTAATGCATCAATGCTCATATTTTCCATCTCACTGATGTCCAGTGTGGCTGATCAAGCCGTTCAAACAACTGGAAGACATCTGAAGTTAAATACTCATTATTTTAATTTGATGCTAATCATGTGTTAATGAGACTAATCCTTGCAATGATTCAGGTAATTTGCTTAATGGCTGCCCAGAGTACAGATTACGGTAATCAGTCACGTTTGATAAGACGTCTGTTGCAGAGAGAGGGAAACTCTCAGGTATTAAACTAATTCAGGAACAGAAGCACAACTGCGACAAGATAAAGCGCTTACCTCCTTAGATCCAACTACATTCAAACAGACAAATGCCATAAAATGAATTGTTGCATTTGTATAATCACAATCAGTCTGCCTTATTGAAAAAGTTATTATAGAATAACTGCAACATAACATTGATCGCACATTCCACAAACAGAAGTTCAGATTTTACAGCTCCACTATGCAACATAATTTCAGATTTCATAAATCCACATGTAGTTAAGCATATATAATTATGATGCGTGTTGATTTACTGTACGAGCCCTTAAGCAGAATAGATGGTGGTTGAGTATAGAGGCAAATCTGCACCCTGTTATACTGAGTGCTGCTCCTCTAGAGATCCTGAGGAATAAACAGCCCCCATGCTGACAAATGACAGCAGCGTAATGACCCATAAGTGCTTACAAATATAAATAGGTGCTGCTTACATTTAACTGTCATCAAAACAAATGCTTGTTAGGCTTTTATGAGTTCCCATTTGGATGATGAATGTCTTAATTATCATTCCATGTCAAAATCTCACAGTTCTATTAACTATCCTATTTCTATCACTAATGCATCAATGCTCATATTTTCCATCTCACTGATGTCCAGTGTGGCTGATCAAGCCGTTCAAACAACTGGAAGACATCTGAAGTTAAATACTCATTATTTTAATTTGATGCTAATCATGTGTTAATGAGACTAATCCTTGCAATGATTCAGGTAATTTGCTTAATGGCTGCCCAGAGTACAGATTACGGTAATCAGTCACGTTTGATAAGACGTCTGTTGCAGAGAGAGGGAAACTCTCAGGTATTAAACTAATTCAGGAACAGAAGCACAACTGCGACAAGATAAAGCGCTTACCTCCTTAGATCCAACTACATTCAAACAGACAAATGCCATAAAATGAATTGTTGCATTTGTATAATCACAATCAGTCTGCCTTATTGAAAAAGTTATTATAGAATAACTGCAACATAACATTGATCGCACATTCCACAAACAGAAGTTCAGATTTTACAGCTCCACTATGCAACATAATTTCAGATTTCATAAATCCACATGTAGTTAAGCATATATAATTATGATGCGTGTTGATTTACTGTACGAGCCCTTAAGCAGAATAGATGGTGGTTGAGTATAGAGGCAAATCTGCACCCTGTTATACTGAGTGCTGCTCCTCTAGAGATCCTGAGGAATAAACAGCCCCCATGCTGACAAATGACAGCAGCGTAATGACCCATAAGTGCTTACAAATATAAATAGGTGCTGCTTACATTTAACTGTCATCAAAACAAATGCTTGTTAGGCTTTTATGAGTTCCCATTTGGATGATGAATGTCTTAATTATCTCATCGATGCAAATAGGAATACTTTCTACAATTCACTTTCATACATTTGCAGACGTAAAACTGTAAAAAAAATGTGAAATGAAGAAATATAATTTAATATATATATTAATATATATAAAGTATATATAAAGTATATATATATGTAATGTTTGATAAAATGCATTCAAGTGTGATGCATACAACTTTTAGTACATTTTAGCTTTAGTACATTTGCGATTAGCAAATTTATCCTCAAACAAACAAACAAAAGCTGTTACCATAGTAGAGAGGTGACAACTGACCATGTCACGTCCAGTAAATGAAAAGATGACCTATATTTCCCTTTTTAATTCTGATGGGTGTAAATGCTCATATACGGTCTTAAGGTTCCTCACCGCTATTGTACTAGGCTTACTTACTGAGCCTTCCACTTCATAGCATGCTTAGTGACAATAGATTTACACAGCGTTCATATATGGCAAAGAGCTTTGGTGTCACAGATTGCAACAGCGCTCATATCTCAGCGTGGTTGATACGGTCTGAAGCTTTACAAGATTTCAGAGGCGCTCTAACATCCAGACTCCCCCCTCTGATAAAGGAAGCAGCCCCCAATAACCTCTCATTCACTAGCAGAATAAAAGCTAGCACTTACCATTATGGAGATTACAAAGGAGAACCCTAAGCCTGTAGTTTTAATTCACATTATAGTTGGACAGCTAGATCTCTCTACTTGCATGTAGATTATAAAGGGTCATATCCATTAAATGGATCAGTACAGTTTGTATTATAAAATGTTCCCTGTAGCAAGTAGAAATGTAAATTAGGAGTGTCCTTTTCTCATTTATTACCAATATTATTTGTTAATACATTACCAATGTATTTGTAAATATATTTGGGTTGAATCTCCGACATAAATATTGAAATATATTATGAAAAATGAATCACTGACTGGCCATGGGATTTCGTTACGAAGATAAAGGTTAAGAATAAGATTGTGCTTTTTCGATAGTTTTACAGTTTAGCTCGCCATGAACGTATATCACGGTTTTAATGTTAAAGAAACAATATTTACAGTTATTTTTTGTGGAATTGGTCAAATCTAATTATGATTTGGTAAAGCGATGTAATAATAGAAAAGCAATAAGATGTTAAAAAAAAACGTAATTCATTTTATAATAATGATTAATGTGCAAACCTCTTTTGAATCTTTTTCAATTAGTTTGAATGTTTTTTCTTATATTAATTTTTTCATATAATGTTCTGTTAAATGTGTCTTTACATTGTGCTTTCAATAAAAGAAGGTTTGCCAAATCATCCAGCAAATCGAGATCGGCCATGACACTTACTTCATTTCAAATGACTTCCCATTAGTCTTTTATAGCATTTCACATGCATAGTTCACCTGGAACTATGAAATTACTAATCGAGTATTTGCAAAAAAAGATCACACGAAACACAAGGTGGCACTTTCTTTTTGTGGTATCACAATTCTACCACCAGATTCTCTGCATAAGCATGCTCAGAGGTGTGCTTTTATTTACACAGAATTCTTCTTGTAAGTACAAATTGGTAAATCCCACACTTTGCGTGAATCTGTTCTTAGGCACTCACAACACACATATCTGTGCGTGCGCACTGTTGATAAATGAGGCCCCTGGTGTGTTTCAATCTGACCCTTCAGAGAGAGGGGTTCATGGCACATGATATTACGCTGATGGATAAATGAAGAAAAGGCAGGACACTTACCAGGTGTTGCAAAAATATATATTCCGATAATTATATATAAAAGTAAACTATGCGAAATACACTATTTGTAGTATATATGTGGGGGAAGGGCTTCTCCAATAAAAATGATAAATATATGAAATTGTGGCACACCAGGCGTGTATAGCCATTTGGAGGTCTCTGTGGGCCGGAGGGCTCATGTGGACCAGTATAGCTCAATGTGTCACGCTTGGAACTTAAACAGACGGAGGGGTTTTCCTATACCGACGAAAGGGGGTTTCCCGACCAGTGGAATGCGATGGCAAAAAAGACGTTGGTAACCCTGCGACTCTTTAGAGTGCCTGTCTCCAATGTCGGACCGATCGCCGGTTTGAAGCCCGCTTGTCATGGATGCGAGTAAGGCCTGAACAGTAGCAAACTGTTTTACTCTGGAAAGCTTTCAGAGATCGAGACAATTGGACAATTGAACTCGCTCATGAAGGCAGTGTGTGTCAGGAAAGCCATCCCGTGACCTGAGCAGCTCCAACTCTTCAAATCTCGCAACTGTCTTATTTGAACTTGAACAGTTAAAACTGCACTTTGTTAAAAATACATACTCATATTACATTTAGTGGTTTCTGTAATACCGCTGTGTCTTGGAAGTACGATTCGTGTAATGACCATAGACTGTGTCCGCCTTATTTTTGGCGTAAATGTGGGTGCTGCCATATTTGAACTGTTTCTTTGTTTAGACTTCCAGTGAGCAACTATAGCTAATGGCAGTCATATTGCGAGTGAGAAGAGTGCTGTTTTCACTGGGTAGTTAATATTTATTATGGAACCCAAAGGTACAAGCTTAATATGTTCAGTTAATATTAGCCAGTACAAAAGCAAAAAATATCTACAAACATTTGTTTTGACCTTAATCCATGCACCAGAGCTGAATCTGGATGTAGAGCACCCTTTAATCTGCATCCACCGTTCATTATTTTAGCCTACTTAATGCCCTTTCTCCTGGACAATTTACCTTCTTGACTACAATGACTAATAAACATTGTTCAAAGGCAGGCATTTATGGTGAGAGCGACACTAAATGTAGAAAAATATCATTATACAGTATCTCACAGAAGTGAGTACACCCGTCACATTTTTGTAAATATTTTATTATATCGTTTCATGTGACTATACTAAAGAAATGACACTTTTCTACAGTGTAAAGTAATGAGTTTACAGACTGAATAAGTGTAAATTTGCTGTCCACTCAAAATAACTCAACAAACAGTCTAAACCGCTGGCAACAAAAGTGAGTACACCAATAAGTGAAAATGTCCAAATTGGGCCTAAACTGTGAATATTTTGTGTGGCCACCATTATTTTCCAATACTGCCTGAACCCTCTTGGCCATGAAGTTCACCAGAGCTTCAAAGGTTGCCACTGGAGTACTATTCCACTCCTCCATGATAACATCACGGAGCTGGTGGATGTTAGAGACCTTGCGCTCCTCCACCTTCCGTTTGAGGATGCCCCACAGATTCTTTATAGGCTTTAGATCTTCACCTTTACCCTCAGCTTCTTTAGCAAGGCGGTGGTCATCTTGGAGGTGTGTTTGGGGTCGATATCATGTTGGAATACTCCCCTGTTGCCCAGTCTCCGAAGGGAGGGGATCATGCTCTGCTTCAGTAGGTCACAGTACATGTTGGCATTCGTGGTTCCCTCAATGAACTGCAGCTCCCCAGTGCCGGCGGCACTCACGCAGCCCCAGACCATTACATTGCATCACCATACTTGACTGTAGGCAAGACACAGTTGTCTTTATACTCCTCACCTGGTTGCCGCCACACATGCTTGACACCATCTGAACCAAATACATTTATCTTGGTCTCATCTGACCACAGGACATGGTTCCAGTAATCCATGTCCTTAGTCTGCTTGTCTTCAGCAAACTGTTTGTGGGCTTTCATGTGCATCATCTTTAGAATGATGCTTGTGTATGAAATGTGCTATATAAATAAACTTGCCTTGCCTAGAAGAGGCTTAGGCAGACGCGGCGAAAGGGTTTATAATAAAAGAGACGCTTGCATTCAGAAGACACTCTGTTAACACTTAACTCTGATTAAACATAAGACTAAGCGAGTATCTATTTTAGTGAAAACCCTTTCGACGTGTCTGCAGCAGGTACGTATTTTGACATGACGTGCCACATGGATGAGGGGCTAAATACATGTTTAGCCGAGCTTTGATTACTGCTTCCCCTGAAGAGAAGTCAGGTATCTGCATAGAATATATAAAAACAAAACATATTTAGCACAACTAAATAAACAGTAGGCTATGCAATAGTCGTGGTGTAATAATAATGGCAGCAATAAAAATTTAGCTGTTAGCCTTTTTATATTTATTAAGCAGTTTAAAACAGGCTAAAGCAAAATTTTCTGCCATCGGATAACAGCTACATGACTAAGTTAACTGTTACAGGACATTACATTTTCATTAATTTGGCAGACGCTTTTATCCAGATCACATTTAACATTTTGACAATACGCTAAACAGTACTGATAGCCTAGTTTACAAGGCCATTTTGCAATAAGGATTAAATATTTTTATTTTATAAACATAAAAACAGATGGTTACTGGTTAATATTGTGTGTGTCTGTTTGTGTCTGTGTGTGCATGCCTCTAAATGCTTCTATGAAACATCATTTGCAAGTCCTGCTTGCAAATGTCTCCTGGTCAATCTGCTTGTTTTATTATCAAACTTAGGTCCAGTATTAAACTGCAAAACAAACGCTTCTCTTATGAGTGTTAATAAATGTAACCGGTTTGACCCAATCGGACCGGTGTCATTTCCCTCGCCATAGTAGGAAAAAATGTCATCGCTAACAAATATTGAAATTTGCAAATGCACTAGCAGACCTCCGTTACACTTCAATCGACCCACTTAAATTTTATATGATGAAATTAAGTTTTCCATTGTTGACGCCATTGTTACTGTGTTTATTGCTAAAAGCCACAGCTTATGATACACAAAAGCTACAGCTTATGCTACACGTGCACTGAGAGGGGGACCGACCAATCACAACGACCTGAGAAGCGGAAGCTTGCGGATATGGTATCTTCAGACACAGTTCTAAACCAACGTGATCTCATAAGAATGCGTATGTATTTGTACGTAAAGTCTATATCTAGGAAACGTCATCATTTTGCGCATGGATGGATCGCAGTGCGTACAATATCGACGAATAAGTTATTTCTTAAACGTAAGAGTGTTTACGCATGTACAAGTTAAAAGACGTAAACATATTTACGAACCCACGAACTCATTCATATACTCAAACGTCCAACGATTTATTGCGTGTATCGTATCACATAACTCCTTTATTAGAGCAGCACAGATGTAAATATATCAGCGTGCAGTGAGATTTATTCTTCGAGAATCACAATCTCGTTGGGCGTGTAACTGTTGCCAAGCAACACTCTGACATGGTGGAAAGTAACGGGTCTTGTAGCCTGGACCAATCATAATCAGAGACCCAAAATAACCGCTTAATAAATTAACCTTGTGTTTGTTTATAACCGGGACCAAGAGAGCCGAACTATCCGTTTTATAAATTAACCATGAGTTTATGTCAAATGTAAAACACACAGTCAAAGTTTTAAGCATGTCGTGGTTCACATAGAATTAAATAAACTTTTGTGATTGATAGCTGTCAGAACCAATGGAAACGCTCATAGAACAAGTTGGCTTTAGAACCAATGGAAACGCTCGTAATAAAACAAGTTGGCTTCAGAACCAATGGAAGCGCTCGTCACACCGAAATACAAATCAGTACGGTATTTTTGTTAAGTAATAAAATAATAATACTGGTAAATTATAAAACGATTAAATCATTTAACTTATTGTTCTATCAACAGCATAAAAAGAAACACCAGGCATTAAAATGACAGATTTATCATGCAAAAAACATGCTGTTTCATGCGTTACGCCACTAGTTTTTGCATACGTTTTCAACGTAACGTTAACGTTAATTGACTGGCCTTCTTTTTTCACCTTCCGTAAAACCCTTTTTTCACCAAAGATCTCCCGCGCAATTTTATCAAGGTAAGTGATATTGCTGTGTACATATTAATCTATTTTAACTATATCTTAAGCATATGTATTTTGCCTATTAACGTTATTAACGTTAAAGTTCTGTAGCTATATAACGTTATGCTAATCTGTAATTTAAGTGAACTTTTTAATATAAATCTAACGGTTTGTACTGCAAAATATTGTGAAGGTATAGTCACTCTTACGAGTTAGTAACGTTACTGTTTTACATTATATAACTATGCGGCTACATATTTGTAAAATGAAAAACGTAGTTTTTGATAACGTTAATTTGTTTTGTGCTAAATTATGTGCTAACTTTAGGCATGAAGGCTGTGTTATTCATAGATATTATTCCGTCATAGATGTCAAAATAATGTAATCTATGATGAGCTGTTAGTATCTTTGAGTGGTGCTAGGACTTTTGACATATTATCTGACCATACAATACCAGCATACTGTGTCTACGTGTTTAAAACTACATAAAAAAGCTGATTCTGACATTCTGAAGTTAAATTTGTTGACACACTGTATAACAATGTGATAATTGCTAGACATTTTTATTTATCATTCTACAGGATGGCAGGGACCACCTTCAAAAGATGTTCGTCGTGTAATGTCCACATAGCTGTGGCATGTAAGACATGCAAGCACTGTGGCCAAAAGCAAGCCATGAAAGAGGCTGTGAAGGCTGCTAAAAGTAAAGTTAATGCGAAATGGGTGTCCAAGATGAAGTCAGGATGTAATTCATGCAAACTGATCAATTCAGCTCACGTTCTGGTAAATTACCATCTGTTAAATAAATTACCAAAGTCAAAGCTGTAGTGTAAATACTAAATACTTTTTATCAAATATATGGTTAGTGTATTTCTTTTACCACTACTGAGGTGTATGACCAGATTACATCTTTTTTTCCCTGGTTTCCATTGATGGTGTAAATAAGTAGTCCAGCCCAAGACTCACTAGTGCCACAGAGCCACATTGTTACACAATTTGGTGCTATCAACGTACAGATGATTTACCCATTGTTGAATATGATTATTAAGCTTGGATACGAGGACAGACCTTAAAACAGAACATATCACACAAAATGTTTATTTTTGTAATCTGTATGTTCATGTTGTATCGCTTAAAAGCTATGCCATATTAATGGTATGTATTCAGCTGTTTACTGATGTGTCTTATTCATGTAATTGTAGATACACAAGTTGCATGCTGTTGGCAAATTTCCCTTTCTCCTGCTGGGAAAAAGGAACGCATCTGGGTCTTTTACAGTGGATGTCGTTACAGCACATTCCTTTTCAACTATACAGGAGCAGAATACCCTTGACACTTTGAAAAATATTTTTTCAAGTCTTCTGAAAGGTATTATTACATCTGCTTGTTGTGGTGTTAAATTGGCAGTCAAACATAGAAAGATGGGTTACCCAAAAATTACCCAAAACAATTCTTTCATCATGTAATCAATCCTCATGTCATTTATACAAACAACACAACATCACTGGTCCCTTTGTGTTCCACAGAAGAAAGAGTCATATACAGGTTTTAAACAACATAATGGCGGATCATATATTTAAAAAAAATTTGGGGATGGACGGGTTTTGTATTTTATTTACAATGTTACATTACAGTTAATCAAACTTTAAATTTCATAGTGTTACTTTTACTAAATTGCATGTATCAAAATACCTGGCCAAATTTGCAAAGGTCTTTATTTGTACAGTATATAGTAGTCTTATGATTTGTGGTTTTAGAAATGATCAAGATAGCTGAGACATAATAAATTTCATGACCTTTTATTTATTTGGTAGGTTCTGATAATGTTTTTGTATCTGTCACAGTGAAATATAGTGCCCAAAGGGACCTTGCAATTGAGGAGGACCCCCTCCAAGGTGGTGAGCCCTCCAATGGTACTGGAGGAAAAGACACCACCATATCTCCAGAAGGGGTTGATGTCAATGACCTCACTAGAGAAAACAGCACTATGACTCCAGAAGGGGATGATCTCAGTGAAGAAGACACCACCATCACTGCACTAGAGGATGATCTCACTGGAGAAGATTCCACCATCACTCCACACAGGGATAATCTCAGTGACCTCACTTGCAAAGATTCCACCATCACTCCAGAGGGGACTGATCTCAAAAGTGTCACTGAAGGAGATGTTGTTACTTTGATCCTTACTCCTGTTGAAATCTCTTCTGATATTTCTTCTGACCCCACTTCTGCTCTCCAACCACCAATAAAAAAGAGAATTCTTCAAAGGTTACCAGGTATTATTTCTTCCATATTGTTGCAATCATTACAGTTGTTTTTCCTTTTGATTCAGTAGAACAGTGTTTCCTAATCCTGGTCCTGGAGAACCCCCAACACTGCACGTTTGTGATGTCAGTCTAATCTGACAATTTTATGAGGTACTGGAGTCTTTACTAATGAGCCGATAGGTTGAAAAAGGTGTTTTATAAGTGAGATATGTCAAATGTGCAGTTCTGGGGATACTGCGGGACCAGGATTGGAAATCAATCCTGTGATTTGTTGTCTGCTTTAAATCTGAAACATATATTTGACTTCTGTATAATTAGGCAACATGTTTCTCACAGCGTTTTGCAAGACGGGTTTACCAGTACCCACACTCTGTGCTTCACCTGCCCTTGTTCCAGGCATAAAGACCCCTACTGCAAAGCTCACACCTCCTGAATTTACTATGGCCAATGCTCTGCCTGCAAAGGTACCTGCACATAGGTCCCACATGCTTATCCAGTTTGTGGTAATGTATATCAAATGTTCGGAGGACATTAGAACTCTGTGGGATGTTTTTTTGGGATTTTATCTAAAAACTGGTTGGAGCAGTTGTCACTTATCTATTTACATGTTCTTGTTATATCTGAGTAAGGGTAATAAAGGCATTTTCTATATTAATGGGTACATCCATTATAAATTAATTAGGGATGCATCGAAAACCAGGATCAGTATCAGGGACGATATTACGCTCATGTACCCTGTACTCGTACTCGAAAAAATACACAGATACCTTAGACCAGCGGTTCTCAATCCTGGTCCTCCCCCCCCTGCATATTTTGTGTATCTCTCTTGTTTAACACACCGGATTTTAATCTCTAGCTCATTAGAAGAGAGCTTAATGAATGAAACCGCGTTCCGATTGACGTGTTCCCTGAACTGTGTTCATTGCTCTCTACTCCCTGCACACAGGAAATCGGCTGACGTTAACTTAAGAACACCAATTGCGCAACACTACTGCCTGCAGCGACTTCACACAGACAAAATCTACTACGGAAGATTGAAGGGTTATTTAACCGTAACCTTGAGATTTGCGCAACATTATGCCCATTTCAAACTGGAATTATGGCAGAATATCTAGTGATGTTTACTTCGCAGGGCTCTTACGGGCGTATTAAACAAACCTCCGAAGCGGTAGGAGAAGCATGCAAAGTATGCAGAGCGCGGGGGCGCGAGGACCAGGATTGAGAACCGCTGCCTTAGACTGATACCTCGTCTGACTGAAATTTGTGCTTTGAAAGTTTGTGACAAGCACATAAAATAATATTTTTTTTGATAATGTGTTTTTGTGTTTTTTCATGTGGAGTTGTATGTAATTATGAAGCTATTCTATTTTTATTAGTCTCACTGTGTTGTGCTTTGAAAATTGCCACCTCTCCCCCCTCGACGAGCATCAGAAAAAATATTGGTACTGTCTTTAAAAAATGGTATTGACGCATCTCTAAAATGAATCTGAATGTGAATCTTGTCTGAAAAGTACTTGCTCATGAATACAACAGGTATCATACTCTGATTCAGAACATAAAGACTTGAACATAATATTAACAATTTTGTCATCAATGTGTTATGAAGGCCAATGAGCTAGTCACAAAGACTCTTGAGTCTCCGAAGTCATCAACCCGGATGCGCTACAAGATTAAAGGCAAGACTGTCATGAAACTTACACTCACATGTGATCTATTGCCTGTGTTGGATACCATTTGTCTTTTAACAAAAGTCTTTTTTTTCTTACTGCCATCAGACTGCCCGGTACACCTAAATCAGGAACATTTCCCCGTCTTAAAAACATTGGGCGTCAGAATATCTCAGCATGTAAGTTACCATGAGTTTATATTTCATTTGTTTCATTCACTTTGTATTTTAAAGTAATATTCTGGGTTCAGTTTACAGTAAGTTAAGTTTAATTTTGACACATTTTTGTTTATTTATAAAAAGAAAGTCAGTGAATGGGCTCTATCCAAAAAAAATGTAATAGTTCTACATGACTTCAGTGTGCAATTGCTCACATGGCTTTATTCAAGTTACCACACTAATGTTAAAACATTCAGTTAGGTTCATTGCAGCATTTGGCTCAATTTGTGCAGACAGTATGTTCCTATGTACTACAGAAATCATCTGACTGCTCATCAATGAATAAGTTGATCAATAAACAGCCGAGATCCAGTGCCACTGTTAGGCTCCAGATAAACCCATCCATTTTTATGTGGTCTAAAAATGGGATTCCCAAACTCCCAAACGCGACCCCCAAAATAACAATGCCATTGACTCTATCATCACTATCCTCTGAGATTGTTAAAGTATACAAACTTTGTGCATAAATGCGTACGTGCACCTATTTAACCCAAACGTGCATAATGACAACACAAAATAGCACAGTCTACAATATTATTTTATAGTCATTTACTCATTACTTTACTTGTTGTTTTACATAAACTATTACTACAGATGGTTGAATTTCATCAAACTTATTCGAGTGCTGATGGATGTGCCTCTTTCTTTGTTCGACATTAATAAACATTTCATTTTGACAAATTAGAAAATCCTAAACTTAAAGCCTGAAAAATAATCTGCATGCACATGGGCTGCTGCATCTAACCTAATGCATTTGCTAATGTTGCTAATGTGACATAATCACCTCAGGGGTCCCGATCGAGGGGGAGGAGATTCCTGAGGCTGATGACTTTTTATATGCATGGTTTTATTCTTAACTCAACTAATATTTTCATATTTTCTACACTTATAGATTACATGCGCTATTTCTAATAATCCAAAACATATTTCTGGAAATCATATAGCGGCATTACAACCCCCTACTTTTGGAACCCCTGGCCTAAAACAGCGTCTGTGGGGGCTTGGATTTTGTTTTAGCCGAGATGCTTTTGTCTTTTGCAGACATCAAGGCCTTTTTTGTTGCTGAGCTAATTTGTACACAATTCAGAATGTACCAAATGTTGATTTGGCTGCTCATAATGTCCCTGCTATCTCTCTGATGGATTTGTACTGTTTTTAAAGCTTGATGTTGGCCTGTATCACCTGCATGGAGAGCTCATTTAACTGCATGATGTGAATTCACAACAGTGGCT
Organism: Triplophysa dalaica; assembly: GCF_015846415.1. NCBI lineage: Eukaryota > Metazoa > Chordata > Actinopteri > Cypriniformes > Nemacheilidae > Triplophysa > Triplophysa dalaica. The sequence goes on from NC_079545.1 coordinate 24,279,091, forward strand.
TCCAATTGCAAATGCCACACCTAGAATCAGCTCAGTCAATTGTCTATTTACTTTGATCGCTTCACAAAGTCCCCTAAACATATTATTCCTAAACCCTTCTCCAATCTGATGTGGATATCCTCCAATTAGAGTGGGCATGTCATCTTCAACCCATATTCATTATATAAATTAAACTTAAGTATGTTATAACAAAAAGGCCTTTCTCTTAATATATTATGTGGACCTAACTGTATAACTTCTGTCTTTTAGATCTATTTTTGAATGTGTATTTCAACATACATGGATTGGCTTGATTCACTTATATTGTAATGACCTTACTCTAACACCCTGCAATGTTGTATTCTGTTTGATGCAACACAACATGCCTCTTGGGTCCAGTTTACAGTTCTGAATATTGCTTCTTTTTCTAATAAATATCGGAAGAATCCACAAGTTTTACTATTTGTGTCAAAGTCAACATTTTAAACCCAGATTATTCCTTTATTGCTTTAGATAGTAACTTGAAAAGGTAGATAATACACTGTATACTGTATACGATGTGATCTAATGTAATTTATTTTTAATCTCAGGGGGAAAAGGAGATAAAGGTGCGCTGGCAGCCTTGCTCTGGCTGGTACGTACAGTTTTCTTTGAACTCATTTTTCTAGGTTTTCTTAGGCTTTTCTTGGAAGTTTCAAAACATTTAATGAAACACCATAAATATTATAGAATTCCGTGTAAATTTGTGCAACTCTTACAGATACAAAGTAACTTGATGTTCAGTCTGATTTTGTATGTTTGTGACTTCTACAGCCATTCACTGTTACTTAATCCATAGAAATGCATACAAATATCACCCAAGTAATCAGTTAAAACACCCCATAAATGCCCATTAACCAGGCAAAATACACTAACAACCAAAACAACAATTATCTGTTTATATCAAGTCATGTCAAGTTTTATATATAATACTGTTCATAAACATATACATGGTTTTACTGTAGATATACAAGAAAAGGATTTAGTCTGAATGACTATAAAGCTTTTCACGTAATTTTAAACTTTCAGACAAAGCTTTGTTAGATCAACATTCATGTTTGTCGTGAAAATTTTCACGAATGTTAGTTTGTGTTTATTCACTTTAAAATGCATTTTGTCTTCCAGTGGGGCCAAGTGGAAGGACACATGGGAGCCCTATGAACTTTTCCAAACGGACTGATTTTTTTTTTTTTTAATAAAAATTAAAGCAATTGTTGAAGCCTTTTCTTTTATTGTATAACTGAATAAACTGAAGCAGATGAAGTTATTTTTGTGTCGTGCTTATGCTAAAGCCCTACACAGTCACTTGATGTACTGAAATGTGCTGTTAAAGGAATGGCACAATAGAGTATGCCAGAAACTTTAATCTTGTAATAGTTATATGCAGATAGATGGAAAAACTCAGATAGTTGAAACATTTTACTGCAGTAATGGGTTCATTTATTACTGTGGGTTAATGATAAATATTTTTACATGGTTATATCCTGAGCGCATCTGTGTGTCGATTGAATATTGCTGGCATTACAAACTTAATTTACACACAACACATACAAACATGCAAAAATAATAAACAGAAAAATGTATATAAAATTGTAAACCTTTGTAAAGAAATTGTATGATCATAAATACACCAGCATATCGTAAACAGAAACAGTGGAGTCAGGCCTGAGGAAGGTTGTGGGTCTACTGCATCAGCAGGTGAGAATTTCCAACAAACAAGCAACTATAATCTAGGGATATAATTATTTACTGCTGCATACAACACTGTGAGTTTTAGGGAGATTTAGAGGTAAAACCTGTAGAACAGTCATTTTATTAAATTTTTCCTTTATCTAAGAAAATAAATAAAAAATTGCTCTCTTCTTCCAGAGAGACCTGGTCAAGATGGCGACACAAAAAGTTTCACAAAAAGAAGCACAAAATAACATTATCAATATTGATGACTGAATTCCAATCAAAATTATTTACAAGAGTCTATTAAAAAATTATTCAAGAGACATTTCAAAATGGTCAAAGATGGAGGTGCATCTAGGTTAAGTACATTTTGCAGCTCATTCCATGTCCAAGAAGCATAAAAAGAAAATGCACATTTACCAGATTTCAACAATACGCTTGGGACTCTGAGACAATTAATGATGTATAAAGACCAGCCCAGGAGTCAGGGTGTAATGTAATAAATCGAAGGGCGTTTTACTGAAGAATGTTTTTTCCTGTTTAATCAGTAGAAGTTAGCCAGTGGGCCAGTTCATAACATATGATATGGCAGAAGTCTCAGGTTAAGTGAACCAAGCAAGTCACATGTCAACATTTCTACAGTACTGTATAGTTCAAGTCTTCTTAATATGATCAGTTCAATTAGAAAACAATTTGAGATTCAAGTTCAGCTTAACAATTTATTAATTGTTAATGCTTGAACTGAGTTCTGATCATACAGAGAAGGGTCTACTGTGACCCATGTGACCTGGACAGCCATAGTCGGCTGGACAGACATGTTCGGTACTATTTTCCAGGGACATAAAGACATGTAGAGACTGTGGGGCTACCTTCTGTATGTTTGACATCAAAAGACACATGCTAGAACTTAAATATAAAGAAGTTATTCAATTTTTGTGGATCATCCTTAATCAGCACATCTAATCTCATGATTCAGAAGCCCTTCTCGGCTTCTATACCAATTTATTATTCAGGAAGAGTAATTTCTTAAAACTAAACAAATGAATGGTTTCAGACATGTTCCAGACAAAGGCGACTTAATGATGTCTCACAAAGGCCATAAGACTTTGGATACAAAAAAGGCAAAGGCATTCAAATGGGTTGAGAATGTGTAAAACATGATTGGGATAAAATCCCTCTAAATCAGGGGTCCTCAAACTTTTTTCTTCAAGGGCCACATAATTCTCCCTGTCTTTAATGGTGGGCCAGGTCGGTTTGTAACAGAAAATAACATGGGCCGGAGGTACTAGTGAAATTATTGTGGAGATTTAAATATGATTTGAAATCTATTTATTATGCCTCCTAATGGTAGAATAGATTATTTTGTTATGCACAGTACAGATAAATGATTACTTTTCAAGAGATATAGCCTATTTAAAGGGCATTTTTATTACTATATAATGACATTTTTTCATATTGAGTGTTACTCAATATCAAAACATTTACTTATGCATATTAATTAACCTTTATCTTTCCCAACTGCTTGGCCATTTTGCCGTCTCTTTTGAAATTTTCCGCTGGTTCGCACGTCAGCTGTACGTTATGTTGCACATACCATTCTGTTGGCAGGTGAATTTAACAAATAATTAGGCCATAACTTAGGAAAATTTGAGTCTGAAAGACACTATAACTTAAGTGCATAGAAATAAAACAGAACACCATCATGAATTACACATTTCTGTGCACTACAATATCATTATGATCGTTTTCTAAAGTATGCCGTCATTGGTGTGAAGTGATGCTTTAATTTTGCTGGAGGTTAGGTGCTAACGTTAGTTAAAAGAGGGGGGGGACGCAGACAAAACTTTTTTACAGTGGATTGGAAAGGGTCTTGAATCGCTCCCGCGTCATTAAGCTGCATTTATAACAAAGAATGGCAAAGATGCAGATCTCATGTTAATGCTGCACCTTGTAACGTTACTCTGCTTATGGCGTTCACTCAAATGTGGTGCTGTGAGAACTGAAGAATGCGCTAAAATACGCAGCCTAACACAGTTATCAAAATAAGGGTTTTAAACGGGACTATAAGGCGATCTCGAATTCTTGTACAGATTACATTATTACTCACAATATTTTAGGGGGTCTGAGCTAGTTCTTTAGGGGGGCTTTAGCTCCCCTAAAAAGGGCCTAGCAATGCAACTTGATACAAGTGAAGTATATTTACAAGAAAATTGTTAATATGTCTCAGGTGTTCTTCAGAGGGCCGGTCCAAATCTGTTGGCGGCCCACATTCGGCCCGCGGGCCGTAGTTTGGGGACCCCTGCTCTAAATATTCTGGCTCCAAATATGGGTCTGTCCGGTACCACTGCACTCAACCCACGTCCTCAGCTGTTTAATCCATCTAAAGCAGTGTAGATGCCACCCTGTACAGTATCTTAGAAGTTAAGACATGATGTGTCTATCGCAATGGACCACACAATGAAGACATGACCTCTAACCTAATCTGAGAGAGCATCAGACATTATACGTGCATGTCTCACTAACTAGACAGGTTCTTCAAAGGTCTTCAAATAAGTTTAGCAGTCATTACATTACATTTTGATCGTAATATGATTCTTATCTACAAGTAATATAAAAGCAGAAATGGAATGTAAGAAAATACATGACAACGTAGTAGAATTGTTAAATATCTATTTAATATTTATTTTTTCTCATGCCTCAAACTAACAAACATAGATGAACGCACATGCTCACACCCACACACACAATGTTAACACACATTGCTAATAAACAGATGTATCATCTTCATCAGAGCTCTGATCAGTACTGCTGGAAAGATGGTCTTCCAGACAGCTTACGTATTCATCTTCCACAGTACTGCAAGTTGTCATGTTGTCTATCATTTGATAGCTCTTTTTTAGAGTGTCCCGGTGAGCTGTAAGCTGGTCTAGTCGTCTCTGCAACATACAGTGAAGCCCTTGAATCCCCTCTTCTGAAAGATTCCAAGGGTTTCCTAAAGCAATTTGAAAGTCAAGCGTTATGAGATTCAATAATGTATTATAACACATTTAAAATAAATAACAATGTTACGCACGTACCACCAGCGTTGATTGTGTCAAGCAAACTGGTCATCTTGTCCTGCCGACTTTGCATAGAAAGCCAGTGTTGTTTTGCATCTTGGACAAGAATGACCTGTTCCTCCTCCAGTCGCTGAATTAGCATGACCTTGTCAAAAACCTTCTTCTTTGTTAAGAGATTGACAGAGTCTAAATTGTGCAAAGAAAAAACATATCATAACAAACCATTATACTTACATGTTAATAAATATCCTGTAGTGTACCATGTACCTTGCCTTGACACCTGCCATGGAAAAACATAATCCGTTTCGAGAACATCTTCAATGGACACAATCTTCAACAAAGGGTCAACAAGAGCATTATGCTGTTCAATTGCAGTAGCCAGCTTTTTTTTCTCCAAATCGATTTTTCTTCTTATCTTGTTTCTCCCTTTGTTTGTGGCTGAAACAATTTAATTTTTTAGGCATTTTATACAACATTACTATTTATATATACACAACTGATAAAACGTTTAAGAATAATTACTCACTCATATTTTTCCACATTTTACTAAACATAGTAAGCTCATCAAACCTTTTTTTAAACTTGATTATCTATTCATAAATTTTTTTACTTTATTTATATCATCTTCAGTGTAGTCACCTCTTGTATAGAATTTGCAGAAACATTCTCTTGGTATTTTATCAAGCAACTTAGGGTTTATTCCCTTAAATGCCTTTTAAACAATATTGTAATGAATACTTGAGTATTGTAAATAAAATAAAATATTAAAAAAATATTAACTCTTTTTATTACCAACTCAAGACATTTAAGCATAACCTTTTAAGCAATGATTCTGAAAATATAAAGCAAAACGTTTCACTCATCTATTGAAAAACCTTTAACCGGTAATGCAAGCAAAAACAGAATCAATTAATTTACATGCAAACACTCACCGGTGTGTTTGTAAAGATGATGACGTCGTTGTTTGATGCTGACAGCCATCTCCTCAATCGTGTTCATTTATGGTTCGACAGGAACATCGTTGTCCCCAGATGTTGCTGTTATGATATTCAAATGCAAACAAGAGTAATTAATAGTATTCTGAACAGCACACTGCAAGGTAATATAACAATATCATTTTGAAGCAACTACATACCAGTGTGGGCCCACTCCTGCACTTCTGTGACCCACTGCTTAATGACTTCATTATCCACGGCCAGTTCACTTTTCATGTCCTCAAGGCTTTCTTTCTCCTTTTCGAGATTCTGCCGAGTCTAAACACTCTAAACCAGTTAGCCAAGAATGCTTAATTTTTAATATTATCAGTCAATGTTTTGCACTCAACACACACATACATTACCTTCCTATGTCTTGTGCAAAGAGTTTTGCACATGTTTTGGACTTTGATTTTGTTCCACCCAATGCACTGCAGTGTGAGCATGTCTGTACGACCTTTAAATTTCAAGACAACAACAATGGTATGCACACACTGCTATAATAGAACAGTATTGTCATTTTTTGGAAACTACTTTTTGGGAAATACACACCGGCTTTAGACATGAACTTTGTGCTTATAGCAATCCTTGACAAAAAGCTATTTGCCTGCTCCACTTCCTCTCCCATGGTATAGGCAGCACCAGTTTGATAGCTACCACTCCATTTGATCTATTGGGGTAGAACTAGTTTAGGAAATGCAGTTTTTTTCTACAGATAAAAGAACAGTTGTAGTTTAAGTTAGAAGAGACAATACAACAATTTTATTTACCTCACATTTTATTCCATGTACTTTAGCATGCATGACTGAGAGGAATGGCTTTTGATGGAGAAGGTTCCTTAGTTCCGGGCAGACCCTGCACACTTTGATCAAGTAGGGCCAGTATTTACACATTATGTCAGCACAGAAAAATGTGACATTTTCAGTGCAAAGCTCCTTATGCAGATACAATGGATATGCATATATCTCTCCTCTGAACATATTCAGTGCTCTCAAAAGAACACCATGCCTGCAGACAGCCACCTCAATTCCCTCCTCATCTAATCTACTGCTGCTCTTTCTTGAAGACTCTTTAGCAGCTGCAAACTCTGCAGATCCACAGACACCTTTCCCAGGTGCCTGCATGAAACAAAGGACAAATAAAACAGGCACCGGAAATAAAATAACACAAATAAAAGAACGTGATGTTTTCATATAAGTACTTGCAGGCAAACTTACATGTGGTACTTTTTTGCGGATATCATCAACAAACAAGGAAACATCTTCATCCTTGCAGAGGAACACTCCATCAAAGTAGCCAGATTCCTTTGAACTAATGAAAGGATTAGACAGAACAGATATTTAACAATTTATTTTAAATGGATATAAATTTAAATTCCTAATTTCAGGGCAATCTTTAAGAATTGTTGCACTGATGATGGGGTATGCAAAATTGTTCTGCTACCTGGAAAACATGCTGCACCAAGGTTAAAATAGTGATTTGATAGTTTTGAAATGACACATGTACTCTACCATTTAAATATTTGGGGTCGACTTGACAAAAATGTTGTAAAGGAGTGATTCACCGGAAATATGTGTTTTTCTTTGTCTTTGGTGTGTTATAAATTGCCCATGCATATATTAGACATGTACAAGTGCAAAAATTCAAGTGTCAGAACAAAAGACGCACTCATTCTATCTAAAGCGAATGCTCACCCAGACCTGCCTGAAATGCCTTGTGTAACCACACACCCACAAATCTACATCAGGTGGTGGTCTCATTTGACTTAGACCGCCCAAATGTATACGCATGTAAGGTGGGCATACATGTCAGTACAATTGCTTTGGAACCTGATGTTCCAAATATGGCAAAGAGGAGATACAAACATGCACCTTGTGTGGAAAATACAGCGTTTTTGAACCTTAAATCAAACATACATATTTTATTACATCTAAAACAAACGATAATATTCGCTTAAGCCATGTCATACGACCCCTTTAAAACCCTTTTAAAGATAAACTGGTGAACTTTTCACCAGTATATATCAATAAATATATCAGTCCAAATATCTCAATAAAATATTTGCTTAAAAAACGTAAACAAATAAATAAAGGACTTACTTTCCAGCCTTTTTGAAGCGGTGAAGTTTGCGGTTGCCATCGACTGCAACTGGTAGCATGAGAGGGGTGCAAGCAGTACACTTGAAATGTTGTGTGCCACAGATCTTGTCAACTTCATATCGACAGATAGACCACTCAAGAAAGCTCTTGTAAAAAGCATCCCCACACAGATTTCCACTCTATTTGAAAATAAGAATAAAATGTACATAACACTCAATCAAAGAATGGAGTATGCCATTCATCACAAGTTAAGTATGGTCAGACAAGTATCCCTACCCTGCCATAGTGTGCCGTCTTCATGTCAAGCATTCTAATGAATGCTAAACGAGACAATCCAGGGGCAGCCATTTTCAAATCCTCAAAGGACAGGAATACTTCAAAATCATAAAGTGTGCTGAAATTAATTGTGCCAGGCCAGTAGCCAGTATCCTGAACTTCTCTCAAACCCGGTACCCAATTTTCTTGGCATCTTTCACAGTAAAGCCGGGGTATTGAAAGATCATAGCGACCTAGAAAGTAATTTATTGTCAGCTCATGGAATTAAAGGAGCATTAAATATTAAAAAGATTAAACTTTAGTAAGTCTACATGACGGTCACAAACGTTCAGAAACATGTCCCATAAGTCATTATCTTTCCTTAATCCATTTCAAACGCAATTTATATAAACATGCTTAAATTCATTTTTAGATTATCCCACCTACTTAACAATGTCAATGTTACTCTTTTAACAAGAACATAACAAACAATTCTTAAACAATAAAACTTGCTATATTTTTGATAATCTGTTTAAAGAACAACTCAAGTCTTTGAACAAATGTGTTATTACTAAAAATAGTGATAATCAATTATTCATTTTTAATAATCAATTGGACATTTACCTTTCATGTTGATAACAGTAATGGACCTTCCTTTTCCAACACTGTACTTTTTCTCTCCACACTGGCAGATGGAAACTGGTAGCGCCATTGGTAAAAGTCGAGCTAAAATAAGACAATACAAAAAATAAAATTATAATACGATTGCTGCATTTCAAAAGCATATGGCTTGTACATAAAAACTTTAAAGATTTCAAACAATTAAAATGTTAAAAGTTTACAGACAATCATGATGATGAAAGTATCGCCCATCAGGGTCCTGCTTCATCACTGTAGTGGGAGCTACTGCCATGTGGAATCCAGCAATCATAGAGCTTCTGTTGTGAAACACATGTGTACTGTGCACAACAATGTCGCACTCCATACAAATGTACTGCATTGGAAAACATTCTCTGCACTTAAACACTGCCTCATTTGCCTTGCACTTTTGGCAAATATGGGGTATGATGTGCTCTGTCGCAAGCATGTTGCTTATTAAAGATGGTCTAGCCTCCTTCCATTTTTCAGATGAATATACGGCCCTCGTTCCCCAATCTAACGATGCTGAGGTGTTCTCCGAGTGAAAGTTATCACCAATGCTTGACAACATGTCTTGCAATTCATGCAGAAGGGTTTCTGTCAGATGCAAACATCACAATGAACATGATGATAAAAAAATGACAATCTACATAACTTTTGACTTCCAATAGGTGATAGAATGGACTAACTACTCATTTTAATAAAATATTAAAATTACTATTTACTTAAAAATTAGGTTGTCATTGTCATCATACTTTAAATTTAATTTTCTTATTTCAAAAGAACACCGAACAGAGGCAAAATGTTCATGGCTGACAGAGTGAGTAATCAAAACACTGAATAAATGTTATACATTATATAGCTTATCATAAGGAGTTTACCCAAACCTCCTATATGATCAGAGAACAAACAGTAGGTTTACACTTAATACTAATGAGATGATTTGAAACTAACCATGATCTTGCTGACGAAATCCTTGCTGAACTGTTGGCTTTGTCTTTGATTTATTAGCCTCTAAATCTGATAAGAGAAAAGCATATAAAAGTCAAATTTAAATGTCATTCAAAAACATTTATATTGTTATTATTCTAAATAAGTGTCAAGCAACATAATAAACTCTTGTTTATTATTAAATGCAACAATGTGCTTGGCAAATGCAAATATCATAAACTGTAAAAAATGGGCATGAATGGAGAACTACTCATTCTATAAAGTATTGAATATAAAAGAAAGCCACAGGGCTTTTACCACATACACACTGCTTTGCATTGTTAATTTAGATAATCTCTTACCTGTGGTAAAATCACATTGAACACAGTTTTAGTTTATTATTCAGTAAACCAGCTTACATGATGTCACTTTACTAACAGTCAAATACTACAGTTTATGCTTACATTCTCAAGAAATGAAAGACACATTAAAATAACATTTTCCGTTAGCTCAGTAGAACTTACCATGATGGGTGGATATAGATGGCTTGGGGATTTGTCTGGATTTATTCACAAACATGGGTTTATCTCTCTTTCTTGACCTTACTTTATAAGTGGACTTTCTTGAATTTTTCTTTGCCTTTGGAAATAAAGTAGAATTTTACAAAAGCCGTGCATGTCATCACCAGTTACACAGGTTTGGCAGATTAGAAATTACATTTTAATAATTTATATTAATCTTTTAAAATTCTGTCAATTCACTTAGATACATAACGTCTTATTAATATTTAAATAAAGTTATATTTGCATAATATCATATATTACTTTACCGAAACTGGATGGACAATATGGTCATTCTGGTTCAGCTGTTTAATAAGCTCTCTGCTTTGATTTAGGACCTCGTCCAGTCGAACTTTGGGACCGTCATGGCTGAGGTTTTGAATAATCGTTTGACCTTGTTTCAGAAGTTCATCCAGCTCAGTTCTGCAGTAGTCTTGGCTGAGCTTTGCAGCATCAGTTTGCCCTTTTTTAATCAGGCCATCCATTTGATTTATATCGTCAATACGATTGAGCGTTGCAGTAACTGCCTGGCCTTTTTTAAGCAGTTCATCTAATTGATCTTTATCACAAGAAGTCATAGTTATGATAACCAACGTTAATGCAAAGACAGTGTAAATGACCAGAGTATAGAGGCAGAGAAGGAAAACTAACAGAAATGTGTAATTTAAGTTCTTCTCCTCGGTTTTATGGCGGATGGCACCAACGTAAAGGTGCATTATCGCCACCTACTGTGTTGGAGTATGGTCCAGAGATTGGGGAAAATAACGTATAATCTAAATTACCACACTATATCAATCTAATAAACACCCAGGGTGCGGCCGATAAATTGTCCGGGGGCAACTGCGGACATTCGGTTAAAAAACTTATAGGTCTAACTTTACATATCAAGTTTCTCTTATAATTTTATGGCGACTTGCATATCACATTTATCCTTCCTGTAAAGGGAGAAAATATCCCGGATTTTAAATTTCAAGATTTATACGTTTCGCACACCGGGCGCGCATCACGCCATGTTTCAAAATTGGAACACATCGGTTATATAATGGTACACACAACGAAGTTTTACTGAAGTTTGTTTTCCATTTTCGGCGTCTGGCGGAGGTTCTCCTTCTTACAGTTCTGATGCTCAAGAGGCGACGCGGCGTTGTGCGTCCGGTGTGGAACCCACAAAAATACTTTTAAATTTGACATGGCAGTGAAAGATCTGTCAAGTTAATTCTTTTAAATAAAGGCACCACAAAGTGTCAGTTTAAATACCGACGGATAGATAAGTAAATTAATTGATAACTGCCTGAAATTCGCGCTTAAATTGCAACGGGTGGAATGCGTAACTGTTGATACGCATTTCAAGTTACGGGAGCGTAAAATAATGTACGTTTTAAGCGCATACCTTGCGTCCAAATGGTACGCAATAGTAACATTGCATGCGTACAAATATTAACGAATTGTACAATTGCACTTCACGTATGAGTTTGTACGTTTTGATTATGAGACCAGGCTGTCTAAACGGGTAACCAATAACGACAAAAAAAATCCTTTATAGAAATGCCGGGAAAATTGATTGGATGTATAAAAACAGCTTTTGCATTTTTAAATGAAACAGGCCGCAGACTAAGAGTTGAAGGGGGAGGTCAACAGATGCTCCGCCCAAGCCATCTAATTTATGTAATCTGAGTTGGAGAGTCATTTCAGGGCGGAAGTGGATTTTCAGATTATAACTGAATATTATGAGGTTACATGAATTTTAAAAAGAAAATGACCCACATTGATAAGCTATTTACTATAGAACATTTTTTAATTTAAATTTTCCATTTCACTGGAGCTTGAAGATAAAGAAATCATGAAAGAAATCTCAAGAATTAAAACACATTTACAAGGCAGGAATGAACACTTTTGCAGTAAAAGTTTGAGAAGACAACTACTAACTATATCAATGCAAGCGAATCAACTGAATTTTAAATTTTCTAGGTTTCAAAAAGGTAAAGTGAAAACATGTTTCAGAAACAAAAACAATACATTTCCCGCACAAATGCTATGACCAAACTACCCAAATACTTTTATTGGATCAAGCACTAGCTGTAAAGTGTTTTGTACTTTATCTATCTGTCAATGAGTTAATCCATCATCTGCTGTAAGCGGAGTCAGTGAACACAGACTGTGAGTGGGAAATGGAAAACCCGGAGCGGTAAACCCGGATCTCTGGCAGAGTAATGACAGAATGCTTTCAGTCCATTCTACTTCACTCATACAGCCTATCGTGGAATTCGCCGTTGCATGCGTGCTGTGCTTGTGTGAGGCATAACAGACGTCTGCCGAAGCCTCTCAAAATTGTGAGAACAGAGGAGCTGCACAGACGCGCAGTGTAGGCGCACAGTTATAAAATAATAGTAAATATAAATATAATTTCAGGAACTTCAAGGCCCCTCACACGGCATGGCTCTATGTACTCAGCCACCCTTTCCCCCCACTTAGACGCCCCTCCCCGGGTATGAACCAAAACCGGCTTTGTTCAATAGGCCTCTGGTGTCCACAGAGTTCATGAATGAGAAACAAATGATGTATTTATTTCAGTGAAACAGAGGTGAAGTTATACATCTTCAGGAAAGTAACTAGGAATAAAGAACACAGTTAGGGAAACAACTGCCACATTTTATAGTGGGCCAACACATAAGCAGATTTCATTAACCAGCCTATTTTTAATGGGGAATGCATCAATTTTGACAGGATTATTAAACAGAGCTGTTGGTGTTGACATACTGTATGTTTGATAACAACATCTCAAAGTGTTCAGACAAAAGAGGTAGACCACTTCTTTCAGGATTTCCAACTAGATACACACCGGGCCTTTCATGATAGTCTCAAAGCTGTTTGAGCTTTCCTCAGACTGCAGTAGTTCATGAAGACCTCTACTGACTGGAGTTGGTATTACACCCACACTTCGTTTTTAAAATGTTATTCTCTGCTCTGTGATTCCCTCTTGTAATATTAAGAGCTCTTGGAATAGTATGCATTATAATCTGAAACATATTCCTTTCATAAAATGAACAAAAACCTGTAAAGAGGATGAATGTGAATCTCTTTAAGCTTATTTTAAAGAATTATATTGAGTTCATAATGGTAATAACAGAATCATATTTCTTTGATAAGTATATGGGACAGGAACACAGAAAAATATTATATTGGTGTTTTGACTGAAATAAAACAATTAATTTATTTTAAAGAGTTCTAGCACTTTGAGCATTTGTATCCTCAGAGTAAAGAGAGAACATTGCTAATATGCAGAGGGATAAAATAAAATAACATTTTATAATATTTTATTTAAATAAAATAAACCTTTTAGGACGGGCTCTCTGAACATGCCAATCTCCTTCACTTTATTAGTTTTAGAATGAAACACACTAAATTCACGTTGAAGGAAAATTTTAAACAAGATTTGAAATTTTGTTTTTTATATTAGTCAAAAAATTTCACAAAAGACTGATAAAAAACAGATTATTTACTTCAATCTGTGATGTGTGCATTAGTGTTCTGTGTACATTAGACACAGAAATGTTTATGCAATCAAATCATCAAAATATGAGTATTAAAGAGTTATTAGTTCAATGAATAAGGAAAATATGAAGACAATGACAGTGCACAAAAGTGCAGATAACTAGTGTAATTTATTCACTTCATCTCGCAAAGACGAGGTCACACAGTTAACCTGATATGAATGGAAGGTTCTAGGTGAGACAAGCAGAAGATTATCTAATTTAATATAGCAATGTTGTAAAAAGGCAGCATCTATTTAGTCCTGCCCCCGCAGTTCATGCAATAACAGTCATGCCTTTAAAGTAGCAAATGAATACCCTATTTTTGACTTCTCAGACAAATGCCACCACAACTTGTGAATCTTCTCAATCATTTCATATGAACCTACCAGCCCATGTAACTCAGAGTTGAGTGGCCATGCTTCATACACGTTTGGCTGCACCGTCCAATCAGAGTGTAAATTCTCTCCATAACACACTCTTAACAGAGCTCCTCTGAGTCTGCTCAAGAAATATTGCAGTACATCAGAGAGAGGAAGGTTGGTGAAGAAAAGCCTCAAGGGAAAATGGGAGTCTGTCAAAGAAAGTACCAGAGCTTCAACCTGCGTCACTTTGGATTCTTCCACACGCTCAATGATCCTCCCCATTCCCTGTTAGCCTGGAGACAGAAATCCGTGCGGAGAGGCCCGCAACAACACGTAGACGTGACAAATGATTGATTCCTTCCTAATTCTCTCAAATAAGATGTGTGGGGATGAGAAAAACGATAAAGGGCATGGAGGAGCGGAGAACGGGCTGAAGTGGAGAGTGATTAGCAATGCCACCCTGTGTCAGGTAAACTCCCTGCTTGTAGCTAACTGGACATGTCAGGGAAGCTAAATGTTAAGTTGTCAGCCTATGACAATGGGGTTAAAGATGTGGCCTAGAAATGCTGCGCTGAGATGGAACGAGGAGGAACAAGTCACTGCTCTGTGAAACATCATGCTAATTGTCCTGGATGAAGAACTTAGCGGTGAACATGAGGAGAGATAGGCTAGAAGTTTGAAACAAAGTTGGAAAGAATGGCACTTGCTGAATGATATGTTCTCCTCAGCCCGATGTTTTCCCACAATCTGAATGACAGTGAGTCTGTGAATAGTCCAACTGGAACAACGTCTAATTGAGTTAACGGCATGTTCTTCTTACAGTTTTTACTGTGATGCATTGAACAAAGAGACCACTGGGAATCTAACACTGTGGCATAAAATACGCAGACTAGATTCACCAGAATAAATGACCATGCATATTTTCCCCAAACACGTATTTTACAACTTATTTATCAACAACAGGAACATTACCACTGACTAACTATTTACTTTAAAGATTCCTTTCAGCGAATTGCATCAGGCAGTCAGTTGAGTGTCCAGCTGAGAATGAAACCCTGACCAGGTGGCTTTATTCTGAGAAGTGCCGAATCGCTTATAAAAGCTGTCTTGCACATTGACATTCCCGGCCCGACAGTTGAGATGCAACGCTTACTTGAGTGATTTTATTATAACGTTTGACAACCAAATGCTCTTTTCTGCAGCAGCAGACCAATGTTGATATATCATTTATTTACTTGTATATTGAATTTGAAATTGTAAAACATTTTAATCATCCAAGCAATCACTTATTTGTACTGTTTTCTTACTGGCAGTTTGTGGTGTTGCTTTTCTTCGCCACTTCAGTGCACGGCAAAAGAAATGTGGAAAATATTGTGTAGTGGACTTGTGCTCCTTTCCTGTGCACAGCTGACCTAACTTTGACCCACCAAATGAGAATCTTGTA
Organism: Triplophysa dalaica; assembly: GCF_015846415.1. Taxonomy (NCBI): domain Eukaryota; kingdom Metazoa; phylum Chordata; class Actinopteri; order Cypriniformes; family Nemacheilidae; genus Triplophysa; species Triplophysa dalaica. The sequence continues at coordinate 24,294,638 of NC_079545.1, forward strand.
TAGCATCTTTTTTTATCTTAAACAATTTTAACTGTATGTGTGAATTGTGATTGTTTAGCACTTAAAGGATCCATTGACAAAAATGCTATTCAACACATGACTATCTCTAGAACTGCATAAAGACCTTAGATAATGAATCGTTATGTTTTCATTGCCTTGGAATGAGCTATTTTTATCTACATACGGCCCTTGCATGGAATTCACCATGTTGTTTCTACAGTAGCCCTAAATGGACAAACTGCTCAGAGCGTGTTTCGTAAATACGTTATCACCTTCAGCAAAGAAGCGAATATGTGACGACATCTTAGTTCTGTGTCAGCCACCATAGTGCTTGGAAAGGGAGGGGTGGAGTGAGTCGTTGGTTGCAATACATGACCTTACCGCTAGATGCCGCTAAACTTTATACCCCGGACCTTTAACTGAAAAAAATTAACTGTTGAATTATCCATCATTTCTAACATTTTTTATTGTTCACTCTTTTGCTCAAGTTTCGTTTAACAGTGGTGAATGACAGGTAAGGTGTTTAAAAAACAAGACAAACACAAAGACGTGCAGTAGAAAGCTAAATGAAATGCTTACAGTAAATAAATATATCCCACAGGCAATATTTACGAATGCATATCATTACTGTGATAGCACGAATTCTCAACCCAACTATTAAACATCAGTTGAACCGACTTAACGCACACTCTCTACATTTTAACCTTCACTTAATGTGTGTCACCACAGTAAACCAAAGTCAGTGTACACAAATTAACACAATTTATGTGATGCCAAGTTCAATTCTTTGTTTGTGGCGATATTTCTGAATCGTTTAAATATCCAGTCATTCGCATGAGCTGAGGAGGAGCGAGCTAATAGTTCATTTCTGGACTCTTTTAGCCGTGGCCATTGGCTGGGCAAACACCAGATGTGATGGACTGGTTGTAAATTGTAGATGATAGATGCAAATTGCTGCCTTTGACCACTTTCCAGTGTCCAATCTGACTGCGGTAGAGGTCTTGATTTCCTCTCTTAGCATCGTAAGGGCTCATAAACACAGAACGCGACACTGAAACTTTTCGAGAGATCCATTGTGTCACTTGGTTGACCATTCTGGTGATGAAGTTGTTATTTGTGGATATGCAGGCAATATTATGTGACAAAATTAAAATGTAAGATGACCGTTGCTCATGGGGATCTAGACCGAAGTGGATTTATTAGAAATTCTGCATATCATCTCACAGTCATGTTAAATATAAACTACAACTAAACATACACAGTAGAAAATTATTTTTTTACAACTTAAAAAGTTACCTGGTTGCCTTAAAAATTTGAGTTAACATGTAACTTATTTTATTAAGTTGAGCCAACATTTTTTTTCAAGTGTAGGCCTACTACATACTTCTATATGATACAAATGAGTGAAACCAGCCGGTAGGCCGAAGGTGGATTGGAGTAATTGTTGATTATATGATAAGTAATGTGGAAAGACTTACGCGTTGTTAATAAATCCAACCATGAAAATAAAAGCTTGACGCAGTGTAACCATAATTTGCAAGCGATCCCCTTCACTGAATTCCATTCTGATGAAAGCCTCTACATCCATTTTAAGCCTGACTCCCCTGATTAAACTACTTTGCATGACGAGAACGTGGGGGTGTGCAGGGGAGGTGATTTTATAAAACGGTGATAAGTGTAATTACTCCTGTTGCTAATTGTTCTTGTAAAATTGATGCACTTGCCGTCATTAGCGAGCCACTGCGCTACCGCTATGGATAGCCCCCACCCGATCAATTATTCAGGCCCATTTGCCTTTGAATCTGTCACTGACACTTTACATTGTGAGCGCTAGCTTGTAACAGCACTAGGATACATCATTGACAGGGGCCGTCCCACCTCCCCAAGAGAGGTTGAAGAGTTTTATTTCCTGTGCAGCGCTGAGATTACTTCAGACATGTCACTTAATATCAAGAGAAACGTCTCTAGTGAAAGGATGTTCGCTTGTCTTAAATAAATGAACGTGTAGCTTGTGGAAATTATATTACACCCCAAGGTCTTTTAAAATACAGCTTGTTTTTCTTACAGTAGCAGGTCTGTAAAATAGAAAAGCAATTTGCGGTGATGTTCAAAGCTCCTGTTACAGTACATGCATGTCTTTAAACATTGTGCACTGATAAACAGAAAGAGCTTACACTGGAAAAATACCTATATATAAATGTGATACATTTTGCTATCAGGCAGGTAAGGAATGACACTTCATATGGAAGCTGTTATTATTCAAGGATATTACTAAGCTTTAACCACCTATACAGAATGATTATTTTCTCTATGCCATACAACTGGCCGTATGGTAACATGTGGAAACATTTTATCAGCATAAAAAAAACGAAAAGGCTAAGCTCCGAAAAATGTCATGAGGTCCTTGCAAATACTTGTGCTGCTGTTGTTCAGAGGACCTTTTAAAGGGATAGTTCACCCAAAAATTAAAATTCTGTATTGAATTACTCATTCTCTAGTTGTTTCAAACCTGAATAAATTTCTTTGTTCTGTTGTTGTTCTGTATTGTCCTCAGGTTCCATTTTAATGCTTCAATAGTTCACCTAAACACCTGGAACATGAGAGGAGGAATTCAAAAGGTTCTCTGCTCCTTTTCTATAAAATAAATGTTTGTCAAAGTAAAGCTATCAGTCACTTAAATGCATAACATCTAAAAAAGTGATATAGGTTTTAACTACTGACAACGGACTGATTTTCAATGTCTTCTGCGGGGGTGTACCTTCGTTTTTTTTACTATTGAACAGAAGAAAAATGGCAGCGAAATATACCATTAGAAAAAAGTTCTATGTAAGTTACTATGTACGTAGAGACATAAACAGTACACACAGATATAGTAAAAAGTATGCCTAAAAGAGGACTCTGAGCTCTTTGAGCAGGAATACAGAGAACTTCCTCTATATCTCAAACTGGGATAGGATGCATTGTGGGCATTCCAGTCCAGTTTCTGTTGTATTTCAACAAAATCAAACCTGAGAAGTGACACAAAGCAATGTGAAAGACTGACAAGACACATATAAATGATAACAATTGAGGTTATCACATAACATAAAGTAAATACAACTTCTTAAATACAAATATTAGTGTTGTATAGTTTGAAAGAGAACGTGAACTTGTTTTCTTTGCAGTATTTAAGGTCTGAAAGACATAGTGAATGCTTTGTCTGCAAATAAAAAAATGTTTTTTTAAATTTGGGAGAAATATTTCTGGTAGTTCACAGAATGAAACAAAGATGATACTTTTGCATATAAACACATACCTATAAATAGTAAATTCAGAAAAACTGAAAGTAATTGTAAATGTTAGTTTTTAAATCCTCGGCTGTGTATATTTCTTCACATGCTAATTCAATTGGTTATGTCAATGTGATCCACCTGTGCAGAATTGGTTACTTATCTGAACGTGCTGCTCCAGAACTTTGTTATTAAACATAAATTAAGACGAAATGAAGAATACGTAATTATTATTACCATTTTGTACATCTCCTCACACATTTAACAGGTGTTCCTTGACAACACAATCTCACGGCAAATCGTCGGCCCAACTATTTTAAGAGATGGATAAGTCTCATTCGTAAATTTCGTGTCAGTTAGGTTTAGGTGTGGGATTAGGGGACAGACGCCCTTTTTACTTTTTATTAAGAATCCTATGTTTTGATATGATTCACATCGTATCACAAATTCACAAAAAAGTTACAAATTCTCGTGAGATCAGGATGTCCTTGATAAACCTTCCTGCCGAGGAGGGAGCTATCAAAACATTTTAACCACGTCGGTATGCTATACTGTGACATCACACCAAGTTCACTTAGGAAGCTGAATCAGAAAAGGTCAGTGTGTGTGTGTGTGTGCATTTGTTTGTGTACGCGTGCCTTCGCTCTGCACCAACTGAAAGTGCGAGCTGGCAGGACGGCAGTAGATCCATGGCAGCTGTTTTGTTCAATGTTTCATGCTCTCAGCCACAGCTGGTCCAAATGAGAGTTAATATTGCAGGGGGGCCCTTCCACTCTGGACTGGCCCTGTCACATACACTGAGTGTCAGCCCCTCTCCCTATGACACTGGCTGAGAGGACACTTCTCTCCCTCTATCTCTGGGAGACAGTCGAGTAGTCTGTCTGTCCTCTTGGATCGGGTCTGGGAGACAGAGCGAGTGTGAATGTTGTCCTCCAAAGGAGGAATAAGAATAGACCCTCGAAAGATACAGACTGCTGACATAGGCTTCTTTGCATGGAGTGGTCAGCTTCAGATTTTGTGTGAAGTGAAATGTGCCTTCTGGGTGATGAGCAACACAACAAACGCAGCTGTGGTGCAGTGGTGCAGTGGTGCTTGGTAAAACTAGCATCAACCATTAGAGATACTGTAGGGATCATAGAGTTCCAGTCGATGTATTTTCAGGCAGTAAAGCCCACTGGTTTCATTGGGTAACATTTGCAATCAAGATCCTTGTAACCCTATACAACTGATGTTTAAAGTACATTCATCCTCATAAAAGTTATATGAACAATTACATTTAATTCTCATTTGCAAGTTCTAAAAAAACTAATTCTAAACATGTGTTATAACATCAATTGGGGTATATGCTGATGTACAGGCACACACACAGTGAAATGTGTATAACTTCTCCATCTATAATGGTGCAGCTGCATAAGAAAAACAGATGCTGAACTATCCCAAACACCCTGGGTGTCTCATGCGATCTATCAGGGGGAAAGAGAGTAGCCATCTCAGCCTGTAGAGTCACCACGGCGACGCTTTGACAAAGACATCTGTAAGATGGCACTGACACACCACCACATTGCACACACACTGTGCCACGGCTGTTGCCAGGGCACAGATAGAAGCATTAGAAACTGTTGTGGTTGTCATTCAGATGTTGTTATTAGAAACATGATCGTATGCCAGAATAAGTAGTGATTGCAGTCTTGTCGTGTCATGAGGGAAAAGATCAAATTTGACTAAAGAATCAGGGACTTTTTTTATGGGAAATTCACATAGGACATGTAACCTGTTGCTGAAAAGAGCAAAAATTCATCTTTTTCCTAATAGATAAATTCTATTATAAATTCACCCTCTTGTCATTTCAAACCTGTATGAGTTACTTTCTTCCTCAGAACACAAAAGAATATATTTTGAAGAATGTGCCAGCACCCATTTACTTCTAAAAACACAAAACCAACGCAAGTGAATGGGTGCCGTCGCTGTTCAGTTACCAATCTTCTTCGAAATATCTTCTTTTGTGTTCTGCAGAAGAAAGTAAGTCATACATGTTTGAAATGACAAGAGGGTGAGTAAATGGTGACAGATCCCTTTAACAAATAAACAGAATGTCTGCTAAAAGAGATTTCAAACAGTTCTTTTTTTTGTAGTTCATCCAGTGGGCTCTGCCATATTACTGTGCATAAATGAATGCTTTCCCTTCATTTTATACATAGCCAGACGGTCTTTGTGTTTCAAAAAACATTTTTTCTTGTGTCATTTTGTCTTGTTATATCCCCCATATGGCCATTTTTAAAGAGGAATATTTCTAACACTAATGGTGTCCTGTCCTGCAGTCAAGCAGTCTATTTGTCTCTTCCTTTCAAGGAAATCAACATAATTAAATACGTATTGAATTGTTATGGTTTTAAAACCGAAAATATGAAGCAATATAGATGAAGTATATTTTAAACAATTCTATTATCAACTTTAATCTTAAATAACATTTTGGAATGCCTCATTTTATTCAGGTTTAATCTAAGCATTGCCTTTTTTAACTATTTAATTTTAGATTTACAGATCACAATATTGCAGCAGATAGTGGATTTCTATATGGGTATATGTGTGTGCCTTTATATTGTTTAAGCAACTTGTAATTTAATGTAATTTGCTCTATAGTAAAATGACATTTTGCATGCACAACTTTCTGTTACTTGATACAATGCACTAAATTCTTTATAATAAATAAGATATATTTATAATATATAAATATATAAATATATAAATAATTATAATTATAATATAATATAATAAATAATCCATTATCAACAATACAGGCTGCAATTTCAGAACTCAGTGGAGATCTTATAAAGTGTGATAGCTTTTTTACAGCAAATATTATATGAAAAGATATGCATTTAAACACTTACAGGTAGTATATGTTCAATTCCTTAGCACAGCAATAAAATAGTTCATTTACAGTATGTTCTTAAATGTCTTACATTAAAACTGTTTCTACAAACAATACACGGTATATTTAGTATACAGTATGTAAAGCCTTAATTTGTTTTATTGCTAATTTTGAGCATCTGTTTGCAGAGATCCTCCCCGTGCCTACCGTGAGTCATGACCCAATGCAAATCTACTGGATGCGGGTTATGGCCAGTGAGACACAGGGATGTAATATACATGCTGACTCTGATGCAGAAAAGAGCACATAAAAAAATTATGACTGTAAATTATGAAAAATTATAAAACAATCATTGCCAGTAAACACTGTTGGAGGACAGTCTTAAAGAGAGAAACCTAAATATATGTATTGCTATTTCTGAACCCTAGCAACAGTTGATAATGTACAGCTATTGGCTTGTAAAGTATAGCAAAGATCCGAGTTCTCGGGACCCGTGACAGCTGCTGAGTTAAGCTTATTAAAATCTCAGATAAATGCATGTTCCCCTTTAACCATAGTTTATACTATGACTCAATTTAAGATATTACTTATGATTTCATGTCTGCATGTTTGCCTGTTTGCTTTAAAAAATATGAACAAATTAGCTTAGCTAGATCTGTATACAGTGCCCTGCATACTGACATATGATTTCATGGGTGGCAGTTGTGGTGGGGTGTTGGGTTCACAACAGTGCATCAGTCAAAATCAATAATAGCAGCCACATTCTAAAAGCAGTATGTAAAGCAGACAGTTCATTATAAGCCAGCCTTTGGTTTTGAAGTTAATTAATTTTCAAAGTGCATCAATTATAAACTAATTGGGTTATATGCCTAGACCCTGAGGAGCAGCTATTGAAGAGTAAAGATACCACTGTTCCCTGTTTCAGTTTCTTACGTTTATGAGGTACAGATGGTTCATGTTTGCATCATTACTTGTTTGCAGTGGATGTTTTAACATCTGTAATTTTAATCTCTGTAAAAATTGTGAAAACAATCATGCATATCAAGTAGGACAGATTGTGGCTTGTACACACTTTTGTAGTCGCATTAACATTTCTCAGGCTAGTTATTTAAATTATTTAAAATTATTCATTTAAAATGTGATTTCCGTAAAGGCTCTACCCTTATATCTTGGTTGCAATTTTTTATTTAATTGTGGGGCAAATTGTAACATTTCATGTTACAAAAAGAGCCTGCTCTAACAGCCTACGTTTTTAGTCACAAGTAGCTGAATAAGCAACTGTAATCAAACCATTGTTACTTATCTTATAAAGTAAAATAAATTATTTGATATGTCTAATATAAATATAAATATGGCCTAACAGAGCACAGCCTAGGCAAGGTTCTCAGAACGTTGGCTAATGTACTCTAACAGTAATCTCAAAGTTAAAAAAAACATTATAAAAACTTTGTTGCATTTTAAGTGGATTGTTTAAAAACGTGCTGAAATAGGATTTTAACTTAATGGGAATGTTAGCCAAACCTATTTTGTTAGCTGCACTCCACCCACAGTTTGGTTATAAATTACGATATGTTTTTTGTTCCTGTTTTACCCAACAAAGGGGTAAAAACAACCCAGTATTTTCTAGACCAAAGACGAGCTGTAATATGAAAATAATTTTCATAAATTTAATAAAGTAAAAATTAATAGTCTGGATAAAAATGATGTAATACAATCGTAGCTACTGTTGCTTCTATCATATCCTGACTGCTTGTTCTCCTCTTGACCATCAAATGGGGTCCAGTAGATCGGGGGGACAGACTTTATCATGTCACATGGTTCTCCATGTATGAAAACGCATGACCTTCAAATAATGAGATGTGCCTTCAGGGCCCTTTCGCCTGCCTGTAAAGAACTCCGCAGCTGTGAATCTTTCTTTCTCTGCATCTCTCACCTGGTGTGCCCTGGGGTGGTGGGTACGAGCGACCGTCAGTGATCTCTGCCCCCAACCTCCAGCCCTTGTCTGTCTTCACCACCGAAACAAAACATCCTGAATATACCCTGATAGCAAAGACAGCGGTTTGAAAACAAGAGGTATCAGAGGACATGCTGTCCTTCAAGAGTCAGGTTGTATTTCAGATTTTGCATACTGTCTGAAATCTGATAAGAAGTATTTTGGTAATCTCTGATATGAGAGAATATGTGATGTAATATATGATATGAGTGCACTCTGAGAATCATGCAATTTGATATTACAGATTTTTCATTATCGGGTTCAAGGGATGTAGTCTTAAATAGATTTACAAGGTGTTTACAGCAGACAAACATTGCATTTTGATAGAGTAAAAACAGTATAAATAGGCTTATATTATTTGATTGGATGTTTGATCATGAGGAATTACTGGACTTAAAGTCAAACCACATCATCATTTCTTGAATGTATTATGACAGAATGGATGATAAAGGTAATGTTTATCATGGCAGTGCTATGCTATAGGGAAACAAACATAATTTCGTAATAAAAAATAAATCAAATTCTTTAAAAGATATAGTCACAAATTACCCGTGAGGTCGGTGCCAAAAGATGTCAGTTCAACTTTAATTTGTATAGCCTTGTGAAGCAGTAATAGATCAGTGCATTGCTGGCTATACTAATGAACTTTTAGCAGGGATGTGGTTCATAAAAACACAATTCATGACTTGTCCACTTGTGTCCAGAGATCTGTGAACCTACAGTATGTAATATTGATTGATGAAGAAACCTATCCTACATTGATTGTGAACATTTTCCACAATGAAAATGATTGAATTTCAGCAGTTTGGCCTTTAATGGATGCTAAGCTCATAAAATGTAAGACATAAAGTCTGCTGCAGTCCTGCTCAATTAAAACTGGGAGGCTGGTGGTCAGCCTTCTTCCTCTCAGGACATGAGTTATGGGGGCCAGTGCAACTTCTAGTGGACGGACGTTAAAGTTCAGAATACTTGATAAGTGAAGTGAAGCCCACAAGCTCTCAGAGTTCATTAAACACAAAAAAGATACATTCAGTTTTTATAGTTATTACTGTAGGTAGATGTTTTATCTATGTTGTGCTGGCTTTAAAGGAATAGTTTCTTCCAAAAGGAAAATTCTGTCATCATTCTCTGTCAACATTGCTTTCTTCAGCAGACCTTGAAAAAATATATTTTGAAAAATGTTGGTAACCAAACCATGGCAGTATACCCATTGACTTGCATTGGTTTTGTGTCTATACAATGGAATTGAATGGGTACTGCTATTGTTTAGTTGTCAACATTCTTTAAAATATATTTTTCTTCAAAATTACTGTAATGATGGATATACTTTTTGGAGCTTTTGGATGTTGACCTCATAATAAGAGTACATACAGCAATTTAATATAAATTATTTTATATTTTTATTTAATTCAATAAAAACAACAAACTGTGTGGTACTAAAATTGCTATATTAAAAAGTTTAAATATATTGAAGTGTATATGTAAATATTCAAGGCTATCTCATATTGGTTTGGATAAAAACTGACCACCTGGGGTATGACTAAACCACAGAGACAAACAAACAGTTTGCTATGCGGGTACTTCGAAGGCTGTTTTTGATGAACATCATAATCACATTACACATTACAGCTGTTGGCTGTTAAGGATTATGGTGAAGGTGACGTTAGACAGAGGATTAGCACATTTTTATTTAACCGGCATTTTGTCATAAGTGTGAAGTGTACATTTTGTAGGGTAAATAAATCGTTCTGGGTTTGTCGAATGAATCTTTATCTTTTTAATGACAACTGAATAAAATAAAAGCCTACTTAAAAATACTGTTTACAAATATTGTGTACAGAATTTATTGCGCAATATTACAGATGCTGAGTATAATATCTGCATGTGTTTATTTTAGCTGCAGCCAGGTTATTCAGAATAGCCGTAAGATTATGGGTTTGCTAATGCTTTTGTACAACAGGTATATAAACAGGAAGGTCTATTAGCAAGGGCTTAATATCAAGTAGATTTTCAGACATTTATAGATTAACTTTTGCTAATCTTGTTTTTAATAATCGAAAACCTGGACTAGTAAATCTTCTTTAGGTGACTGATGTTGTTATTGTTGGTTGTTGATTCATCTATGGCCAGAATAATTCGCAAGCATTCACAACTTTTTACTGTGAATTGTATCTTACTCACCCATTATCTCCAAATTTCATTAATCAAACTGGGCACATCTTGTATGTGGGTTACCAGGACAAGATAGTAAATATAGATCTGTAAAAAACCCCGTAAAAAAACCCTGAAATTTCTGAATATTCTGTAAAATAAATTTTCCCATGTTTTTATTGAAAATGTGCTGTCAGTTTTGACTGTATTTTAAATATAGGCCGTTAAAACATTATGTAAAATCTAAAGTTTTTTTCTAAAGGCGCCACAAATATACTGTTAAAATAACAGTTTGTCTTGTAAAATTTCATGTTTTCTTGTTTTTCGTAGTAAAACAGTACAATTTCGTAAAATTATAGTTCAGTACTCATTATACGTGAAAAATCGGACTAAATTATCATTACTTTAAATTAACTTTATTCCAGTAATAATTCTGTACTCATCTTTGTTTAAAAATAAAAACTATAAATTCTTTACATCTATCATAAAACTGTATAACAAAAAGTTACATAGCTTTTATAGGCATCAGTCTTGTTTTGAACTGCTTTTGGCTCCGTTGTGCCTTCAGAATGTAACCAGGCAGACATATTAATCCTGAGTTCATGTGAAAGCGATCTAAACCTAATTTTAAAAAAAGGAATCATAACCCAGATTAACCTTTGATTTTGTTTGTAAAGCTTTGACATTGACTGAAGGTGATAAACATGTTATCAATATTTGCTTGCTTTTGTCCCCCCCCACAATGCCATTCTCCATAATAATTCAACTGTTTTCAGGATTAACCAAAGTAAAAGTTGCATGATGACACCGGCAAATCTTTTCCCTGTTTTGTGTTCGCTGACCCAATTCATTTGGTAAGATGGCTTGTGTTCACCCCACCTTGTGCCTCCACCATTCACTGAGGATCAAGCATTTATAATCCCCGGATTTTATATCCAACAAAACAGCTTGGTCCCATCAGCAAATTGCGATGGCATATGGTATAGGTTTATGATTCATCTGGTACTTGCATAGCAATGAGGCCCCATCATCCGTCAAAAAAACACAGGGAAAATATCGTAATGTTAAATGATGCCAGCGACGGGGAGAGGTGCCGCTGCCTGTGTGGGCGGGCTGTGTTTGTGCTTAGAGAACTTGGACCGACTGAGGTAGTAAAGCGCGTGTTCTCAGTGCATCTCTCTGTTGGGCAGGCTGGATTATGGGCGGTGTTGGCTTCATTTGCCCAATCTGCACTGGACCAAATTGGAATGGCGTGCATATCTCTAACAGCTCTCAAAAAGGATGGGAGGAGCATTGTTCTACATGTTCTGCTGACCGGTTTACTGTTGATTTGAGCGCAAGTCAATGTTTTATATCTCAGTTTGATCATTTCAGCAAATGAAGATGTTCTGAAAGGGAAGAAACGGATGTTTGAAAATGCTATGGCGTCAGAATAAATGTCCAAAACATTAATACACGTATTAGTGCAAATTCGCAAAACATCTGCTCTCAAATTCTAAAAGCTGTTCTGGGCTTTAGATGACAAAGACCTCTAAAAACAACTGCGGACAAAGCACCTCCAGCCATTGTTCCTTTCCATGCCCATTAACTGAACTTTCCTGACCAGCGGCAAGGTGACTTTTCTTCTGGTGACTCCTGCAGCAAGCCCCGCCTTCATTCAGCGCAATTTACACCTCCTCGTTTTGGATTGGCTAAGAGACTACTCATTCAGCGCATTTAGCACTTTGTGTGGAGACCAATGGTTTTTGCCCTCATGTTGGAGACATAACTAAAGCGACACTCGTATGTTGGTTTTTATCATTAACAGACGGAACGATTCGCACACCCCCTAACACTCCCAGCACTGAAGTGAGTGTGCTGGAGCCACGATGCCTCGTGGTATTTATGCTTTTTCTGAGCTCGGCTGAATAACATCATAAGTGATGTTAAGGAACACATCTAACTCTTTAAAACGGCAAATAATGGATTTAAGTTTTTAAAAACATTTAATACAAAATCATAACACATTAAAACCCCACCTGTACTTTCCACATGTTGCACTTTGAAACAAGATACTTTACAATATGAGTTGGATTAGTTTTAATGCCCTTTTAAATGCAATGCATAAAATTAAGAGTCAGGTCTAAAAAGAAGGGCTCAAAAAAAGGTTAGCATTACCCATGGTTCGTACATGACTGAATAGTGGGATAACCTTTAAGACTAGACTAGGGGGCTTAACTGAACAGCTGCACTAAATAAGAGGAAGTTTAGATCTTGTTTTATGGCAATCGTAAGGAGAGGAAATATTTCAATTTTTTTGGCTTTCATTTTCCTCAATACAATATAAATTCCCGTGACACATTTTTGAGGTCACACAACTGGCTTCCAGCATTTTCGTGGTAGGATAAGACTTAAGAGTTCATATCTTGAGGAACTAAATGAAATAAAATAGTTCTTACAGAAGGCTTAAAGGGACGACAGAAAAAACAGCCAATGTAATTCTGAGAGAGAGAGAGAGAGAGAGAGCGAGAGATAGAGATAGAGAAAGAGAGAGATAGAGATAGAGATAGAGATCGAGATAGAGAACGAGAGAGAGAACGAGAGAGAGATAGAGAGAGATAGAGAGAGATAGAGAGAGAGAGATAGAGAGAGATAGAGAGATAGAGAGAGAGCGAGATAGAGAGAGAGCGAGAGAGAGAGAGAGAGAGAGAGAGAGAGAGAGAGAGAGGAAAAAGGCGATGAACTTATTAACGCTATAAGTTAAAGAACAATTAAAAAAAGTGACATCAACCCTTTAATGCATTCTCATTCTGTCTTCCCTGAAAGTTTCAAGTTCCACTACATCAAACTAAAATAACCATTTAAAATCGTATAATTCAACATTTACACCTCATAACACAGCAATAATGATCCATGCCACTCAACTCAAAGCGTTTTCTCAGCTTAATTGGAAAATCTCCTTTTGTGACCTAAAGTTGTGTTAAAGGTGCAGGTTTACAAGGCACAAGACTTTAAAAAGAGTCATTTTACAGCCAAAGCCACGTGTGTGAAACTTCTATTATGCCTCATTTCAAGAGGAAATTATGAGCGGCACTGAACAGTCTGATGCTTTTGGTCATGCATTGCTGGGGTGTGAGGCACAGCCGAAAAAAAACAGGGTTAGGTGGGAATTCCGGTAGGTTTAATATATACATACTGCTTGTTACCCAAGACCTTGAGGGGCTGAATGCATGAACAGTGAATTTGTGTTTAAGCTCCAATGGACTTGAATGAGAGCAGGTTGGAGTAATATATCATAAACCACCAATCTGCAATGTAACACTTTAAGTCATGTAGTAGATAAGAAATAAGAAAAAAAACAAATAGTAAACAAGATCAGGGTACTGAACATGTACTGCTCTTAAAACAGAAAAAACTTGTCCTGTGGTCTATGGGTCCTAATGCCCCAGTGATGTGATGGGGACACTATACTGTTAAAAGCACCGTCCACATACACACTTCAAGAGTTCGAAGTCCCACTGCAAGATTTGATGATGCGTTCAGATAAAACATAGCTAAAGTTAGGTTTTCAAGAAATTTTATAACAGCACAGTGGCAAAGAGGTTTAATGTACCAGAGACCCTGGATCTCTTACTTGAAATTTGGTTCTTTAAATAAGTGATTATTTTGTCATACCCTGAATTTTCTTATATCACAGTTAGATTTGACTGTAAGCATATTATGGCATCTTTGATAAGTGGTACCCAACAATTTTTTCTTAATTCAATTTTAGCTTCCAAAAATCTAGAACTTAATACGTTAAGTTTGTTACAACATTGGTTTATAGATTTTAGCCTTTGCAACCAGTGAGTAGTACTGGCATTGATAGCCCTGCTACATGTAATTGATAATATCAGATATCACTAAAAAACTAAAGTGGGAGATACTTTGGCGGTTTTCATTGTGTTTTAATTAGTGGAATAAAGATTTATGAAAATCTCTATGAAGTGAATTTTAGGTTAAAAAATTAAAAATGCTTAATTTGTATTTACATTGATAATTCATGTAATTGCTAGTCCATCAGATCACAAAGTGCCCAAATTTGTCCACCAAAAGCCGATTACTGCAGTTGTAAAAAACACTGTATTCAGTGTTAAGTGTGATGTCTGACAAATAATTTCTAGTCCAGTGATACACAGATTCATTTCAAAGAGGTGCAATTTATTTATACAAATAAATGCAAAGTACAAATGATAGAAAAAGACTGAAACTATAATACTGAGAGAAAGAGAAATGCACAAAATGAGATGCATTTAAAATCATTCACACAATGATGATAAGTGTGAAAATGTTTTTGTGTGCATGATCTTATTTCAGCATACCATGATCTACTTTTTTAAGTAATAAAACGAGTGCAAAAATAGATAAAAACAGATGAATAACATAGTGAACATGCTCAGAACAGTTAAATGTATAAACTTCCCTGCATTTATTGATACACTATTTGCTCCTGAGCATTGCATCTATTTGCCTACAGTGGAGCTGAACATGAACTGCTCGATGCACTAGCTGATAAAAGAAATGATAAAAAACTGTGGTATTTGGATGTCAATTTTGCAAAGTGTATATGTGCAATCTAAAGAACATAAATGGCCTGTGTCTACAGTATGATGAGAGACTAATGTCTTTTGAGAGCTTTTAATGACTAATAAACTTTTTTCGTATTTTACGCACCTTGTTGTCATTCAAAAACCAGCATTATAAAGCAGATATAAGATATTTTGGACTATTGTCTGTACATAAAACTCCTGATAATTTTATTAAAATATCTTATTTTGAGTTGCACAGAAAAAAGAGTCATAGACGGGTTTGGAATGACACGAGGTTGAATAAAGAATGGACATTTTTAATTTGAGCCACTGCACTAGTGATGTTTAAAAAAAGTGATAGACAAAAAGTATATCATACTATATTGTTGAATCAGAAAACACAATTATTTATTTGGTGTTTGTGTAGATGGAGAAGAAAATAAGTTACTTTGAAAATTACATTCACTGGCCAGACTGCAGTGGGACATTTAAATAAAACTATAAGACAGGTACTGTACTACAACAAATGTATCTAACTTAAAATGTGTAAAATGTCAATGTCTACAAAAAGGTATTATTTAAATTTAACTAAATTGATTAAAATTAACTAAATTAATATATTGCTTTTGCGTTATAATTTAGAAAATAGTGCACTGTTGTTGACATTCATTTGTTCAAACACAAAATAATTGTTTTATGCAAACTGTACATTTACTTTGCAATATTACATTTTTTACATAAATGACTAATCTTTTTTTATAATTTTTTATATCCTGCCTTTAGTTCAATATTACGAAGAACTCCATATGCTACACAAAAATAAAAATAAAATTGGCATAAATGGGCCCAGAAACATAAAAACACAAAAATGTCTCGAATCCCAGGCAAAATATAAATAAAGTAAAATGTATCTTAACAAAAAAGGAAATTAAACAAGGAAATACAATGATTTAGAAACATTAAAGTACAAAAAAATATAAAAAAAGGAAGGCAAAATCAGAGATTCTGGTGAGCCACGGAAATAGCTGATAATGATATGAAGCTGCGTTGCATCTAATATGAAAATATAATACTTAACTAAATACCTTTGATCTCAAACGTAGGACAAACCTGCCAAAATAAGGTTGTAAATTACACTCACCTAAACTATCCAAGAAGTGCTAAAGTTGCAGGTGCCACTCAAATAACGGTTAGAATGTTTACCTTTTCTGGGCTTGTATTTCATTCTTTCAAAATTTTTGAGGGGATGGGGGGGGACGAGGGCAGTAATTATTAACGTCTCTACAATTACGACGCGAGCAACAAAGAAATAATTAAACCAGAGCTTTTTGTCCCCAATGGTCCTGCCATCTTGCACACTTGCATGCCCACCAAATGCGAGCCACTCCACCCCGTTCTGTTCCCCCCTCAAACTTGATGGTTGTTGAACTTATTTTTAGTGTCATTTGATAAGCATCCCTGCTTGCACCGAGACATCCCACTGACCCAGCCACTGGTCATTGTCTATACCACTTCCCGTCAAAGCCGGCACGCTTTGTCAGATTTCGACTCGAATATCCATTTTGCATCTGAAGTAGCGTATCGAAAGTGACTGGATCGTTCGAGCCTTTTTCTTCAGCTGCCGCCCTCTTCCTCCCCCACAGTGTCTCCGCTCGCGCTGACATCACTCGCAATCGTCGTCGTGACAGCGCGTTGAAGAAATCTAAAATAAATATCTATTGCTCGCCTTTCTGTGTGCGAATAGAGGGGGGAGCGCTACGTGGATAATTTCTGGAAATGAACAATACTTATCCGTCCGTCGACCCTTTCGGTTCGATCTTTCAGATGTTTTGGATGTGAGGGCACAGATGAAGAACTCTTCATTTCTATTGATGCGAGTGTAGGTCATTTCACGTCGAACCTGATTTAAAATATAAACCTCTTAGAAAAGTTCACATACTGCTGCTGCTACTGCTACCAAAGTTTGATACTTCTGTGCCAAAAGCTACCACTGGAAACAACTTTGGAGAGCAGTGAACAGACAGCAGTATTTACGTCTAAAAACCTTAAACCGATGGACACGTTTATGAATTGTGAATGTCTATGCATTAGTGAGCACAGAACAGACTGCCAAATATGTGGGGTGGAGGCATCAGCCACCAGAGGGAAATGTGTCCCTCAAAACCTTGCCGGAGCACTTTGGTCACAGGGTGTCTTGCGGTGCAATAACGCTCTATTAATTTCTCTGCTCAGTTCTCGCATTGATACAAAGGTGTCTTCATGAACTAAAGGGCAAAATCTTACTGCTTCCAATACCTTAGGGCATACTGTCTACAATTTGTCATGCGTGTGCGCTTCTCTGTGTTAAAATGACAAGATCTCCAGTCAAAGAAACCCCGCTAGGCATCCGACGATAGTGGGCTTGGAGAGATTTTTGTGAAGAGACATTGCCAAGAGGCAAAGTACTTCTGCTCTCTGCGAGACTACTGGGATTAGTTCTTCTTCCCAGCCAACGGCAAAGAGCCTTATCTTATTCCGCTTTTTTGAAAATAGCCTCCGTCTGTGTCCATAAGATTATTTATTTTCCACATAAGGCACAATATGGTCAAAGTATAAAAAAACTCTTCTTTGCGGTGCATAACCAGATCCGCTGTAAAATCTGACAATTTGAATGATATTTAATCCTCCTCTTTTTATTCAGTAGCTGGAGGGATACCATATAATACTTAATTAAGTTTGGAAAGCTAATACTACGCAAAACGGGATCCCTTTGTACATCAGTCTGAAGCAGGATACTTTAAAGTGGCAGTAGACAAGCCATGTCATCCAGAGGAAAAGATGCTTTTTCTGTCGGCCCATCAGCGTTTTGGAGAGAAAATTATTTGGGGACTGGCAACTGTCATCTATTGACGCTGTATCCGGCTGAAATTTATACACCTTCCCTAGAAGACAAAGAAAAGGCCAGAAGAAGGTTAATTCATTGATTCATTTAAACGTAACATTTTTCAACAACAAAATCACTTAATAATTATAACAAGAACAACAATAATAATAATTATCATATTTTTTGTTGTTTTGTCATTATTATGTGAGCCAAAACTTTGGCTCACATAATATTATTATTGATTTATTAGTATTTCACTAATGTCTAAATATTGCTTTTATTATTATTATCATATTAAATAATATTAATACATATTAAAAAAGTGAATAACTAAGTAAATCAACGAAATGTTGTGTTAACCCTGTGACTTTCTCAATGCTTTAATGTGTGCGTTAGTGTGTCTTTTGTAAACAGCTCTGTATCTCTAGCACACACATTACTGACTGATGGGGAAACTGGGTGCACTGGCACCAAGAGGGAGCTCTCGCCTAGCATATTACCAACCACGTAACACAAAAATACACACAGAGAGCCAAACACACACAATTATGCATGTTCCGCAATTTTTTTAATGTTGCATTAAAACCAAATCACAGAGAGTGAAAATATTCTCATAACACATGAGTTTGAGAACTAGCGTGTAAGAATCAATTAAAACATATTAGGTTCCTAACTACAGTGAATCACTTGCCCTACTTTCAAGTCACAATTGGCATTGCATACTGGAAGAAGCCCAAGGACTTCTTATAATATCCACGAATAAGGGGCTTTACATTGTCCCTGCATTGTAAGCCAAGCGAGGCGCACCCTCTGCAATAGATCTCACTCCGTCAACAAATAAGGCACATCAGATGCTGTTTTGGCCGCGACTGATAGTGTGGCTAAGTTTACTGGATTTTGCAGGCTTTGAAGTAGGAACTCTGAAAAGCTGTCTGGCTTCTCCGCAATGGCTCTGATAAGTCTGTCGTAAGATTCGTCCAGGTGCTGATCAATACGGTCATACACAGACTTACTGGTAGACCTACACCACCGTTCAAAAGTTTAGGGTCAGGTGACTGCATTGTTTTTGATGACCTCAAAAACTTAACTCTGAATAGGCCTAAAGTGTATTTGTAGTTCAATTTAATTGCTTAAAACATGAATTTCTTAATACAAAGCAAAAAAAAAAACACTAGTTTGTGAAGAATAGCGAAGAGCCCAGAATTGCATATAGTGAAGAATAAGCAGCCAATCAATAAGAGCCGAGAATAAGGGTTGATAAAGTACCAAAGGTATATCTTTTACAAATTGTAGGCAAATTGTAGTACAAAGATCCTCAAATAAAAGGCAAATATAAGATATACGATACGATATATATGAATATAAGATATGTACGGTTATCATTCTTTTATCACAACATAATTCCATTTGATAAGTACTTTTATTTTAAAATGTGTAAAATAAAATGTATTATGACTCTAAACTGTTAACGATAGTGTATTTTAACCCCATTGCTTCTGGTCAGGATGCATGGACTTGGCATCGGACACACTTGAGACAGGCAGAGCCCACCTGTGCCCCTAGAATAGTAGAACCATGGCCTAGATATCACTTTTAAATGTCAATATGATTTTATTGGAGTTGATATGATAGCATTAAGAGGCATGTATTTTCTTTAGATACTGTCATGTTCTAAAGGGGAAGTATTCACAAATGATGCATTTTGTACTGCTATGTCTTCAGATGTTCTTAATGTTTAAATTAGCATCATGTTCTAAATTTGAAGCTACTCAGTAGGCCTACACCTGTATTGGATATACTGTAAAAAAATCTCTTAAAAATACAGACATTTTCTGGCAGCTGGGGTGCCAGGAATAAGCCTTTAAATAACATTTTTCCTGTAAATTTGCGTTCTTTTTCGATCATTTTACATATTTTTGTACATGAAAAATCATGTCTTGAATGATGAAAAGTCCACTTCTTTACATATAGTAGAAAGATAGTTACTTTTGATATCACAGGCCATACTCTTTTGCAATTTCAAGTCAATATCAGAAAAAAAATGCAGAAAATGACAAATAATAATTTGTAAAAATATTTGCTTTATCATAAAAAATTTGAAGCAGCAACATTTAACTCACTGTGTGTGGAAGAACTAAACTTATTCAATAGTAAGTACGGGCAAACATTAAACAACCACAGTAAACCAGTTTATTCATATAAAAGCAGGATAAATTCAAAACAACAGTTTAATAAACCTGGCAAAAGACTCGTGTCCGATCTGCCTGAACAGAGATTTCTCATGCCATCCTTAATAGATCACACAGGCTCAGTGTATCAAGAGCTTCTCCTTGCTAACTCCGTACATTTGATACACCTATACAGATCAGTCAAACAGAGACAGTCTGTTGGGGGCCACCACTACCCCACCACCTCAACTTTTATGAGCCATCTCCAAACCATGCCCGTCCGACGGCCACCAGACTTCACAGAACGAAATCTGCAACTCTGATTTAGCTGTTTGCTTGGGCACCTGTCCAACGAAGGAATCTGCATGTCTCCGAAACAGCTTGCTTTCCCAAACCCAAGAACCCTCAGAGGAGCAGTCTTGCACTTTTAGTTCTTTAAAGGAGTGAAATCCAGGAATTGAGGGGTGGAACTGAACTCATGGACATCAACCCATGTCCTTCTTGGTACCATCCCAAGCAACCAAAAGCTTTTTTAATCTGGGAGTTGATTTCTTATTCTAGAATTCATGGACGTTTTTTCCAGTGGTTCACAAACTTTTTGGTTGTAAGGTCTTTTTGAGAAGAATGCATTACTTTGCGGCCCCACAAATAAAGACTTATAATCTCAAACTAAAATTTTCATAAAATTCTTAGTTATACAATGCCGGAACATTTTGGTTGGTGATCTTATTTTACTAATGTTTGATTGCATAAAATCTATGATTAATTTCTATATTTCATAAAATGCCACACAATCTGGGCCCCCCTAGATCCATTTTAGCCAAAGGGGGATCCATTTCAGGCCCCAGTTTAAGAAGCACTAACTTAATCATAATAGAGCTGTTTTCATCTAAAAAGTAAAAACCAGATATTACAATTCAAAGTGTGCAATCATGTTTAATTGCAGTGAAGATAAAACTATAACTTTTTATTGCAATCTTTCTTTTGTCTACGCATCATCTGTAAAACAGTTGTGACACTGCACAGAATAAGGTCTGGCTTTAAAAGCCTTTTCCACACACCGAACATATTAGAAGTTCAAAATAGGACAGGAAGTGCAGCTGCAAACAGGCCTAGGGAAATTGCCAGAATGTGAGCAATCCTGCACTTTAGAGCTGGCCCCCACTATCTCCACACCCATGGTCCACATACGGCCCACATAGCACAGCCATCTGGTCTGGTTGAGATTCAGAACCAAGCCAAGAGAGCCTACAATCTAACGCATGCTGACAACTTGGATAAATTTCCAGTCATTAAAAAGTGATATAGGCTCTGGAACAGCGAATACATTAAAACGCTTCAAGAAAAGGCTCTTGATTTTATGTTTGGAAACTGTATATTTCTGTTGCTGGGGAATCAAAGCCGATCCTCTGATATGCATTAAATTTAAAAAAAATGCATAACTGCATGGGTCTTAAAGGCTCTGGAGGATGTGATAATGCTCCGCCCGCAGCTTGCTTTGAAAGAGAGAGTTGGTTTTGACAGCGTGGTGGTGATCCCTGTAATTTAAGTCCCCAGTCACAATAAACCACAATGTCTTTCAGAGGCACATCCGCACCGTAATTTACAAGGGTATAAAACACCCCCTCCTGCTGACACAATATTTATACAGCGAGTCCTACTGGCTCAAATCAAGTCTTCTGGGTAAATAAAGTGACATATGATCAGCAATCAAGGGCTGATGACTGCCGGATTGACCCGGGAGACAGCGGGAGAGTGATGGTTTTTAATCTCCAGATGCCAGTAAAAATCCTACGCTGGCAGCGGGTGTCATGATGTTTACAAATTGGTCATTACAGCCTCGCATTTTTGGGAAAATATTAGAGGCAAAGTTGATGATGAAAAACCTAACCAGTCCATTAAGCTCGACTTGCAGATACATTTTTACACTTACAGGTTGATTTCAGCAAGCACAGCGAATCGCAGTGTGCATGTACTTTAGAGTTCTGTGAATTAAACCTCAAGTATACCATACGTCTGGCTGAATTTGAGGGCAGCTGCTCTTTCACTAGAGATGTATCACTTACAAAAGTAATGAAATATTGCACATTATGATACAAGACATTTTGTGATATTATAGATTGTTAGCCATGTTTTCACCCACATAAAGAAGTGTATACTCCCATAATGGAAATAATATTCATTCTTGCAAAAAAACGGAGAGAAACAGGTTGGCTGGACATTTTAAAGTAATATTAGTCATCGAGACAACAACGAGACACAAGAACCAATGAGAGTCAATGTGCAGCCATAATAAAACTTATAGCTTGTCTGTGTTTGCATTACATATGTGACATATTGATCACTAAATAAACTTAAAATAATGATCATTTTATGCATTATCTGATTGCCATAGTGACCAACGCAAGAGCCGCGCAAACTAGCGCAGGGTTTAAGACATGTTATTTTGGGCGTTAAATAATAGTGCAAATACCAGAATGCAATAAATAATGAACGTAAACCGTAGTAAATCGCGTTGTATTTATACATACTTTCTAAAGTTTGCATCTGAAACTCCTACAAATGCATATACAATAAGGTCAGTTAGAAAATCACCGTCCATGCCTTTACAGCGCTTATTTTCACTGCGTGTCTTCAGTAAATACAGACAGTCGTTTTTTTACACCAAATGAGGCGTTTGCACTGACACAAACTGGCCCCTAATGTCTGTGAAGGAGTGTAGGACAGCACCAACAGCATTTGAAATAAATGTTAATTTTAAAGCTGTCAACTTCAGTGTAATATGTTACCATATCATCATGCTTACAGTAACACTGTGAATAAGAGTAAATCTAATGTTAACTATCAGGTGGGGGTCAAGTGTAGTTATATATTAATAAAAGAAAATCAGATGTAAGAGTGGGTGATGGATGAATGCTTTCTTTTTAACAGCTTATTTAGGGGATGTTATAGCGGATTGGCACATCTTTATTATGTATGCAAGTTTTTGAGTTAGTGTTAGAAGTTAGTCTGTGTACCTGCTTAACATCCCGAAAAGGAATAAGAGCGCTTGTGTTTATTTTATGGTTTTATTTATCAAACGGAAAATGTGATTTAGGAACAGTTTCTCATTTCTCCTCACTAGGAAAATACTATACTTAAGTAAAGTATCTCTGTGAAGTATACTGTAGAACAGTGGTTATTAAACCTTTCAGATCAAGTACCACCTTTAATAAAATGTGTTGTTTCAGGTACCACCTAACAACCGCCATAGAAAACACATGAATAAACACTAAAATTATAAGCAGCGCTGTGAATCTTTACTTGCCTTATTAATAATACATCAGCATTGATAGTCGAGGTGTATCTAATCATAATACAAACACTTTTTTTATTTACAAGTCGTTTTCAAACTAAAGAACATTTTTTTTTTTTTCAAGTCAGCAGTAATAGTGGACACAAAACACTTTTCTCTAGTTTACCATAAACAGGGCTCTGTAAATTACTCTTATGGGGATTTATAAGCTTTGTGGGGTCTCGCAAAAAGACTACAAACCAATATTAAAGACATACAATGTGGGAAGAATATTTAACACGGAGGATATGTATAAATATATGCATAAACATGCAGAGAAATGCTTTATATAACATATAAATATCTAAAGATTATAAATCGGAAAAAGGTGAGTAATAAAGTGGTGATTACAGGGTCTGTTTTAAGTAGGCCTAAGTCTGTCTTGTTTCATGAATGTTTCATTGATTTAACCTCGAGTAGATGCAGACGCGTGTTGAATTAGCGCTTTACAGCAATAACAACAGCTTTTAAAGTGGTGCAAGTTCAGAAATACATAAGAAGATTCATTTGCAAGCTGCTCATCGGAAGAGAGAGAGAGAGACAAACAATCATCTGTTTGCTTCCGCTCTGCGTTGAGTTACATCGACCAATGACAAATCGCAATAATTCATTATAAATTAAAATTGCACATAGGCTATACAAGATGTGTACCGTATTTATCATTTGTGTATAACATTTTTAATTCTAGTTTTAACACCAAATGGATCTTTCTTTTTATTTATTTCCCGTGGTGTCACGTACCACTAGGGGTCTCTCCGAGTATCACTAGTGGCACAGGTACCATAGTTAGAGAACCACTGCTGTAGAATATTATAGTAATTAATTCACTCTGTTTATATCTACTATAGTATTTAACTATTATGAAATGAAAAACCTAATACTATAGAATATTTAAATATTTATACTCTCGTACAGTATGAAATATACTTCAGTATATTATATTAGATACAGTATTTCTACGTGGGCAATACATTAATAGTCTTTTCTTTTGTTAAATACTTGAATAATTATTTAATTGTATTTAATTGTAATTACTCATTTTTGCGCAAGTAAAATTTTTCTTCTGTGATCTCCTCCAAACTGCAGACTTTCTTCTCCGCCTTTAATGCTGCCAATGCATATGGTTAGATGAATCTAAAGTGAAAC
Source organism: Triplophysa dalaica (assembly GCF_015846415.1). NCBI lineage: Eukaryota > Metazoa > Chordata > Actinopteri > Cypriniformes > Nemacheilidae > Triplophysa > Triplophysa dalaica. The sequence continues at coordinate 24,318,981 of NC_079545.1, forward strand.
CCATCCAATCAGCTAGATGGATAAATGAGCCCCTTGCTGTTTTTCTGAAATAAGTGTAAAGACTACGGTTCACCTGTGGGGGCAGCATTAAATAGCAGATTAAGGCCAGAATTCCAACAAAACTGTTGTGAATGTTTATCTTTTACTGCATGGTTGTCAGATGAAGACGTTGTATAAGGCTTAAGTTCACATGAGACAGAAACAATCGTAATTAATCGATTAGTGAGTCATTTTGACCGCTTAATATTATTATGTTGAATGTTTTTATATTATGTGTAATAAGCGAGGACAATGCATATGAACATTAGTGATTTGTTCTCTAGTGTTGCCTGTTTATTGTTTACATATTATTTCACTGCCTTTTAATCGCATTCGGTTAAACCACAAGCTCTCAACCCAGCAAAAACAAAGTTCCCTTTGCCCTGCTGATGTGGATCGAGTATGTTGCGACGTTTACACTGGTGACACAATGCAGACCTTAATAAACCACAGGATCAAATGTTTAAATGTTAAACAAAAAACATTTCGATCCAGTGTCTTTAGGTCCTAGAAAAATGTATTCAGGAGTCAGGAGTTGATTTTTACTCTGGAGAACCCATGTGTTGGATGGAATCAAGTTTACATGACAAAGCTTGGCTTAGCAGCATGGTCACCAGAAAAGTATTTTCCCGTGAAAGTGGCTTAAGCAAAGCCGCACTACATGTGCAGATGTTTTCTGCTGCCTGTTCTGTCTTTCTTTTGCCGTGTTTGTCAGTATAAGTGCACATCATTGCCAGCTAACAGCTCTGGGCACCGTCCCCTGGTTGTTTGAGAGAAAATGCCAGTCATTTTGGCGGAGCGCAGGCGCTCACAGACGGCACATGCGGGCACAGATGGCACTAATGGACAAGCAGAATCCAACAGAGGGAACGAGAACGAGCCACTGAGGAGAGCTATTCCAAATAGCAGCAGTTAAAGCCAGGTCCTGCTCGGCTCTAGCAAGGTTACCGCTGCAGTGTTTCATAAAGAATTTAAAGTGATAAAATAATCAAAAGGGGGAGAGAAATCTGTTTGGCAGGATGCCAGGGAATCAGATGGGAAGGAAATTGTTCCTAGTTAAAATACATGTTCCAGTGTACAAAAGCTTGATACATCCGCTCTAACTAGGTTGTGTGTTAAGTATAATGCACATTTTAGTGATTGATATACTTTATAAAACAGTGCTGTTCTTTTAAAACTTTTGCGGGTTGTGGAGTCATTTCATTTTAGGCAAATTAATATGCCAAGCCTATAGAGATACAGAAAACTTGTTGCCGAAACCTTGGATGTCCAATTTCAATGTTGTTCATAAAATTGAAAAAGCACTGTACATTTTAATTGACTAAATACTGTGTTTTCAAGTTGAAAAGTAATTTTTTACAGTTTAGTTTATGTTGGTTAGATATTTGCAAATCTCAGAGACAAACGTTAAGGGTAACTAATAATAATGATTTATAAAAAAAAAAAAAAAAAAAATATGGGGACACAAGATTCCATACAGACAACAGCGATTTTCTTTTTTTAATGATTTTACGTTAGATCAAAATGATTTGTTTCATACGTATGCTTATTCTATTTGTTTTGTGGCATTTTTAAACACAAATAAATATTACTTTATATTTCCTAAATATTTATTCAATATTTAATTTATTTCAATTTAATGCATTTTCAATATCGGTCAGTGTTCTGATTTTGGGAGATAGAAAGTGTGGGGGTCTTTTGGCGAGCCTGGATGATAATCATTTTAATGAGCTTGGCGACCTACAAGTCTGAATCGAAAAGTCTGTGAATATAATATTGCTTATGTGGCATAAAAAGCCCATTCACACATGCCAGTTATAGAGCTGCAATTGGAACCAAAACCAGATGCTAATGTAGATGATAACTGTATTGCTAGGCAAAAAAGAGAAATATTACATAATCCAAATTATATAAATTTAAATAATTTTGTATTCATATATTTACAATTCATGTAAAACACATAGCAGCGTTTTGTGTGCCTGATAGGAGCAGAGGATTAGAGACAATTTTTTCCTTGTGTTTAATCTCTAAGCCCCACAAACCATACAAAACTCCTCAGTCCTTTGCTTGCATGACCATTCCTCCTCTACATCTTCTCAGAGAAACCTCACGACATTGCAAATGAGCATCCAAGCAGAGCCATAGGGCTCATCTGTACTTTTTCATTTCTGGACAGTCTCTACAGCCTCAGCTGGCCTGCAGTCAGGCCCCTAGACATGATAAACATTCAGCTGCAAACATAAGCTTATGTACGGTCTCACAATCCAAGAAAAAGCGCAATAACTAAAGCTACAAAAATATGTGAAACTGCTGCTTAGAAACGGAATGCACAAAAAGGAGAGTAACATCTAAGGGCGTGTTATGCGAGCCAGCCTTTCCCCTTAGACTTTGTTTCCCCCTTTTTGCTTCCACCCGCATGGTGGCGGGCAGGGTCACGTGAGATCTGGGCCAGGAAGAGATGGGCGGCATGCGACATGAGCGGTGGTAATTGGAGAGAGCTGTCAGGATGGAGCAGCGCTGTGTCCGCGTGAGATCCTGCCATTTGGATGCGACCACACACACGTGCCAGGGCGCCTACCATCCCATGGGGTGGCGTGCATTAAAGCTAGTGATGAAGTTAATGTGTGCGGAATTGTTTCTGGCAACCAGCCCACAAAGGGGTGGACGGTTGACCTGTTAGAAGAGCTTTAATGTAAAGGAAAATATACATCTTAAAAAAATATTAGGTGCAGACTGATAGTCCGGTAAACTTGGATATGTGTGTTATGAACTTGTGTTACTTGTTTTTTTTAACACTTATGAATCATAAGATGATTATGATCTGTGTAATGTATAGGTTCATAAATAATAATAATAATAATAAAAAATCTATAAATAGTATGTATAATAATGTTATAGTGTACAGGTGTATATTGATGACTGTAAAAGGTACAGCTCACCCAAAAAAAAAGTTCTCATCATTTACTCATCGTCGAGTTGTTCCAAAACTGTATAGATGTTTTGTTCTGATGAACACAGAGAAAGATATTTGGAAAAATGCTTGTAAACAAACAGTTCCTGGCCACCATTAACAACCATAGTCGGAAAAATACAAGTGTATAGTGCCTCAGAAGTGTTTCCTTTCCTATAATCTTTAAAATATATTCTTTTGTGTTCAACAGAACAAAGACTACAAAAAAATAACAACGCATCCATACACGATGAAATGTTTATATACACTAAAAAAAGTTTTGAAACAGTTGAGTCTGCACCTATTCTCTTTTATTTCATTTATGACCTCATGATGCATTTACGAGCAACTTCCCCTCATTATTTAATGCAAAAATTTCATCTTTAAATTACGGTAGAGAAAAGGTTTATTTATGTGGCGCTATAAAGCACAGGAGTGTAAATACATACTGGCTGCACATCCTGCTATATTCAGTAGTAACCCTGGTGATAAACCATCTTGTTATGTCTACTAGGGAAAATATGCTTATCAAGCCGCATGGTAATGTAAGCAGTAAATAACTTGATCATTGCACAGCAACAGTGAAAATCTCACAACATGTAGCAGCTTCAGGCCACACTACATTACGAAGAAACACTGTACGTGTGTGATTTTGTTGTTTTCTACACCACAACTGTGAGAACTAGGTTAATGTGACCTAAATTGGTCAGACAACAGACTGGTCAGGGGGAGAACAAACATGTACACAAAGATACATATTAAAGCATTACACCGGTACTATAAAAGGAGATGTGCATGGTAATTTTACATAAATACATGAAATTTACATTTATTTTGAGTGCATGAATTACACTCCAAAAGACAACCAACACAGCTTCAATCTAATAACTACAGCCAATAATCTCAATGTAAGGCCGTAAATAATCCTTTTCAGCAGTCAGAGCTATTTGATCACCATTGTTCAAAACTCCACATGAGACAACCAGTGACCTTTCCTCTAGCGTCTACCCCAGCCTCCCACGGAGAACAGACAACAGTCACTGCATCACACCTTACACATCTCCCTATATCCAGACCTTTTCTTGATCTTTTCATTAGGTTCCATTCACTCACTTTCAAAAACCAGCTACATTCCCTTTCCAGTAAATGTTAAAAGGTTAGTTGTTTAACAGTCTTTTTATGACGTTTCCAAAACAATTTACAAAATTCACACTATAGATCAATTCAGAGAAAATAAATTGTTCCGTCTGTATAACAAAACGGCAACTTGGAAATGGATAATTTGGCAATCTCAACAGGTGAGATTCAGACAGAAAAAGGTCTTGTTATCTGAGTAGACTATAAGGATAAGTCACTAGAATGGCTCCGCTCCCACTGTATCATAAGGAAGAGTGCCTGTATTCAGCTATGCAGATGTCATTATAATGAGCTGCCTGTTCAGGCTGGACTTATTGTGACCGCGTGTGTCTTTCCGTTTCTCTCCAGCAAACACTGTCTTTGGCAATAGCATTGATCCGTTTCTCAGTCATTTTGCCTTAATGTAGTCTGCAAATGCTATTCAGTCTACTAAGGGCATATGACAATAGGGTAGAGTAAAAAGGTGCCCTTAGCTTTGAAAGAATTTGAGACTGTGTAAGCATCTGTATAAGGATCTGTGAAGGAGTGTCTGAGGTGGGTTGGGGGGGCTTGACTATTAAATGGAGGCTGACAGGGAGTAATTATTCTAATGCGCTGCTTTGCGGCGAGGCTGGGTTAAGGTGTCAGCTGCGAGTCATTAGGCCTGACAAGCGCTGGACAGCGACGAGACAGCTGTCTCCCTCCCAGGTGGGCTGACCCACACCACAGCTATCGTGCTAACCGGGCCACCGTCAGGGTGCCCGTTAAAACCAGAGTCTAGACCTGGTACTTTACACGCGGTCTCTTCGGAGAGAAAAAAGTCATGATGTTATTGTTACTTTTACAACTTTTGTTAAAAAATGTAAGTTATTATTATCACAATTTATTTGATCATAAACTTCATTATATTAACTAAACTTACAGACTTTTTAATGAAAAGTTTAGCTAAAATTAAAAAAGAGACCTAACAAAATAGTGACAGACAACAAAGTGGAAATGTTCATGGAAAATTGCTAGAATTTTCCATGTTTGTCTTGCATAAGTATATATATTTAATGCATGATTTTTCATCTGGTTATTGGTCATTTCCATAAAACACTTTTCCTATTCTACAGCCAAAGAAAAAATCTATTTTTGAAAGATGTATTTTAGAAACAGTTCAAAATTGAGTGTACGATAGAATAAGACCGATTTTTTTCTCAGTCCATCACTCCACATTGCTGTTGGGTGACATTCCTGAAGTTAGACAATGCCAAGTTAATATTTGTAACATTTTTATCTTCTTGTAGTAAACTTAATAAATTCCAATGTTTGATATTAAGAGCATTTATGTTGACTAAAATGTTGGATCTGCGTTAGATTGCTGCTTGATTTTAAATCTAAAGTCAGGGTGTTGAGAATACCCTGATAGTGACAGCTTTCTTGAGCTTTCTTGTTTTTCATGAAGTTGGGTCAAAATGATTTTCTAACAAACTAATAATTGTTAGGGGAAAACCTCTGTGTCAGGATAATGTGAGGAAGTTTTTACACAAATGCAGACTAAAGTGAACACAGACATGATCTCAACAAATTCTGCCCCATGATTTCACAGGGACCAAAACCACATGCAAGACCTTCTGCTTCTAATCAGTGTAACTGGTGGAGTCCAAACACACACATACACAAACGCACACAGTCTCCTCTCTGCCTGTATCCTGAATTACTGTGTTCAATAGAACATTATCACTAATATGAGACCATCAGATGTCATTGGTGATGTCATCCCTTAAACACATCCATCACTGTGAAAAAAATACCCTTCAAAAATCTGCTGATCAGAGTTTTATGCCATAGTGACATGACCTTAGATGTGTTTAATTCTTCATAATATTGGTTTTGCATTATATTATGGCAGGGAATTATGTGTAGCCATTAAATTATGTGGGGGGATGTAATGAGTAGCTTACTTGGCAACGTTGAATCTCTACTGTGTTTGTTTTGGACAAATACAGAGAACGGATGGGTAAAATACTCAAAAGTACTTGGGGTACTGGGAAGTCTAGAGGCTTCCACTATGAAAGGGTTTGGGCCATCTGATGGGTTAAAACTATTAAGACGGCAAAAGGAGTTCTGCATCTGTGCACACAAAAATCAGGATTCGGAACTACTTAAATGCATTTGTTTTGAGACCCGCAGATACATATCCAGATGATTGCGATCAAAACAAAAGAAGGTACACAAAGCCATTTCTCAAGGATTTGATCTCTATATGTCTAAATCTGGATCTCTCCGCTGATGACAAACCCTTTTTTTCTAATTGATATGATGATAAATGGTGTGATATATGGGACAGAATGACCTATAACTCATTAAGGTTGACAACACCATTATAGATACTATGTTAGATTATAAACTGTTCTAACGATCTATGATGATGATAAATGTCTTATGGATTGTGATTCACATTCCTTCAATGGAGACCGGAGAGCACAAGTTTCAACTCCGAAAAAGAAGCAGAACTTCACCTAGTTTAGTTTTTTTTCCTGAGAGAGGCTGGTTGACTGACAGTAAGGAACAAATGCATAAATGAATAAAGCAATTTCTTTCAACAGCTGCACGATAATTGTCACATCTGTGTCCTTTCTTCCAATCAATTATGAACCACAAGTTGTAATTTATTTATGGTCAATTCAGGCTCTGGTGATGAAATGTTAAAGACACTCCAAATACAAAGTGATATAGGGATGCCAAACTTGCCATCTTAAAAAATACATCTGCTCAAAATTACATGCTACATCAGATCTGCAAGAAAGTGACTTTGTGCCCACATTGAGGGAACACGAGTATAATCTATAATGCCACGTGATTCAAGTTCTAGAAGGAGATTCCGGGGTGCTGTTTTACAGCTTTAAGCTAAATGTTGTGTTTGGGTGGTTGCAAAAATCAAGCCACGCTGTAAAAGTCCTGCTTTCAAAACTGTTGATGTCAAGCTTTTATCCGCGCAATTAATAAATAAAGGATTAAAAATTATTTAATATTATTTGGACAATTGATTAAAAAAAGAGACATACCAGATTTGCATATTTAAACTAATTAGCATAATCACAATGTTGAAATCTTCTGCGTGGAATTCAGAGTGATGAAAATGGGCAGCTACAAATGGAAATTATACATTGTGTATTAATGGTTTCTTGTTTATTTCCTACAGTAAATACAGATTGTACCGTTTTTTTGCAGAATCTAAATTTAGTTATTTTCTGAATGTGTAAAAGTTTACAATGTGAAAATAAGCATTCAAATAAAAATGAGTTTATTGAAATATCTTAAAGAAAACTATATCTACGTAAATTGCCTTTCAAACAGTCGTGCGCCTGTGCTCATCACTTTAAATATTCAAATTGATCAGACGAGGGAAGGAGTGAATTACAATACATTACCGATTCCCTGTATGATTTCCATAGGTCTGTCACACTTAAGGAGAAAAATCAATGCGACAAAGCAGCCCAGGGAATGTCTGACACTAACAGTAATGCTGTTTAATTAAAGCCACGATTCCAGCTCTCATTGCAATGGGGCTTTGATTTTAATAGACGATGAAGAAATGGCCCGCACGTTGACGCGACCACGTTTGTATCCAGTCGGCCAAGGGAAAAAAACACACAGACACGTGCGCTCGCACTAACACGGCAGGACATCAACTCGGATTGAATCAGGGGGTTAAGGCGAACTACACAGAAGCTTGCGCCCGTGTTAAACAGTCTGCTAGAGGGGGCAGGTACCAGCCCACCCAGCTAATCAGCACAATGTGCTCAGATCCAGGCAGAAAAGAGATTTCTGAGCACATGCCTCTATCACATAGACACTTGACCTCAATATGGTAAAAAATTAGAATGCAAATGTAGAAGATGGAGAAAATATGATTGTTAATGGATTGCATTTTGTTAAAACAAGCGCTCAATCTAAAGTAGAAAGTGCCATTTCACTGTAAGTCAAGTAATGCCATGCTGGAGCGCTTATAAGAGGGATTGAAGGCATAAAGAGATCAAATATAAAAGCAAAAAGAAAACAAAGGCCCTGGTAAAAAATCTACTGATAAGCATTTTTATACAGTGCGTAAATGGGGAAATCACAAATCTGAGCTGCTAAGGATTATTAAATGATGCAAATCGCAATTTAATAGCGGTTAATGTTCTGGAGACAATAGCTGGAACCACCTCAAATACGTAAAATGCTATCCATCAACATTTGTGGATATGTTAGTCCCTCTCCAAACCCATCTCATGTGTACACCGGTCCAACCCAAGAGCTCCGTCATGCACTCTGGCACTACCCCCCCTCCACCCCGCCACCACTTTCTAGTTCCCAGTACCACCCTCCAAACCAGCTCACTGGGGTCCCCAACCTAATCCTGTTACCAGGAGGTCTGGCTGTTTGAAGAGGCTCACAGATTAACACGGCAGACATCGCCGAATTTACAACCAGCCACATGGACATCTGCCCTACTTTCTGCAATTCACATCCCCAAAAACAGACAGACCTGGTTCAAAGAGCAAGGGGTCATTTCGTGAAATCATCAAGCCAGTCATTGTTAAAGCTGTCATTTCTCCTCTGTGGCCGGTGGGGTTTAACTAAACTGTCACCCTTCTACTTAATGCTTGTTAAGGGTAACAGGCCAGTGTTCTGATAGCACTAATGAGGACCAGAAAAAAAGTCACAAGCACCGTTTCACCATGCACACCGATTGTCACAACAAAACCAATCGCAAACCAAAACACATCAGAAAATTATAGAGATGTAAAGACTTTCAGCAGATGTTGAAAGACTCATAGTTCTATAAATATGTTAATGTTTAGTTGGGCGGTCAACCCTCTGCTTCCATAAACAAGTGCTTTACTTTGCTTTATTATTTGTGACGCTCTGATTTAATTCCAATTACCCCATTAATTAGAAATCTCGTGGCCTCTGATCTAGGGTATGTTTCAACTTAATAACATTTGCCAGTGTTTTTTGTACCAGTGCTTGCTCGTGTCTGTTTATAGAACATAAAAAAGCTTTTTTTTCTAGAGACGAAAATATGAGCTGAATCACAAAACATTCTGTGATATCGCAATCAGAGACGACATTAACTGATAATCATGAAAACTATTAGGAACTATTTTCCTAATTTGTCACATTTCTTGAGATGTGAATGCACAATTAAATTTTCTGTTTCATCAGCACATTGATTGTACAAAATCTGCATAACAAAGGGATTCATGGCAGGATTTTTTTGGTTACATTTACGTAGATATAATAAGTTTTGTAATATTAAAAATACATTTCATATTTTAAACAAATAGTAATGCCTATCTTTTAAATCTAGTAATTAAAAATTACCCTCATGTTGTTTAAAACCCAAAAGAATACAAAAGAAGATGGATTTGTATATAAAATGGAAGTCAATGGGGCCAATGTTGTTAGGCTGCCAGTATTCTTCAAAACATCCTATTTTGTGTCCCATAAAAGAAAGAGAGAAAAACAAAAAGAATAATGAAGGAATTTTCATTTTTGTCTGAACTATCTTTTTTAATCTCATTTGATTTTTTCTAAACACAATATAAAACAAGAATGTTATTGCTATGTGTCAAACATGTAAAATATGTACAAATGATATAACATAATCCTTACCAATTGACATTTCTATTTTAAGACAGTACATACAGTCAAAACCCCCGGTGCTATTTACAAAAGTAAATTAAAACGAAATACAATATCACTCATTTAAACTGTGCTGCTTTTTCCTGCTGCCAAGTAAACCGCAATTCCGATGGCTTTTGTATGGCTAAACTGTTCAGCGCATCTCAGTGTGCCTCATTAGGCAGTTGTCCCTCGCTTAAGCAGCCAGACTCACTTCATACTGGCCTTTCTAGTTCATTAGGACACTACTCGCTCTCTCTTGGCTCCCCGGCAAAAACACAAACAGTTTGGGGTCTGCCACTCGCCACCCTAATCCTGTCATGAGACTGGGCTCTTGAACACAACTGCGGCTAAGCCCGGCCATGTGTGCGTACGACCTGAGGGAGCCGGCCCGCCAGCCTAGTTCCTTAATCCCCCACACACACTCTCTCTCCTTTTTTTGTCTTTACTCGTTCCCTCTCATCTCCATCGTCCACCCCGTCGTTATTTCTCCATGCCAGCGATGCCTCCCTCTCCTGCGTTCTTCAAGAACCGTCCCCACCGAGCCGCCCGCTCGCGGTCTCTTAATTAAAATGCTCCCATTGCTCTGTTTATGTGACCGATGACTGTTAAATTAAGATCCTGTCATACTGGGCCACGACGGTACATTTTTATTTATTTTTCACGCTCCGCCGTGAGTGTAAGGCCTCGGGACCGCGAGCTGACATGTTTTCTTTGTCTGAGGTCGGAATTTACACCATTTAAAAATACACTAGCTCATTACAGCACTGCCCCAAGGAGGCAAGCAGTCTGCATGGGCTAATAAGGTACGTGTTATACGGAAGCTGATTTTAATAGGGTGTAATGTATGCATAGGCTACGCTAAAGTGACATTATACATCTTGAACAATGGGCCAGTATGCTTTCTGGGGGGTGCTATTTGTGCTGTACGATGTGTGCACGGCGTGCCCGTGTCACACATTGAGGTTTCCTCGCTTATGAAACATCTAATTGTTCGGCCTGACCAAATTAATGTGGCGAGAGGAAAATAAGGCATGAATTCCAGCAAAAAAGTACTTTTACGGTCAAACCAGGATTTCTATAATCACCACATTAGTTATCATCATTACCCCATTCCTCCCCCAGAAGACGTGTGGGAACAAACAGACTACGCAGATTGGGAAAACGAAACCAGTTCAACAGACTACGTCTTGACTTTGCCTTTCCGTGGCGTCTCGCTGGGGTTAATGTATGTTAATCTATCATTTAAAAAGGTGCTTATTAGTGTGTTTTGCCGACTGCCGCTTTGTAAAATAACACAGATTCCTGCTGAGACAGTTAGTTAGAGGCAGGGAAGAGAGGAATAGGGAGGGACGGGCAGGCATTCAAAAGAGCCCCCGCCAGTAATGGGCCAGCCCTTGACGCGCTGCCACCTTCTCTACCTTCCGTCCCCTGATGCTTTTTCCGGAAACTTGACGGCAGATGTTGCAGCGCTAAGCTGGCTCTGAAGTGCCTCTCCGGTTCCCCGGTCTCCCTAACAACACAGTCAAACCACATTAGATCTCTTTATTTGTGCCCCAGGCAAGTTCGGCAGTGCAGCTGTGTCCACCCTCCGCTCTACCTTTGGTGTTGGAGCCCCTCAGGCGGTAAATGGGAGAGCAGAAAGTATTCAGGCTGTCTTGAAAAAACTACATCTGCTGACAATCCAGCAGTCTGGCAGAGGGCGGGGTGGCGGGAGGGTGCGGAGGGAGGGACCGGGGGGTCTCAGAGCTGAACAGATGTCTGCGACAACCTGCTTCCTTACACCTGTACGAGTACTCGTAACCCCACAGATCCGGCGCTGAAAAATTCATGACCCCGGAGGGTTCCTGTCGGGCATCAAAGCCCCCCTCTCTCAAGCCGAGCGTACGCAGCCCACCTTGGCTATGACGAGGGACTCCTCAGGCTTTGATAGCTCATGCCTGCACCCAGTGCACTTGATCAAGGGCTTGAAAGTCTGCACAATCGAGCTGTGGTCTGACTGAAGTGTGGCAGGGACCCGCTCAGAGGCTTCCAGACCCTCCTCTCAGACGAATTCAGAGTTACAAAGGTTTTAACAGCTTCTTTGAAGAAAGTAAAACAGAACCAGTGGCTCAAGCGTGACTGGGATGTTGCGCTGGCACAGATGCGGCGAGGAGTTCCTCGAGATCAAACGAACTGAAACAATTGCTTTAAACTGTGTCTCACTTTGGAAACAAGTAAAGAATTGGCTCATTGTATAAAGTTTGTTTACTTTGGGCAACAACTACATTTGTCTAAAAGGGGATTATCAATTTGATCAATATGAAATATATTATAAAGAGAGATATGAATAAATATAAAAATAAAATAATACAAATAATAAATGTTTATAAATAAGGTGTAATGTACAAAGCGATTATACTTTCTATTGTGCTACGTACCTTATAATGAAATGAATGGACAAGAAATATCAATTTCAAACAAGCTCATTTGTAACAAAACTGTTTCCCATCGGTTTTAAAGTGATAGTTCACCCAAAAATCAAACAATCTGTCATTGTTTACTCGCCCTCTTATCATTTCAAACCTGTATGACTTTCTTTCTTCCGCAGAACACAAAAGAAGATATTTTGAAGAAAGATGGTAACTGAACAGCACTGGCCTCTATTTACTTATATTGTATGGAAACAAAACCAATGCAAGTGAATGGGGGCCAGTTAAATGTTTTCTTCGAAATAACTTCTCTTGTGTTCTGTGGAAGAATAAAAGTCTTACATGTTTAAAATGACAAGAGGGTGACTAAATGATGAAGGGTGAACTATCACTTTAAGAAACACATTTAAAGTTTAAATTGGTTTCATTTGTAAATATGATCTTGTACTGTGTGTTAATAACCAGGCATATTTATATTGAATTTATATGTAATATTAAACGACACTGGCCAAGATGACTCCGAGTACCAGGATGACCCTGTGTTAAAAGTTTTGAGGGGTTGTTATCCGGCAACAACAGACCTCAAATGGATATTTCAGTCAAGAAACAAAATTTTCTCACGTTTTACACATCCTAACTGAATATGACTTTCTTCTTGAAATATTCCATTAATATGCAGCTGTTAGCCAATCAGAATCAAGTTTCCCAGCATGCTGTGTAGTACTTTAAAATAATCCCCACTATGATTAAAAGGCACACTGAATTATTTTTACAATGTTATAAACATGTATTACCTGGCTTGTTGGAATGCTTGATTCTGATTGGCCAGTCCCAACATTTGCAGGTTCGTTATTCCCAAATAACGACCTCTCAAAACTAATAACACACGGTAACCTGGTAAAAATGTTTTGCCAAAATAAGTAAACATATATCTTTTAATAACATATATGACATCATATATACAAATTATTAAACCAAATTGCCTGTTTATGACGTTTGAACGTCACTTCTTACCTCAAAACCGATAATAACTGGCATTTCCTCGCGAAAGGTCTGCATTCGGTATAAATTAGCTAATAAAATATTTCTAATTCACATTTTATGTCCACTTTGTTTCTCATGTGGCAAGTAGCCGTGTAATAAGCAGGATAGCGTACAAGCAGTCGGCTGCTTTCGCGAAATAATTCCTGTGATAACAACCAGCTGCCGGTACACTATCCCTTACTTAAGGCTCTGTATTTGCACATTTAATAAAAATAGGGGTACTAGTGTGTATTTACACATCAGTGCGTACAGTTACACAACAGGAAGTCTTTGCAAACAAACTCTTGACAGTCATATCCTGTTCAAAATCTTTGCAACTACGGGTGTTGTCTAACTGTTTTGTCAGAGAGATGATACTCATGCATGCACACACAAAGACACACATTAAAGGAAATACTTCCTGGACTATAACAACATCCCGTGTGCACACTTGTCAGCCCTAGAATGCTGTTGCTTGCTGTTCTTTAATGTGATTAGTCATTTTTGCACACATTTTTGCATTGAGGTGATGCATCTGTGGCTTACCTTGTCCGCAGTAGTGGGCCTCATGAGGGAAACTCGGTCATATTGCCGCCGCAGCAGAGCCCACAGTGCCTGAAGGCGGCCCTGTGCAGAAATGAGAAATATTGAGGGCTCAGTTTGGTTTCCTCTTTCAGCTTTCTGTCAGTCGTATTATACCCGAGACACCAAGCCTTTATTTATAGAATGAAGATTGAATGATTGAAACTCAAGATAAAGAAAGAGAGGCAAATAAGAGATGTTATCTTGCTTCAACATTGGTCTCAATGGTAACGGGAAGTGACTCACCCTGATCGGAGTATACCATTTGGATTCATGTTGATTATATGTGGGTGGTGGTGATTTTGGCTTTTTGATCATGGACTCTTCTGCCTCTTCTGGTATCGACACCACTGCATTCTTAGCCATCTCTAGCCTTGCACCCTCCTCTGTGGACCCTTTCTCTCCCCAACGGACCTATGCGGAAGTTTAAACAGAAATCTTAACTTGTCTGGTTGTAAAATGTTGGAGTGACATGATCATAGTAAATGTGTTGACCTACATCTGTGGTTGTTCTGATTGGGTATTTGTGGTTACGGATGAGGATGTGAGTTCTGAGGAAGTGACTTAATACATTTCCTTAAAATGACCTTGAAGGGAATTGGTGAAATGAAATTGACAAATGGCCAGAAGTGTAAAAAAAGACCCGCATTCTTTAAGTGGAATTTACAGGAGGCCAGCAAATATTAATCCTTATAAAACTAATCAAGAAATTATTTTAATCAATCCCATGACATTTTAAGTGAAGGACTGCAGTCGTGATCTAAAATAACATATTCTTTACTTTATGAGTGCTCTGTCTCTATCTTCCTAATAATATTCCTCACACATCTTGTGATACCTTCCAGAATGAAAACATTAAAGAAGGCTTAATTAAACCTGCACTCCTCAAGCTGTAAGTTAAGACACAACAATCCATAACAGCTTTTCAACAATATCCCTGAACATCCCAAGCTGCAACAACTCTCAATTAATAAAACATTCCTTGCATCGCATCCCACATGTCAGCATGCGTTTTGAGCAAAAGTAAAAGCAAGCAAGTTGATCTAGGATATACCTTCTCCCCAGGTCCAAAGACATCTTCAGAAATGGAAATAGGCTGTCTGAATAAATTAAAGCTCTTGAGACATAAAAGAAAGATGTGCCTTTATTTAGTCTATACTGCCTTGCACGTTAATGGGAAAAGTTAGAGTTTTCAAGACTTCTAAAGCATCTTCAGCAATGCTTATGTCTTCAGGAGGCCAGAAAAAGGGGGCCAACAATCCCTTTTTGTGATGGATACATTAGCACATTTTTTCTTAACGCAGTCAGGTGACAGAATGGAAGTCAGCAAGATGAATTCTTCTAGTCAGAGAGGTTCACAATCTTTCACCGTCAACGTGACTAAAGACAGCGGGACATCACAAAAGCTGAACTGGCAGGACCTTGTCACGTCAAAACCATCAGTAAGGGGCTGTGCTACACTTAAGGAGATTCCTTTTGAACCTGTAGTAACCTTTCGATTAAGGTAAAAGGATACTTCAATTTACCAAAATGTGTATGGATATTCTGAAGCCAAAATCCTATTTTTCCGTTTGAAAAATTATAGAAAAAAGGAGACTGACAACTATTTAAAGCACATCTGCCAGAGCAGCATCAATTATTTCTATTTCACCATCCAAACTCGGATTTGCAAATGCAGATGATGATGATGATGATTTGAATTTATCAAAGAACTATAATACTAATACACAAATGCCCACCAAATGAACAATTTAACCAATGTTATGATTTAAATATTATTAATTAGAATCATGTTCTCCAGAATTGCTCAAATCGACCAGAAAGGATGCAGAACTTACAACACTTTTACAATGAGCAAGGTCAATAACATTCCCAAGAGAGCAAATGCACCATCACAGCTGTGATTGCATCCAAATATTCCAGTCATGAGTCGGCTGCGCATCACTATTTGTACGTATTTAAAATGTAATCCCTCTGTTTTTACCTCCATGCGTTTGATTCCACCAGCACCTCTTCCCCCATAATAAGATGCATCCACGGTCGGCCATTTCTTCTTGGGTTCTGGATCAGGGTCAGGCATCTGCATTAATAAATATCAGGAGGGAATTGATAATGTCAATTTTAGGTATTTTATGTACAGTATCTTTAAAAATGCAAAAGCCATCTCAACATACTAACATTAAATATGAAACATTTTTAAGGTCTCTCATAAAGAAAAAAACAGATCTTACAGGTGGTGGTGGTGGACGAGGTCTTTGAGGAGGTGGGTCTTTAATAACCTGAGAGGAAGAAAGTTCATTAGAAATGAGCTCATGGGAATTCATACATTGAAATAAGAAGCTGCCATTGGCACTAATGGAAATTACATTTAATATGTGACGGTTTTCCAGTTTTCTTGAGCAATCTAAAGATCTGATTCACAACTGAACAACTGGAACCTTGCACCAGCACAATTGATTACAGAGATCTGCTTGTAAACCAACGCTGTAGGCCCCTGGTGCAAAATAAAGAAAGCCCAAAAATCAACTTGTTGACAGGCGAGTCTTTTGGGGTGAGCATGGTGGTCCGTTTATCTCTTAATTAATTGGATAAGGTTCAATGCTCCCCAGCAATCCCCAACCATAAAGTCCTGAGGAATTAATTAGCTCCAATGAAATGCAGAAGGGAAACTTGGGCTTCTCTCCAGGCTGATCCCCAGTGCAAAGAAGAGGCAAGTTAACAGAATGAGAAGCCTTCCTGCAGCACTTTCTGTGACTGTTTATCTGCCCCCAGAAACAAGCAGCTGAATTCAGCAGGTGTCTTCCTTCACAGATAATGTATTCATCATTGTAATGGCCTTGGCAACCTCTGGCTCTGTTGCTTTATTAGTGATGGGTCAGGAAAAGCCTTATCAAAAAACATTTCCTGGACCACAAGAAATGCCCAGATAAATATATATGCTGGCTCATTCTGAGCTTTTTTTATGAAATCCTAGCAGTTAAATGTGAAAAATTCCAATGTCATTGACCAGTCTTGTTAGCCTTTCATCACCCTATCACTCTCCATCCTCGCTTTACTGTTCATACGGTCAATAAAACTGGTTATAAGGTGAAAAAAGATGATAGGTTAACAGGGCAAACTTTAGGAATGGAATGACTGCACTTTTGAATTAAAAAGCTCAGCATATTCGAACCCCTTAAATTCACACAATAGAACGTTTAAACAATCTAGATAAAACGCCTTGGATGAAACCATGTTTCAACTGTCATGCGTGTAACCCCTTCCGCTGCAGAATCAACGCAAAATGGAAGTAAGCCTTGTCTCATTAAGTATGAAGGATGGATACACTGCCATTGCAGGTTAAGCATTTACTAAATTAGTTTTCAAGGAAAAAATGCCTTTTAATTATCACATATCATGGGTTGAACAGCTGTTTCATTCACATTAAAGCACACTGACACCATTTCACCAGTGTTACCATTATAATGATGGAAAATGATCAATTAGAGTTAATTAATTGCTCTTTGACTCATAACTAACTGTCTGCAAATCCAGTCATATCCATCCGTGGGTCCCCCTGTGCCATGATTAACATAACTTTGGACAGAACCTTGCGATAAAGGATTAGCATTTTATTGAGTAATTAAAGATCAGATTTATATTTGTGAGACATATTGTGGGATAAATAAGGCGTTACACAAATGACACGCTGGGCTGTTAGGATCTCAAACTACCTGACAGACAGCTGAGGTGCAGGGCGACCTCTCAAATGCGGTTTGGACGATGAAGTTCGGATAATTAAATACAAAATGCCAGTATCCTAGTCATCTGAAACACACACGAGAGCCTAAGAACCAAGGGCACAGCTGGGGACTCAACCAATCACAGGGGGTGCAACGTCCTCATATGGCTTTCGGGATAATTGTCCAATTGGAGTTTATAATCTGTCCGTTTCACCCCTCCGAACCTATTGTTGTGTCAAGCTGTTTCTCAGGCTTAACACAATCATGGACAAGTAGCACGTAGCATATTTGCAAATTAAAATGGTGCAATTCCATTAACAAGAAAATTAACCAGTTCTTAGTAAAACAGCAAATTAATTATCTGAGAGGGTGTGTCTTTGGAACGTAAATAAACAGATGCTTTTATACGAAAATTTGTAGAATTTCTACCATTGCCGATTTTGGAATAATAAAACACTCCAAGTGTAGTCTTGGGGTGACCTTTCCACAACGCCTGAAACAAAAAACCCTCCTATTTCCAAGCACTAAAACGTTCCGGACATCCATATTTAATTTGATGTGCATTTGTCCGAAATAACATATCTGTGAAAAGATATGTGTTTGAGGACATGTGTGCTTGTTGGGGGGTGCTGGTGCTTCTGTATTTCTCTGATTGCTGAAAACTGGCAACGTTGAGTTTAAATATTAACAAAGCACACATGGCCCTTCTCTTGTGCCGGGGTCCCTGATGGAGAGGAACAGCAGCTCCACCACCAAGACAAACAGGGCCGGGTCCAGACATGCTGCGGGGGGTTTACATTTTAATGCCTTTGTTGGTTTTCCAAAATATGCTTCCATCTCATCCTGGAACGGCTCCCACCAGGTTCTCAAAGAGAGGTGGTGCATATCATTTGGTGATGCTCTGATGCCGATTGCCATAGCGACACTAGCCGGGCTACAGAATCCTAGATATTTTGTGCACCATCTGTATTTAAAAGCTCATCAAAGCTGGAAAAGTGTTGTTGCTTTTTATTTTAATTATATTTTAGGCATAGACGATTGAACTGTTCACTTTGCTGTAAAAAATAAAAATAATGGCTTAGACATGTGATTTGTTGGAATCGAAAGGGGAAATGAAAGTCACAAATCACAAAATAAAGGTTCTCTTTTATGTTCTGTGTAAATGTAAAGTAGTTTCTGGAATGTATCACGAAACTAAACCCAAGAATTAATATGCAAACTAGATTTAACCACCATTATGTATTTATAAATGTAAACATCATGTAATTTATTATTATTTTTGTAATACAAAGAAAGAAACCTAAATATAGATTCTGTGGGAAAAACAAGGACAAAATCTTTTACAGGAATATGGCAGATAAAATAAAATGTTGAGACACTTACAATCATGCAGCAGAGAGGCCAGAACCACCACATCAGAACCAAAGCCATCAGCAGAAATAACACCAAGAACACAATGGCCACCACTGTACCGTCCGACTAATGAGAGAGAGAACATTTACAGATCAATAGAAAGCAGAATAATACAAAAATGAGAAAGTAGTGCATGTAATGTAAAAAAATCATATACAGTTGTCATAAGAGTAATTTTATTCTTGAAATCTTCCATTTTTGACTTACACATGAGGAGGATGTGATGGTGAAAGAACTGGTCAGAAATGAAACATTGTTCAAACTGATCAGAACCTCCATTTGTCTGTAGGAAAAGAACACAGAAGCAAAATAAAACACTGGCCTTGAATAAAGTACAGAGATAATTGTTGTTAATTGAAATAAAAGAATCATCCTCACTCACAGGCATATAATATACAGTCATACATATTTATAATTTTATGTTTATAATAGAATTATTAAACGCTGTTACATAAGAAAGCAAATCAGAAGGAAACTGACATAGTGTGATTATTTCAAAAATGATACAATATTTCATCATCTTATGGGGAAGGGATCTGTACTTGTGAAAAGAGAAGAAACAAAAGCTAAACCCAAATAAGGTCATTTTCAAATAGCAATGTTCACAAATAAACCTAACGAATGAAATAGAATAAACTAAATCAAAACTGTAACAAAAATGAATGTATATCTATTTTAATTGAATAAATGATGCTAAACCTCACTGCCAAAAGCAAAGCTCAATGTAAGCATGAGCATTATGTTTCATTCTGGTTACAAAATTTGAGAGAAGATTCTCACTTATTTACTGAGAAGAAAGTTGAAGGTGGCTTGCAATTAAGGCACTAATGATGAACGGCATTGTAATTTCCATATGTCTATTATGCAGGAGACAATTACCATGGGGCTAATGAGAATCCTCAAGCAGGAAATCGACTGACTGAACGCCTGAGATCCTCCCCAAAATGAGAGAATATGTAAAAAGAAGACGACAGGCCACTGTCTGTAGAGCCAACAATGATGCAGCGGAGAGAGCAATAACAAACAACTTCCTATAGGCTTTGAGTCTTGAGCTAGGCATTCCCAAGAACACAAAAGGTCCTCAAATGATATCAGCCTATCTTAAACCTTATCCAGTGGCTGTAGCGAGCTCGTAAAGGTTTTTTTGCATGTTAACTAGGTCCGTGTGCTGAATGGATGAGAGGAGAGGCTAATTTAGCTGACATACTCAATACTTGCAAATGGAAAGCAGGTTGTTAATCAAGCTGGATATACTGTATGCATGTTTGATGAAAGGAAGAGCTCTGACAGAAGCATTCCACAAGATTCCATTTCCTGGAATTTGTTGGCCACGTTGTTTGGTTTAGTAAAAGACGAGGCAGTTTAGTTAAATGTTTTGAGGGAAATGTGATCCTTACGATGCTTTGTGAGATACGATCACTAATCACATTCCTTTCAAAATCGGCATTACTCTTGGACGTCGTGTTGGCAACAATGCTCGCAATCAGTAATATCCAGTCTGTTTATTTTTTCAGAGGTACCGTGCAACCGCAATACGTGCCAAAATGTCCCACATCAAATGAGAAAACTTGGTGGTAATGTCTAAACGGCATTCCCAAGAGGCTCCCAATTACAACATTTATATTCAAAGCAGGTGAATCCCACGCTCAACAAAGAAAGCTGTTCCTGAAGCCGACCGCCTGCCTCAAGCGACTAATTGTTTTCTTTTGTCCAGCAATGCAGAGAAGAAGAAAATATGACAGAAGCTGGGGTGAACAACTTCCACGAAAGTGCTTTTGCTAAAACAGAAGATAGCTCGTAGCGCCACGGGAGACTGAGAACTGCCTACGAGGTCACAAAGCACACGGTGATGGAAACCGCAAGTGACGTAGCAGAATGGGACAACGTGGCTCCCACTGAAGGCTTTCCAACTTCCTTTATAAATGAAATGGCACGCCCTGAATAATTGAAGGCCCCGACATATGCATCCGCTTTGACGAACTCCAACATAACAGCAACCAAACTTTTAACACGTGTGGCGGCCCTCTGGGAAAATTCCACAAGATGGTTAAATCACTGCCAAGCAATGACTCTGTTTAGCCTGCTTTACCTCTAAACAAGGGACACACTCTGAGCTTTACTCAATGAAAAGCTGAGAGTCATAACAGCAACCAGATCAGAAAAAAATCTTCCAATACTTCAAAAATGAACCCACACCATACATCCACGTCTGATACGGAATGGTCTTTCATTTTCAAATGAATGACCATCTTTTTATCATCTGGCAGAATGAGAGGAGGAGCTCTAGAGGAGGAATGCTGCCATGTTCTAGGCTCATGTCCCACCCTCAGCGCAGATGGAACTAAAATGGCGGCCTGACAGATCAGATTGATTATTGATGAGGCACGTTCCACCACTCGTGCTGTAGGCAGGTGTCAGGTCTGTCCCTCAGTTATTTTTCTCACTCCGCTGTTGTTGTGAATGCGCAGGTGAGGACACGCTGCTGCCAGACAAAAGTTCCTCACCCCCTCCGGCCAAAGACTCAGAGGGACGGGTCCGGCCAGCGCTAATGGGCAGGCTGACAGATGCCCTCGATCCTGGTCTGACGAACCAACAGCTGCCGTTGCAGATGAGACCCTGATATCTGGTTCTAAGGCAATGAGTCAGACAGAACCTTTGAGTCCAAAAAGACAAATGCTGACGTTCTCCTGTAGTCTGTTCGACCTCAACGCTCTTATGATGTTCGTCCTTATGTATGGATTTTTATATGCACAGTTTGTGCGTGATTCAAAAAACAATACTCATGCATAAAGACTAAGAAGAGGAGTTTTCTAAATGCAAACTGGACGGATGGATCGGAAGGGACAGAGAGTGGTAGATAAAGAGAGAGACAGAAAGAGACATTCCTAGCACTTCAACGTGTTGCAGGTGTTATTTGGTGCCTACTGTCTGTGCATGGTGAATTATTTAAATAGGTGCGTGGAAAAGGGAATCGGTGCATCTGTCGCACATCCTTTTAAAGCCCTCAACCAGATGTGTTTACTAGCCGTTCATAGCAGCAAACTACTTAATGGGTCACAGTCGCCAGCCAAGAGTTAATTAAGCAAGCCTTTTGAATAGCGACCACGTATGGAGGTTCAAACATCCTGGGTAAATCTGCACCACGATTTCACACAAGCTGCTCGCAGCTAATCCCAGATCTACACAAGGTGCTGTGTCTCTTACTCGATTCAACAACGTAGCGCTGTGATATGACACTGAATGTCAGTATATGACATGATCATTTAATGGGTTGCAATGCTGTAGCTGAAAGTCTGCGAGATCTAAAGGCCATAACAGTCTGTTGGAAATTATGGAAGACATGTTTAATTCATTTGCAAAGCGTTTTATCTGCACATTCCAATGAGTTTGACCAATCCAAGTAGCTTTTAGCAACTGACACCTGCTGCCTAAACACACATATACACATAGACAGTATATATTTGGAATACTCACTGTCCCAATGAATGCAGCACAGGAGCAGGACAAAGCACATAGTCATCTCTCACCTTGCTTGGCTTTTCATCTGTAAAATAAATAGAAAGTTTTTATTGTAATGCAATGCTGGCAAATGAGTTGTGTAACATCAGGCCATTTGTCTCAACGCTGCTTAAGGCACACAGATATTAACAATTATGTACTTCCTTTCTTATTACAAAACCAGTAGGAAAACATGTGTATCCCATATGTTGTTTTTTTCTGAGGTGACAAGACAACACTATTCTGGTATCTGAGTTTAAGAGTGACAGTAGTAGGCATGCGCTTGTATAAAATGTTGATATTTTATCACTTCTGAGCATTTTATAAAGGTTTTTCGTATTTTATTATGTTGTTGTAATTAATAATGTTTAAGCTACTTTTTTACAGCCAGATGATATTTAAAAGTAATGTTTAATTACCGAAAGCTAAATGACGATTCAAATTATTTATTTATTACGATGTATATGTAATTAAAGGGATAGTTCATCCAACAAAAAAATCTGACATCATTTATTCACATTTGAGTTGTTCCAAATCTTTATACATATATTTGTTCTGTTCAACACAAAAGAAAATATTTTGAAGAATGTATGCCAGCAGTTCTGGGGCACTTTTGACTATCATTGTAATTTTTCAAACTATGGTTGTCAATGGGTTGCCCAGGAACTGTTAGGTTGCAAGCATTCGACCAAACATCTTTCTCCGTGTTCAACCAAAATGTATACAGATTTGGAACAACTAGAGAGCGATTAATTCGCGACAAAATTGTCTTTTACGGGTATTCTACTGTGTATGAATAATCTAGGTGTTCTACTGTGATTTTAGAGGATTGCACCATAAACAACAAATATTCATTGTATTTTAAATTGCCTATATTGTGCAAAATCTTCAAAGTAAAAAAAAATTGAATACAGACATAAGTCTAGACTCTAAACTTTTGCACAAAGAAGAAAATTTAGCACGCAATTATAATTCTGTTTTTAGTTGAATTCTGTATTCTGTCTTTAGTTGCTAACCTAAATGAAACTGTGAGAAGTCATATAACTGTTAAGCCACAACATGACATCTTGCAAGAAAGGTGTGGCCAGGACATCCTGCATGATGCAACTGACTCAGACACGCAGTATCTGAGTAATAATACATACGGTAAGTAACTCCATCCACGATGAAACTGCAGAGAACTTTTTTCCCCAGTCTGAACCCGTTCCCCTTCAGAACAATGTCGAAGGACTCTGTGGTATGTAAACCAGATGAGGACATTAGAAGCACTTCTGGGCGTTCACCCAAATCAACACCCAAATCAACGACCACATACACACGCACAATTTCATCCACCTCTGATAGTTGTAAAACCCTTTTGAAATGCTTACGGTTCACGCAGACACTGGACGGCTCCACTGTCAGAATCTCTGTGCATGATTGCTTGAGGATCTGCATGATAAAAAATGCATTCAAATCATTACATGTCACTGCTGAATCATTGTATCAGCTATCACTGTCTGTTTTTCCGCGCCCCGCTCTTATGCATTCGCGCTGCCGTGTTTGCTACGCCAAATCAAGCTCAATGAGAGGAGCATCGCATACAGTGAAGTGCATTGTGGGACAGACCCGTGTCAGACGTTATGGGGAAATTATGCGGTGCCATTTTCCCTCTTCGCCTCTATATTAGACAGCGCAGTCTGACATTATCATATAAACAGGCCTGTAAAGGGCCGTCGTTGCCTCTACCATCATCCACGTAAATCAACAGAGGACAAACTATGCAAATCTCTGTACACAAAGGGGGGAAAAGGCAACATTAACAGAAGATATGGTCCTCAAAATCACATGCAGTGGAGATGAGGCTTTCAAAGGAAGTAGGGGAAACATATAAACCAGGCTGATTGAATATGACACCTGATAAACTCTGTTATCATTAAAGAGGAGACAAAGCCCTGACCGGACCGGAAAGATAGTGTGTATGGGCTTTATAGTTCTTTAATGAGTTATGAGATGATATGATACAGGTTTGGTGTGAGACGTTTGAACTTATTTTTTTCTGACAGGAATCTATACACACACAGGAAAAAATTAAAAGTATTAATCATTTATTGTTGATTATTATGCTATATAAACAGACTTCTTCTAAATAACACCACACATTTACCACTGTAGTGGCAATATATGTTGTATTATTAAAGGGATAGTTCCCCCAAAAATAAAAAGATTTGTAATTTATTTACCCTCATGTTTCTTTCTTCTGTGTAACACAAAAGAAGATATTTTGAGAAATGTCTCATTTGTTCTGTGTCCATACAATAAGGGAAATGTTGTTAAGTTGTTACCAACATTCTTCAAAATTTCTGCACGATAAAGAAAGTCCTGACGGGTAAACAAGCAGATTAATGGAATCTCAACTCTCAAATGGATTGAGATCATGAATCTGACACTGGCCTGTGTCTCTTGGCTTTGAATCAGTGTTCTGTGTTGAAAGATATACTCTCTTCCATGCTATAAAACAAAATGCTTTGTAGATTTTTCCTGTGATTTGCACAACCAGATCTTGCACCATCAGTTTACCAGCGTGATGCTACGATGACCTCACTGTGAGATGTGGGATGTGTGACAATTTGCACCCGTTCTGATTTTAAATGTTGCTCAATTTAAATTAAACTGACCTAAATAAAGCTAAATTAATCAGCCTACAAATGTGTACAAATTTTTGCAAACATATGCTCACACATCTTACTGACTATTTGAAGTATAGCTTTTTTATGGCAGCCAAACATACAGCCCATGTTTAAATCGGGATCTAAAATAAATAGTAAACAACTTCTTCTCTGCATATAAAAACATTCTTAGATAATAAAACCTGTCTAGCTTAATCTTTCCTTTAGACTTTTGCTTATTCCAAAATCTCAGTAAAGTCTGCTTGAGGCACAGACTGCAAAACTGCACAGATGATCTCAAATCCAGGAAAACCAAGCAGAGAGCAACACGAACCAACTACACCAGGATTACTAATCACTTGAGAATGCCTGTGTTTTACTGGGCTTGAAACTCTGTTCGGACAAACAATCTTACTTAATAATGAGATGGGTCCATTTTTTATCTTGTCTTTGGTGGAAACATATTTCAACAAATTACAAAAAAGTCTGTGCATTTGTCTTATGTGACTAATGCTGAAAAAAATCTCAGAAATCGGTGTCTGTGATCACATAACTACATGCCCGTGCACAACAACACAGTCCTCAGCTGTTACTGCTTTACTCGTGGCCTAAGATGTTCTTTGTACCATGTTTACAATGTCAAATTGAAGCATCGCTGTGTGTACATGTAGGACAAAATTGCACTTAAAACTCCTATTCAAGCATTGTTAAGCAAGGGAAATGGAAAGCATCACAAATGAATAACTAACATACAGTATCTATGTGGAAGGAAGCAGCTTTGGCAACTCCATACAAACAGTGTTTGAGCATCAAACAAAGCATCATCCAAACACAATGTTTATCTGAACCTTCATAGTCTTTTACCATTTACAACCAGTTTTTAAAATCTTTTTCAATTTTACAAAAAGTTGCTTTACAAAGTAGCTGTTTCACGAACGTCCATGACCAGCATTGTTTTAGCATTATGCTAAACCTATTTTGTTAAATGGCAAAAATGTGCTCATTTTGAAGGATTAAAATTTAAATACTTAAATACATAATAAGCTAGACCCTCCTCTACGCCATTTCAATTGTGTTAACTTGGGTGTTGTGGTGGTTAAACATCAGGGTTGCTAACCAAAACAATGTAGTTTCAAATCCCACACAACCATTCGCCCCCCTTAGCAAACCCACTGATGCTCAACAATGTTTTACTGAATGACTACTTCAATGATTTGTCCTAGTTGACTAAGACAAACGTTAAAGTGATAGTTCAACCCAAATAAAACATTCTGTCATCATTTCAGCCTCTTGTCATTTCAAACCTGTATGACCGCAGAACACGAAAGAAGATATTTTGAAGAGTGTTGTTAACTGGCCCCGATTCACTTGCATTGGTTTCGTGTCCATACTATAAAAGTGAATAGGGACCAGTGCAGTTCGGTTACCAACTTTCTTAAAAATATCTTCCTTTGTGTTCTGCGGACGAAAGAAAGTCACATAGGTTGGAAATGACATGAGGGTGAGTAAATGTTGACAGAATTTACATTTTTGGGTGAACTATCACTTTAAGAGAAATGCACACATGTGTTGGCATAGGTAGAAGGGAAGCGGCGAGGAGAACCTACCGAATTGACGATGCCTTTGAGAGCTTGAAAGCCTCCTTTGACTGGGAACACTTGCTCTCTGGTATCGGCCACATCGGCAAGCTGTTGGCAGGCAAACAGAGAGATAAAAGAAAAATAGCAGAAAGCCCCACAAAAAAAAACTCTTTAGTAGATAGGGACCAATTCTCACTATTTCTAGTTGCTTATTAGATGCCTATTTTTAGCACATTGGTTGTTTATTAGCACTTATAAAGCACATATTCAACATGACCATATTCTACTTCCCTAATACCTAATACCTAAACCTAACAACTACCTTACTAACTATTAATAAGCAACAAAGTAGTAGTTTACTGAGGCAAAAGTCATATTTATTGGTTTATAAATACTGAGAATTGGAACTGAAAATAAAGTGTGACCAAAAAAAACTTGCTGACATTTCCATTCTCTTTAACTTGTCTTTTCGTGACAGCAGAGACAGGAAGAAAGCAGCAGTCCTATAATTAGAGGCAACTCAGCAACACCCCTGCACTGCAAGATACATAGAGATTTCTATACGGCGTTCCAAACCCTAGCATGTTAAACATACATTCTTTGTGTATTAATGTTTATAGCAATGTATGTTGTGTGCATGCAACTCCACATACTAATATACAAGTGCATATTGAAATTACTAGAAAATAGTCAATATTACCTGTTCTTCATCAAAGTCCTTAACGCCAACACAATAAACACGTGCCCCGTATTTCCTTGCCCCGTCAGCCTGTATCACAACAGATTTATTATAGGATAACTGTTTGTGCTATTATCACAAAATAAGCCTTAAATGGATAGTTCTTACAAAAATAATTGTCACATCTTTTACACAACAATCCCTGTATTAAAAAGCATGTTGAATGAAACTGTTTGTTTAAATAAATTAATGTAAACGGACAAAGTAAAACAGTCACAACATGATGGTGAACACATGATGAAAGAAATGTCTTTTTTGGGAGAACTATTCCTCTAAATATGTGTTACCAGCTCACCTCATTCTTAGTGAGTTGATGGATATATGGTTCAAGCTTTCCATCAGTCAAAGCCACAATGATACTAGAAGATCTTTTAACCTGTACCTGCATTTGTTCAGAAGCCTGGTAGAAGAAGAACCTTCGTGTTAGAAAGCTGTTTAAGATTATTTTTTTCATGCACAGCAGGGATAAAAAAATGCATACATTATCTATCATCCCAGCAAAGACTCATTTTGAGGCCAGATGGGATGTTGAATGCGGTGTGTTTATATAGAACGCAAACATGTGATTAGTCTTATCTTGGCAACGAGCAGAACAAACTACTGAAACAGTTAACCTATTTTTTTGTTTACCTTTGAGACCGAGATACAGGAAATACAGCGAGAGTGGTAGATTAAGTTCATACAAACCACAGTCTGAACAACACAAAAAAGCACTGACTTGTGTAAATAAAATTCGTAAAAGCTCATGCGCATGTTAAGTAAAAAAAAAAGATGTCTTCACCAGTTTTATTCCTTCATGCATGTAGGTTTCTCCTGCTGGTATGACCTTACTTAAGCTCCTCAGGCCCTCTTCAATTTTTGGCCTGTTAATAAAAAATAAATAAAACTGATAAAAATACTACCAAATATTATGTGTATGGTAATGTAAGGAATAAAAAAATCATAGTCAATAAGTGGTTAGTTTACTATCCACAGGTAGACAAAGGCAGCCTTTACATCATAAAGATATTTCTCATCCTTATCATTCAATATGTTATGTATATTACTGGTTTTCATATAGTAACTGTACCTTTCACCAGTGAGTGGTAACATCAGCTCTGCTCTCGACGAAAATACTATGAAGGACACTCTCATATTTGGACTGAAATAGAAAAATGAAAAATATGGAAATGTGTGACAAATCATGGTTAACTAATGGAAAACCAAAAATAATTTTGTATCTATACATTTTTGTTATATATACTGTTTTTGTTTTAGCATGCTGAACAAGTGATGAAACAAAGCATTGCAATAAAGCTTTGCAATTTTTTTGGGACGTGTTTTTCCCGTTCCCAGATTTGCATAATTCCTTTACCGAAGCAGTGGTCACAATTCATGTATAGTAAATTTGCATTCACATTTTAAGATTTCTTATCTTTAAGATTGTTGCTTATATTATGTTTTAAGATTTGATTGTTTTTCTTTACTAACATTTTTATGTTTTTTTAAGCCTGAAGAAAGTCTGGTCAATTGCTGTCAGAAATATCCTGTGACGAGTTACGAAACGTCAATTTCCCAATCATTTGTTTATGAGAAAAATATCCAACGTGACTAGCTAATAAAAACTTGTGACTCGCAAAAATTCCCTTCTTGGACAAAGGAAGTGATTAATTGATTTTCAGACAGGAAGCAGGTTGTCAAGGGTGATTCACGCAGACATCCTGTTGGAGTATATTTATACCTGTCACTTCCTATATTTATGCATCCTACCTTTGCAACATAATCTGGACATACAACAGCTTTCTGAAAAACGCAGGTGAATCTAGACCTCCATCAAATTCAAAAGTAAAACTGAATTTCAACACGTCTCTTTGTTAATTTTTAGCAAAGCATTTACAATAGAGGGTATTTGAATCTTGTGTCTCTTTTTTTCTCAGACAGAACTGACACATAATCTGACAATTATTTCGCTGATTATGACAAGTACGTTTCAATGAAGCAGTTGGTCTTTTTCACAACCTTCTGTCCTGAAATCTGATACAGCACAGGAACATGTTGGGCTTCTCTGCACATTTCAAGTCAGGTCTCAGGACTTTGAGCATAAGGAGAGGTGCTGCTTTTTCTCACCCAGAATGACATCCAATCCACAATCATCCCCCATGTGAGATACTCAGGGAGAAAATCCAAATATGTACAAGCAGCCAAATATTGGGAAGAAGAACGATAAAGACTGATTGCGCTTGATTAATAAAACCATTTTCCAAATGTCACTACGATACAAAACAAAAAAGGGATAAATCACTATTCATACAGCTGGTCCATTCAAAGCTTGATAAAGGACCCTAAAAGAGTCCACATGGCGCAACAGAAGAACATCGAAGTCTATGGCACTGGTCTTCCCGCACTCATGACTTAAAGTACGTTGGCTGCGTCTTCTCCTTTCATGTGTGAGGGATAAATGTGCTGTTGGATGGTTGCAGTGCAAATGGCCATTCTCACAGCCCAGAAGACTGAGCCTCTTTGCCACCCACTCCCACCTGCTCCCTTTGCTATTTTCTCAAGCAGACTGCTTTCTTCTGGCTAGGTCGGTACCGTCTGTACTGGCACATACATTGAGTCAACGTTACATAAGTTCACATTCATCTGCCGATTTTTTGTTGCTTTTATAATATTTTGTGATATTTCATGTGTATAACCTACTACAAGGCAGGGCCATTTCAGGACCGGATGTGTACCTGTGACGGATATTGGGGGAGTACAATAAAAAAATTTGTCCTGTTGAACACTAAAGAATATATTTTGAAGAATGTTAGACAACAACCATTTTTGGGGCACTTTTGACTACTAATGTCATTTTTCCTACTATGGTAGTCAATGGTGGCCAAGAACTGTTGTGTTGCAAGCATTTGTCCAAATATCTTTCTCTGTGTTCAACCAAACAAAGAAATGTATACAGGTTTGGAATAACTAGAGAGTAGGTAATTCATGCCAGATTTTTGGCGAAGTATCACTTTAAAGCAAACATGCTTAGCTATAGATTGTTGATCTTATGTTACACGTATATGCCATTTGTGTTTTTTTATTAGAACATCCATAAAAAAAGAAATACAAGAATAGTTACCTCACAAATCTGTCTGTAAGATTTTTGACGAAGTTATAGATCTGACCCCAGTCATTTGAAACACTTCCAGATCTGTAACAAAGCGAATGAAAGAAAGTCAGCACCAAACAAGAAAGGATCCAAAGAAAAAGACACCAGCTTTATGCAATTATACATATCCATCAATCAAATAAGCGAACTTCATGTGGTTATTCTAAGAGCTGCGCTGTTTATTACACTGTGGCAAGGAACCTGTTGAGTCAGCTAAGCTTCATCGATAACACTGTTTCACTGTTTTATGATGGAGTCTAGTCTAAAAAGGGCTCAGCACAGACCCTGCGGTATGATAACAACACACCGAGTCATATCAACTGATGACAAAGTTCAGTTTTCACCATCTCTCAGTTCTGAAGCCGCCACATAGCTCAAAAACCCGACAACAAACCAAACCAGAACTGATGTTAATACCAATATTTAGAGAACAGATTTAAAGCTTATGTCCTGTACATACAGTATACATTCAGTCAAACACAATACTTACAACAACTTGAGTAAAAAATACTTACAGCAAACAAAAAATGCAAACAACATTGACAAGGCAGTGTTATATATATGTAACACTTCAAATCAAACTATTAGTTTCCGATAGACTGTAATATGTACATTTTGATAAATGAAAAACATGAAACTGTTTGACTGATGCTGTAGGAGACTTCAGAAACCTGTGACATTAACCTCAATACAATGCAGTGTCTTTAATGAGAAAGGTGTGTAAAATGTGCCCTTGACATAACAGCTACAAGGTAATTGAACTAATAATTATATTACACTGCATGTGCTGAGAACATAAAACACAAAGGATATGTAGGCTAATTAGACAATCATTTTTATGCACAGTCTTCATCTCAAGCCAAGGTCAGAGAATCTAAAACATCCTAAACCCCATTCAAGTGAAATAGTCTGTCGTGCAAGGAAGTTTCATTTCCGGACTTGACCACTCAGGGCTGGATACACAGACCTTGCCATCTAGTTCTACTTTTTATGCGGTCATCACTTCCTAAAAAACAAAGATGGTATCACCAAAGATGGTGGCTATAACAACTCTCAGCGGTGTGTAATCAAATCTAAAGCAGCAGATGAACAGGGAATATTAAGACAAATATGAAACGTTTCAAAGGATAAAACTATAACTCAACAAAGCCGCCGAAACGGTCTAGAACCAGAAAAGTTAACTTATGGGTTGCTCTACTAGGACTTCAGTTTGATTTAACAAAATATGTTCTTACACACAAACAGATTAGGAAATTGTCACGGTTAACCAAAACCGTAATGTAATTGTGTATCATGTTTACCCCAAGATTCACAGAAGGACCTACAAAAAAGACTTTTCATTGTAACCAAGCTTGCGTCTTTCAGTTGGCTGCAGTTTGCCAGTAATGTCTGCATGATGTAAAATCAGGTCAAACTGCAGAAGAGCTGACAAAGGAAAGTTCATGTGCGCAAAAATTACTGACAACTACAAACACGATATCGTAGATCCTCTGAACAATATACCACGTTATAAAAGTCTACTTAAGATTACAATACGTTTTATATTCAGAACTTGCATAAAACAGGGAAAAGGGACACTGAATTTGGAGAGCACATACCGATCCAAAACAAAGTAAAGGTCGTACGCTCCATGACAAGATTGATGTTCTGCTTTAAAAGATGAAATGAAACAGAAGAAAAGCGTCGCGGTGATCGCCACGCTCCAGTGTTTTTTTCCGACGAGCGTTTTCACTGTCATGACGGTGCTACAGTCGCATCCGCTGGACAAAAATCACACAATGGCCTTCAAGTCCAATGATCTCTCCTTAAACGATGCGAAGTAAAAACAATGCGGAGATGAAAAAAGAGCGCTGTGTTCCCCGGCCTGGCACTACATTGTCCAATTTATAACGAAGCGGTGCAGAAAACTTCTTCCTGTGAAGCAACGGTCAAATTTCTTCACTCATCCGATTTACATCATCAGTAAAGCAGGTTTGACAGGAGCCACTTTTAGAAAAAAAGTTCGAGGAAGCAGAAGTTTTTAAAGTTGCTCGCAAGTTCGGGTGTTTCACCTAGTTTAATGCGCATGCGCGACCGCCCATATGTCCGACAGAGGTTTTGGATTTCAATATGTTTGAAGTTCTCCTCAAACAGTTTGTTTAATTAAAGAGAAGGGTTTTGTTTTTAAATAATTAACAAAGTAAGTAACGTTTATTTTACTGAATGCTAATAGGAGTTTGTAGAAACACTCTTATTTAAAAGTTAAATTGATTTTAATACTTTTGAAGTCTGCTTCTGTTATGAAACTAAATGTAACACTTTGTTAACTCATACTTGTGACAAACTTAGCCTTGAGTCACTGTTTAGTGTGGGAATTTTAATGAGCATGCAATAAACCCTGACGGCAATATATTCACACAGGTATTGTGAAATATTAGAAGGCACACTATGACAAGAAAGACGTTCCCATGAGACCTCTAAAGATTATTTGACAGATTATTAATCTCCATTTTACAAAATTTGTATTAGTTTGTGGTAAAGGAAATCAAGAATAATGATGGGATTGGACATGTTTAATTTATATCTTAAAGCCTTTTCATATACTGTAAATCAAGGTAAATTCAAACAGTAAAGGAAAAAACTGTCGAGGGTGAATCCCAGACGGGAAAAGGGATGATCACTTCTGAATGGAACACACATCCGTCCTTAATTTATGACTGACTAAGAGCCAGATTTATATGAAAAACTGCCAAGTTATTTGTTTCACAACACATGTGTGCCTTTGCTTTGAATTTACTTTGATGCAGAAAACCTTATGTGCAAAAGTATTCTTTTATTAAGGAATTCCTCATTCCGATATTCTCTATAATTATCTTAGTAATCATATAGGCAAATATCCAATCTACTGTACATTTATTCTTTAAAGACTATATTCCATATTAGTTTAATGCCAGTCAAATATGACAGAGAATGACTTGCCGATGATAACACAAAATCTCTGTTATATCTTTAAAGCCTTATTTAAACCTTAATTTCACTATGTTTGTATGATTTTGTCCATTGAATTCCTTAGGATCTCGGCAGCACGACAATGAATTGCTTCATTGATCTTTCACTGCACCAATAGGACTCATTTAATTTCATTCACATTGTTCATTGCCATAATTACCAATACCATCAAAAATCATTTTTGCATTTTCTTTTGATTAGAACTTTTGAAAACAAAAGTGATTGAGTTAGGCTAGGTATAATGTAGTGGTGCTTTGAGACGCGGAAAGCGCCATAAACTATCATGAATTTTTAAGAAGGCTATGATCAAACAGTTGAATCATCACAATTTGCATATATTATATTGATAATGGTTGTATATCTAGATAATGGAGCTGAAGTAGTGCTGGTATTGTAAACACTCTTTGTGTTTTACATGCTTAATTATGGTGACGTACTGAAAATTTCATTGGAATCTTGGAAGTTCTATTCCAGCGGTTTGTCATGGACATTTTAGTGATAAGAATAATTGGAAATGACAAGGAAAACAATTCAACTAATTGTGAAATGCATTGAGGTGTTAAAACTCATTATCAGCTGAGTCCATAACAAAATACAAAGGTGTATCAATAATTTCAGCATTCAACATTTGCATCTACGTAGAATTGGTAAACAACCGCCAAGAAACAATTGGTTCTGTATAGAAATCACAAAAGACAAATAGTCTTCATTATTGATGCTTTTTGAAGCATGTCAATTGGTTGGTAATATGCAATGAAGGTTGTACAATATTTACTTCATATAAAGAGTTGTCAAAAGTGAGAGCAGTGGGCAGCCATTCATTTCCTGCCAGCATTGAGAATCAAATTCACTGCATGAAGCATAAAGAGCCCTTAACATCCACAGAATCTCCACAAAATATTATTTTGTATTTGAATAATATACTTTAGACAGTAAAAAATATAAGAATTAAATGTTTTTTTCAGAACTTTTTACTATAATATATTTTTCTAGCAAGCAGCTCAAGGGATACTTCACCAAAAAATGAAAACTCACCTTCTTCCAAATCTGTATGAATTTATTTGTTCTGAGAAACACAGAGAAAGAAAGACATATGGAAGAATGCTTTTAACCAAACAGATCTTGCCCCAACCAATTTTTTTTAAGAATGTAGGACCGTTATGGGGCACTTTTGACTACTATTGTATGTCAAGTCAAGTCTTTCTGGTTATAAGCATCCGTACAAATATCCTTCTCTGAGACTCGAAGGTGAGTCAATTATGACAGAATTTTGGGTCAAGTATCCCTTAAAAAACATTACAGGCTACAAGATTTGTATCTTTTCTAGGATAACAAGATCTTCCAATTTTTTGCTGTGCAAAAAAATGGTGCAACATTCTTTTACTGTTACTGACAAGCACAAGTTCAACTGTAGTTCACATTTCAGCCACTAGGGTGACGTGGAAATTGTAAAAGTAGAGACTGATTTTAGCAATCTAAATTTGACCACATCTTGTGGTTGTCCACCACTGCAGCTCATGGGTCGACCTGATGATGTCTCCCTTTAAAGACTACTTAGTGTTTATATTTCTTCACATTCTTGTCCCATAAGTTGACTAGTGCTACTTAAGGCCAGTCCATCCCGCTGGACCAGACCTCCATCAGTGTCGTTCATGGCATCAGTACCTCAGAATATCTGTCATAGCACGGGACTCAAACTCAGCTGAGTCCGACTCGCACGTCTCCTCTCATTTCTTCTGTGCACCCTGAAAAAAGGGATGAATTGTGGCTGAATGGAATTAATTGTTGCCATGGTTGGACCTGTCATCTTAATGAGAGGATTCTGCGGAGTGCCTGCTCGTCCTTCATCTTGTGCGTGGATCAGGCGTCCATGAACGTGCCGAAGTAGGACTGAAGAGGTGGAAATCAAACCAGACAGGGCTGGGTTCATGAGGATTGACCTGTAAAAAGACTCAATCAGAGCAGGTAAAAGATGCTGAAGAAGAAGAGTGCTCACACGTGCATGACAAGAGAGAGAGACAGAGAGAGAGAGAGATACCACAACACATTCTGATGTGTTTTGTTGTATTTTTATTTTCAACACCCATTTTAAATAAATGTAAAATTAATATTCTAATAACTTGTATTAAATTTAAAATAGATCAGGCCTTAACAATAATGCAATGTAACTCCTTTAACCACCTTTAAAGTTTAATACCTACTTTTAATTTTAGTCTCTTCTTTAGATTGTTGCGTTTTTATGTTCCATCCCTTTAAAGACTCCTTTCTAATGACAAAAAAATACATTTGAACATGTCTTGTGACATCTGCACAATTTAATCTACCCTACAAATGAACAATTTCGATGGTCCTGATTTAAAGATATAACCAACAAGACAATAAAACATTCTGAATGAATTTTATTTCCTTTAAAAATATTTGGTCACCGCTACAGTACTACCACCGGACCTGTCACCTATTTGCTTGGTGAAGAGCAGTTGAAAGCAGTCAGAGAACAATCAAATTAAAATCTGTCTCTCAGCACAATTTGAATATGTCATTTCCTCTCTCTCTCCATCTCTCTCTTTGTTTACTCGCTTGACAAGCAGCCTGCACTGGCAGCTTTGTCCATCAAATGACACCTGCTTCTACTGATTGTTTGCTCAACTTCCTGTCCAGAGCTTAGATAAATGTCAGTATTGTTCTCTAGCTGTATTTACTTTTTATATCTTATGATATAACGCAGGTGGCCGTGGTGGATAAGCAACTGCATAAACACGGCATCAAGATTGTCTTCGCTCATATAAAAAAGACTAAAGCTATTAATTTATTCAAATCTGTATTTCTCTTCACAATAGACTTATATAAATAATTACATGTGCTTCATAATAACATAACTTATATTTTTATACTGTAAAACTAATACACGTGTGGCACTACTCTGGATCTATAAGGAAGAATATTAATACAAAATACTGTAGGTTTTCACAATTGAGATTGTTAAACCTGGGTCATTCTTAATGTGAGGGGGTTATATGTTTAACATTTCACACTGCTCATACTTTATTTATAAATACCTCGGTTTACTTCTTAACCCAAGCTATTTATAATATGATATCATCGTTCTTATTTGCATGTGCTGTGTCAACAGTCTCGATTGGATAAATACAGTACAGCAGTGTCAACTGATTGAATAAATATGGGACGCCATTGCTTTAAATAACCAATTGCCTTGCGTTTCAGTGAGAAAACAGGACACACAATTGTTTATTCCAATTTAAGTGTCACTATTGTAAAAAAATTCTAACTGTTGTTAAAATATAAATAAAAGTTAAAATCACTTTTTTTTAATCTGTCATTTATCTTCAGAACCACAATACAGTATATTATGATGGATGTACTTGATTATTGGTACCTACAATAAAAAGCGAGAAAACTGTCTTTAATTTTGTTTTCAAATATATTATTAAAAATTTATAAAAAACTGTGTTGCATAGTTGTACTTGGGGTATAAACTGAAGCTCCTTGACAAAGATTTGAGAAGGCTTGGCAAAACGTTTACAGAGATATAGCTCAGGAGAATGACTAAAAAATATTATTACACAAGAGGATCAACATAAAAATATAAAATCATTCAGTAACACTTTCCTTGAAGCTTGTATGTATAATGCATTATAAAGAGTTATTAAAGGGTAAAATGCATTATAATTCTTCATAATGTGTGTTGTAATGCATTATATGCAGTTGTAAAGAAGTATAACCAATTTAAAATGTGTAGTGTAACAATGAATTGCTAAGTGTCATAATGTATAAACTGTAATAAAACTTAATTATAAGACATTATAATGCATTAAAAAGTGCATTACAATGCTTTAAAACTACTTTTATAATGCATTATACATATATGCTTCAAGGAAAGTGTTAGCAAACATTCTATTAAATCTTTGCTTTATTTCCTACAAACTCCCTAATACATTTAGAAAGTGTGATGTGACTAATTTATTATATAATTTTCATATTTCGGTAAATTAATCCTTTAAGCACAGTGTGAAACGTCCAACCAATAGCTCTCATAATTTAGATTTAGTCAAAATAAAGTCACTTGAAGGATTTACCTCACTGCTTGTCAAGATTTTTTTAAATAACATTTGCTTGTTCACCATTTAATTGCTAAAAAATACAGTATAGAAACATCCCTCAGGGAAAACAGACTTGCAAAGAAAAAGTTCATGACTTCCTAGCTGATGTAACACATAACAAACAGCAATTTAACTGTGTTAATACATGCTCTAGTTACATTGGCCCAGGGCACTTTTCCACATTCTAAAATGTACAGGGGTGCCATGTCTTTACAATCAACTATGATATTTTTTCTCATTAAATTCTATTTTGTAACATATAAAGCATACTGTATCTTAAGATCATGTTAACGATAACAGGCACTATCCTTAGTCAATTACTTCAATTCTTAAGTACTGAAATGTTCCGAACACTGAAAAAAATGTCCTCCTTTTTAAACAATTATTTAGGTGGTCACACTCGGGTTCACATGTTGGTGGGATATCTACTTAATAAATATGACAAGCTTGCCACCTTAGATCTCTGTGAACTCCTTGAGGTTTCTACTGCAATGTGACAAAGGCATCAGACAGCAAGAGCCTGCGCGAGTTCCTCTCTCTGTCAGCTTGTCTTGACAGCTGCCATTTTCAATGGCCTGGCATCTCTACCACCGCCTGCACAATCACGCTCTGCATTTGTTATTTTTCCACCTCATCCTTCTCAGGAGTACCGAGCAGAGATTACAACAGCCAGAAAAATAGCAGTGTCACTTTCTATTAGCTAGAGTTTATGAAAACCGCTTCTAACTTTATGACATGGTTGAGAAGGCACATTTTGGATCCTCCCAGCCTGCTGCGAGAATGGTTACTTTATTTTGGTTTCAGTTTGGACTTATTCCTTTAAATTATTGCTAATTTAAAAAAATTAAAGTTATTCACAAAGTAACAAATCGTTATTTTTGTTTATACTGTATATTAGGCGACAAAAAAGGCAGACACGAAAAAAATATGTGGCACACTAAGGCATCAAAATTGTGATTCCAAAGCTGGGTGAGCAACACATCACCTGCCATTACGGCTTGATGCGAGGCTCTCTCATTCTTCTCATTCATTGGCGAGAGCTGTCTGCGATGTCAGGGCACATCTAGAATGATTCTATCAGTCATTGGGGCCAAGCATAACACAAATGTCCAAAACAAGTGAGAGGCAGAAGCAGCTGCAGTGCTCACTGGTCTACCACATCCTTCTATCAGGAGTCTGGATCATCACCAGTGCTGCAGTTTCCAGACAGATGGACATGCATACCTTTTTGTTTTTCCTTTTTGGAGATGCCAATGAGATACTGGATGTATTTGTGTGCACAAACAACCTTTTAGTGGGCGCCATCGAAACGCACCGAAACACAAACAATTGTTGCCCTGCCAGGTGTACATGTAGAAACATAGCTGAGCTGAGGCAGGAAATACACAGTGAAGCATTACGGCATTTACAACTGTTCTTTAAGCATCAAACAATGTGCACACTGTGTAAATTGCTTTTGTACAGAGGCATCTGCCAAAAACATAATAGTAAGAATAAAACAGGCTA
Source organism: Triplophysa dalaica (assembly GCF_015846415.1). NCBI lineage: Eukaryota > Metazoa > Chordata > Actinopteri > Cypriniformes > Nemacheilidae > Triplophysa > Triplophysa dalaica. The sequence goes on from NC_079545.1 coordinate 24,358,099, forward strand.
AAATGCAGGCCTTCATTTTTGGACTTCATGTAATGTTTGGATATCATCCTTTGTGTGGGAATGTTGTTTTGTGGAATAAATATTAGTGGAGCGATATGCATCCCAGAAAATGTCTTTCTTAAAATGTTAAATGAAATAAATAGATACAAGCTAACACATTTGCCAAGAACTATAAAAATGATATCCTTTTCACCCGAGCATGTTATTATTCCAAAGCAATCGATGAAATTAATACAAAATAAAATAAATCTGCAATGTATTTCCTGAGCAGTTTTTTTTTACAATGATAAAATCTTCCGTGTATTCCGTACATTTAACAATTTTCCTCTTTTTGTAATTGCTTTTTTGAAAAAAAAAGCAACATTGTAAAGCAGCACTATAAACAAAATTCAACCAACAAAACATGTTTAAGCAGATCAAAATGTTAAAAAAATATCTTTAAATTAATTTAATAGGTAACTTTTTTAAATGAAATGAATTAAAATGAAACCTGAAGTGCTACAGTGTTTATGTTCTGTGAAGTGGGTATAAATACATTTGAATTGAATAGAAGATAGTTTGCATGACAACCAACCATGGCATTTTAAATGGCTCAAAAATCATCTCAGATCTACAATTTAAAAACTTAGTGCCACAAAACAGGAATGTATTTTTGAAGAGTGGAGAAGCATATCCAGACACCCATGTCCCATGGCAAGCTGAGATTAAATAGCCATTGAAAAACATCTTCCTGACTACCTGAAATCCTCATGCTTAAGTGCCCACTTTCTCTTTCTTTTCTATATGGTCACTAATCGTCGATTAAATGACTTTGACGGAAATGGACGATGCAGCTGTGTGTTCCGGAGCACCTAAACAACATTTAATGTGAACACTTATGATACCAGTAAGCTCTGGCCAATCTGTGCAATATTTAGCTGGACATTGAGCTGCTCGGCCACAACCTCAACCTATATTAACCTAATACGAAGTGCTACACTCTCTTCTATTTCTTATGAACGGTGGAAAGGACGTCATGCTTCAGTAGAACTTTGATACGGCTCAGAAACAATCAATGACAAACACTGCAGTCCGTTAGGGGAATGTGGCAGGCCTGCGTCTCATTGGAAGCAGGATCCTTGATGTGAAGGCAGGCTTTTTCCTCGAGGCCAAATTCATGGGATGAATAAGGAGATGGGTGGACGGCTCTGCCATCGATTCTGGCTGGTTTCCTGGTAGCACGTTGTATACTCTGGGCTCAGGGAAGTCTGTTTCTTTTTCACAGGCCCAGTCCAAGAACAACAACTCGAAGGGTGGATCAAGAGAAGTCAGATTTGCACGAGAAACAAATATAGTTTTCGTGACAATTGTGTTGTTTTTTATCTATCTATCTGTTTGCAAGAACCTTGCAATTACAAACACATTTTAGGTGTGACTATTATACTGAAATGCATTCCTTTTAAAATGATAATGAATCAAAAAAATTATGTATGCCATCTCAATCCATCAGCCAGCAAATGAATCGTGGGAATCAGTGTGGCTCGCAAACACATCCTCAGCTCATTGTCATTTGGCCAGTTTTAAACTTTCATGAACTTTTTCCTCTATCTACCCCCATGCTGGGAATCAGAACACTGCCTGTGTGCAACTCTCTCAAACACACACCTGATCTGGGGGCAGCCCCGCAGAGTCCCGCCGTTCCACAGTTTGCTGGCTGTCTTTGATTTTCTCTGCCACGGTCGGCTCAGGCCACATGGGTTTCAGAGGTAACTGGCTGTGCTGACAGCTTCTCCTCAAGGCATTTGCCATCAACTTACCAAATCACCCCTCTCTACTGCAACATCAAACACACTCTGTAAAAAAATAAACTAAAACAACAGCATCAAATGTCTATACCCCTAAGTGTGCTTCTGCTGCCATGATAGAGTTTAATTTATGGAGAACAACAGCTGGATTAAGCCCTTAGGTAGCTCTCAGGAAAATTGAAAAATAGTAGAAAATCATAAAATATGCTGACATAAAGGGAAAACATTCACGTGTTGTTCATTTCCGAAGACATGATTGAACTAATGCCATTTCATGGGTACATCAGAGTAGCAAAACACACTGACAGGAGTCAAGATTTTAGTACTCTGTATTGTAACTAGATTTTTAGGATGTTCAATAAGTATATTCTCATTTTATTTAATGTTGAGCTACATTGCTTTAGTTTGCCAACACCATGCTAAACTTTACTTGCTTTACGGGTAGAATGGCTAAAACTGCATTAAAAAGCTGACTCTTGTGATAGATCACCCAAAAATGCAAATTCTGGCATAATTGACTCAGCCGTCTTGTTATTTCAAACAAAAACACAGAACACAAAAATGTTATTCTGAAGAATTTTGGTAACCGGCACCCCTTCACATTGCACTGTTTTTTTGTCAATACAATAGTGGGTGCCAGTGCCAGTCAGTTACCAACTTTCTTCAAATGTCGTCTGTGTACTGCGGAAGAATGAAAGTCATACAGCTTTGAAATGACAAGTGTGTGTGAAAATGACAGAATTTTCATTTTTGGGTGAAGTGTCACTTTAAATTCATCCCCTTTATAGGAAAACCCCCCAGCCACATTAAAACAATATTTTTGACCATTACATAGGCTATCAGGCCATTTCCACGGGTCACATTGTGGACATAACACAGCATATATCAAGTTTCTTAAAAATGATTCTCAAGACCCCTGTATTCTCTTCCATTACACTGCGCTAAACCTTTGTAGACACAAGAAATTGTTTGACCAGGATCATATGAATCCACAATATACAAAACTTTCCTAAAACTTATTAACTACTTACTTAGGAGTGGCACCATAAGAGACCTGTGTAAGAGAGAATTTGAAGGACTGCTGGGGCCCGGCCCAGTCCTTCACTGCCAGACATGAGCTGTCCTCCTATCACAGGGGGGTTCAGCATATGCCCTGGGGCCGCCCAAAACCTGGAACATTAAAACTCAGCCATCGACCCTGTGCTAGTCTGGCAGCTTAGGGTGGGATCTGAGGCCTGGATGACTCAGAGCCAGGACTGGACTCTCTTGTACTATGAACCTGGATTAAAAACAGCATAAAAAAATCCAGAATCCTATAGTGGAGAGAGGACAGCTTGAACAGGTGCCATGTTGCAGAAGATGTCACTGGGCTCAATTCTGACATCCAAAATGTATATGACTCCATCTAGATGCTCAACACAAGAACCTAATTTAAACACTTCTAGACATTTCTCTACACAGAGATTCACAAAGACATAAAGAAAAAGGGGTATAATGCATTATGTTTCCATTGTATTCAGAAAATAAAAGATCAAAGGGAGTGATGATTAAATGTCTCCTTCACTTCCCAGCAAAGTTCACTAAACACAGAGGCTGATAGGTCTAAACTTTGAACAAGTGCAGGGAATATAGGGAAGTGAAAGATTAGTCCCCCGTATCACTTTTTCCAAATCTTTTCTCTGGCATTGACTAACACGCTCTTGATTGTGCTGTGGGAGTTGCAGAAGGACATCAGTGCACTTGTCTGAGGCAATGAAGCTTCCCCCCTCTTCCTTTCGCTCTCTCTCTGCACAGCCCTCGCTGTGTTTTTGGCAGTCACAACTGACCATCATGAGCCGTGGTGCCAATTTTAGTGAAAACTGGCACATATGGCAGCTGAAGTGCCATATGCCATAACAGAATATTTTTGGCAGTTTCCTCCATTTGTATAATCACTGGATGCGATATAAAAGTGGTTCATTATTAATTATTCTATTTACCATTTTGTACCCCTTTAAAAGAACCATTTATGCAAACGCAGCTCAGAGGGTTCATATGAAAAGGAGTATAGAAGAAGATTTGGGATTAGTAATTTTATGGGTGAACCTTTGATACTTTTCTACGTACTGCAAAGGCACCTGTATATTAGTGTTCGTGTGTATGCGGTGCACTGTGTGTGTGTGTGTGTGTGTGTGTGTGTTTGTGTGTATGACGAGAAGAGAGAGAGAGAGAGAGAGAGATAATGCAAACTGTTTTTATTCTTTTGCTCTAAACACTTGACATACGATGTCCGTTCTTCCTTACAAGGATTAGACTCCTTCCTTTTCCTCTTCTGCCCTCCATTGGAAAGACCATGTTAAGTCCTCAGTTTCCTGCTCTAAATCTAATTCAATCTAATCAAATGCAGTCTGTCTGTCTGTTAACGCAATGAAATTCTTCGAGAAAAAAAAATCTTCGAGAAATAACTTACAACTGCATAAAATATCATTAGAAAGACCACTATTCCAGACTGCTGAAGAAATGAACAGTTGGTGCTGAGCTTTATATTGCATAAATATGTGTCCTCCTGCCAATATGACAATGCCACACCAGATGTAAACATTAATCAAAACATTGATTATTATGAGCCTTTTACCTCAATAGGCCCAGGGCTGATCTTCATTGCTATTCAGTATATGTTGTCATTCATATTCCCTTGCAAGACATTTAGTGCAGTACATCTGAATTGCTAAATACAAACAATCGACAAAACAATTTTTTACCATGTTGTGCCCTGACTTGCATCTGTTTGAAATACGCAGATGTTTCTGCACTTCCCTGCTGGTAATAAAATTGTATCATTAGCACACAGCACATCTGAATACAACATGTAAAACAAGTTATTATTGAACCCCTTGACATTTTATAATTCAGAATTCACTATAATCTTCCATCTGACCTTTTTAAACAGAATTATTATTTACAACATAAAACAAAATGCACTCTTAGGTTTTTGCGTGATGTTAACATGGGCTTTTGTGACTTCAAAAAAGAGTTGTTTTGCATTGACAACTGACATAATATATAAGTATAAGTATAACAAGTAGTTTGTCCTACAGAGAATTCAAATCTGTCATTCACTTTACACAAGGAAAAGATATCCCCAGTATAGTAGTTAAAACAGGGGCTGTATGACTTAAAGACAATAAAAGAGGAGGGGAGAGTCAGTGTCCATTGCAGAGCCTCCGCCAGCCACTATAACCCTGCAGATCATGAGCTAAACAGATGGCTACTGATTGAGCAAGCTTTGGGAAAACTGTATAGGAAAAGAGTATTTATCATGCTTGGCTGGGCAAGTGTTCTGTGCACAAAGAGATCTACGATTAAGAGTTGTGTAAATCTTTATATGTCAAAGACCTCAGAATAGGAAAAAACAATTATGCATAGGAAGGGTGGCAAAAATCATATAATCCAGAATACATCATGTAAATTGCATGTAGTTTTTTCTCAAGAGACCTGTATCTACAAAAAGACCTGTATGCCCACAAACCTTGTGCCAATATGATTCAGTGAAAAGAAGTGTAGAAAAGTAAGAAAATATAGACTGAGACAAGACTGCATTTTGTGGAAAGCAAAAATAATTTACCATATCAACCTCAGTTAGTTCCACTTGATAAACTGTTATATTCGAGTTGCTATTTTTTAATCTACCATGAAGATCTTCAAAATAGAAAATAATTGTCTGTCTGATTAATTAATTTCAGTAAATTACAATATCAGATGAAAAAAATCCTTCAACTGTGAATTGTGTGTTATGGACTGTATGAGTAAACGTTACAAAAAAATTAAATACTTAAACTAATACATTATACTATATAATATGTCCAAATTATGACCCTGGAAACTTGAAATACTAAAAATACATCAGAAATGTATTGACATGAGCATAACTTTGCTTTGCATTTACATTTGTCGGCAAATATAAACAAAAAAGTTTTAAGAGGTCTTCCAAACATTTCACAAAAAAAAATGATGGCTAATATTTTTATTATTCCAGAATGATCATTTAGTAAAACTTGGTCTGTCTATTATCAAAATGGAAATAACCTTTTGTAAAACAACACAGTATTTGTGTACAATTACTGGAGATGATGATGATGTCATGATTTCACTTCTGGAAAGGACAGCCACCCACTTGCCCTCATGTATGCCTAAGAACACCGGAATGTGTTATATGGTCTTACAAATGAAGTAAATTAGGCATTTAGGTCTATAGTTACATGTGTTTGCAAAGGTCTCCAAAATGCTATTTTTATAATACAGCAGTACAAAAGTTCGTAGCATTCTGTAGTTATAAACGCGGCTAAATACACAACAAAGTGATCGATAATGACAGATTATTAATTATCACGTTCAAGGTTAAGATGCTGGACGCCGTCCAAAGTCTTAGTACCTAGTACGACCGTGACCTATAAACCCTCCCACAGAAGAATGTATAGATTTTGTGGAGCTTATCAACACTTCAGCCTGCTTGTCCTTAACACACCGAAACGTTAAAGGTTACGTTTCGGAACACTGAAATAAACCGCGTGCGTTTATTTGCTTGAATACTCACTTCGGTCTCTCGCAGGTGTTAACAGAGACATCATGAATCCAGTCGTGCCGAGGTCAGGTTCTCCTATAGAGAGTGAGCAGGTGCGCAAGAGTCCAGCCTGCTGCGCTCATGAGCCGCGTCTCTCTCAGGCAGCCGGAGATCACAGGAGCAGCACATATGCACTTAAGTGTGATATATGAAGATAAACTAAAAACTGTGAAAAGTAATAAAGATAATCAGTGGAAGTCATCATTTGGAGGCCAATTGCAAGTGGTGACATGTTGTAAAGGAAGCTGTGGAGACTTGTGTTACAGAAGTTGGCTATGCCTATAGAGCACCTTAATGAAGAAGGTGCACGTAAAAGAGAAATTAGAAAGTGTTTTTGGCTAAAGAGCCAAATTAATTAAAAAATACTGTTATTCATTAAATGAATAAATATTAATCAAACGTTTTTTTTTTAATGGACAGACAACTGAACTACTTCCCTATTCTATTCTGCTTATAGGCTGTGCAAAAGTCACTACAATGTATTTTAAAATGTTTCTGAATATGCACTCTGCAAACAAATCGCATCTTACTGTCGGCGACCGAAGAGTTAAAGGGAGGAGACCAAGCGTGTCACGCCTCATTGGGCAGATTATGTGCAGCAAACAAAAAGTGTGTATCTGGGTGCCACTCAGTCAGTGTATCGGCCCCATCTGCACGCCTCTCTACACTCGCGAATCATAAGACGGTCGGCGACACTGTCACTTTCAAAAGACGAGGAAATGTGCTGACTGCACGGACTTCACTCAAGGCACCGAACACCTGCTTGAAGATATTGACAGCAATTTTGAAACCTTGTGGATTATATTACCTTTGTATCCATGGTGAGTAATGACAATTTTGCATTAAAAATATCCGGAGGCTATTCATTCGTGGGACGATGCTTCGTGCAAACAGCATCCTTGCAGCACTGTTAAAAACCTCGCTGATGGGAGAGGAGAGAGCGCCGATTTACAAAGCCATAGCCTACGTTGGGTCATTGAATCGGGGAAAGTGGTTTAAGCGGTACACTGTCATAAAGTTGGAATGACAGCGAAGCCGTACAGCCAACAAAGACCAATAAATTTCAGGCTGAAACAGGAGGTCAATGAGTTCGTCTCCTCTATTTTAGAAATGCGCATATATTCGTGGGTCTATTATAGTATTTAGCTGAAATGCATATTCATTGGATCCTTTGTGGAATTCTGTTGAGTGAGAGTGCGACCTCACAATTACAAAAGGACAGGATCGTGAAAGAAAGGGCAAAATTCACACCAAGGCTTTCTGTGGATGAAAGGAACTTTAGAATTCTGTCCCGAAACGAGAGCCAAACGTTTCCCTTTAAAACAGCATCTTCTTTGCTTAATCTGCCGTTTAAATGCTGTAGGATATGTTTATCTATTTTCTTCATATCGATTTGTTATGCGCGCCATCATTTAGTCTTGCAATGGAAATACAAAATAATATTGAGAAACAGGTGAGCACGTTGTTTATAACAGCAGCCTTCATCTCAGATGAAAAACCGAAAACGCACATGTGTAGCCGAAATAAGAGATTTTAATAGGACAAAAAATAAAATAACATTATAAAGTGTCCGGTAATTCTCGCTCCAAAATACGTGATTGTAATTTACAGTTTTTCCCACATCTTTTTGTTACATCGAAAACATGTTTCATGCTTATTTATTATTGTATCTTTAATGCTGAGAAATAACCAATAGCACGGGACGTGTGTCTTTTAAAATAACAATAAAATTAAATAACAGAAATAAATCGTTTTAAAGAGTGAATGTTTGACATGTCAGATTTGTTTTTAATTTTGTGAAAGAAAACCCCTATTGTGTTTAACAAGTTGCACGAGTAAACTGCACGCGTAACAAGACACGGGATATTCGCTTATTTGTAAATGGGCATTAGGGGTTTGGAGAAGAAAAAATAATTATCTCCGCGTGCTGCCTTAATTAAAGTCTCAGAAGGGAAGTGGTGGATTATGCTAATGACCAGACATACGTTCCTTCTTGTATAATGGTGCTAAAGGTTAGCTAACATGAAATCTGCGACTTTGACGGAGCTTTTAAAATCAATTCGAGATGGTCTGCTATTGTAAATATAAATAATTCTTCCCTGTCAAATCCATGTAGATATTTTCGAAATTGCATCCTAAAATTCAAAGAAAACGAAAATGTAGAAATAGAAATTAAGAATTACTGTAACCTATTAGGTACGCTCACAGCTTGTAAATGTTTTTCTCTGCTTTTACAGGATAACTGAAACACACCCTAATAATATTTAACTTTCATAATTCAAAGGAATTTAAAACATAGATTGCATCAAAGAAAGGTCAATATTACATAGAACTTATACTTTTGCACAAAGAATTTGCATTATTTTATTATTGACTTGTGTAGTGCAGAGGTCTCAATTTATTTCCACATGAAAGCTGTGAAAAAATTAAGAGAAACAGAAATGACAGAAATAGTTCGTCTTTAATATTTACTAACATTAATTCATTGTCTTGCAGCAGAAGATGGAGGAATCTAGTTCCCAGAGACTGGCCTGGGATGGCGACGCCAAGGCGATGCAGCAGTGTTTAACGGATATTTTTACCAGTGTCTACACCACCTGCGACATTCCAGAAAATGCCATTTTTGGCCCATGTGTTCTGAGCCACACTTCATTGTATGACAGCATCGCATTTATTGCTCTGAAGTCCACAGACAAGCGAACCGCACCTTACATATTCCGGGTATGATCATGTTCGTGTGTGTTTTCTAGTTCCAGCTTAAATGTTACATTTGATAACTGTCTTTAACAGACTCAGATTTATTTTGTAGCTTTTGTTAATCTGTACAAAACTGAATAATTGTGGTACAAAAAATGCTTTTCTAGCCAATGAAATGAGGGCTAATTTATATAGTGATTTCAATCACAGTTTGAAAAGTGATGTTTTAGCTGAATGTTTGAAGGAAATTAAGTCACATCTGACCTTTTAACCGCTTTACTGGTGCTGGATTACAGGTGGACACCTCAGCTGCCAACAGTTCTTCGGAAGGCCTGATGTGGCTGAGGCTCGTGCAGTCGGCAAGAGACAGGGATGAACAGAATTTAGAGGCCTATGTGAAGAACGGACAGCTTTTCTACAGGTCACTGAGGAGAATAGAGAAGGATGAAGAGCTCTTGGTGTGGTATGGAAAAGATCTTATCGAGTTACTGCTCCTAAACACCGGGAGAAACCAAGTCAAAAATAAAGGTAAACTTTGGAAATAGCTATCTGTGACATTTTGTAACGTGTGTAATATTAGATAAATATTTTATTAAATCAAAATACAATGTGACTTGACAGTTGGTGTATAATTAAAACAGTGAGAAACGTTAAACATAAATTTAAGTTCTCATTACAGTCATTTTAAAATGATGTAATTAGTGCTTGACAGATGTATAAATTAATTTGTTTATGTTTAATCAATTCACACATTAAATATGCTTTAAACATGTTTCCATCTGTGATTCAATATTATGTAAGTGTACCAGCTTGCGAACGCCTTTCCTGATATTTCTCTTTTGTTCTCCACAATTATCTGTTGCAGGAGCTTCACCCTTTTCGTGTCCAGACTGTAGCCAGCGTTTTCAATTCGAGTTTCCCATTTTGGCTCATCTGAGATTCCGTTGCACTAAGAGACTACAAAGCATGGCCAGCCCAGAAGAGGAGGCCAAAGATGCCAGCGACCAGGCTAGTCTACCTCCTGCCAGGTCCAGTCCCAAGCTGGGCCGATCCGATGGCTTTTCCAATCCACAGGACGGAAAGCCATCCACTGACTTTCATAATCTTGCCAGGGATTTAGAGAATAACAGAACCAGTCCACCGAGCGACAAAGAGGCAGAAATCCTGAGCGAGAACTCAGGAAAGCGCAAGTTCTCTGACATGGAGGACAGCAGGAACAGTGGATTATCCCAGCCTCTCAAGTCCAAAGAGGAGCTGGCCAACTCGGCACAGCAGTACCGTGGAGCGTACGGTCTGGAAGAGAGCAGGCGGGCCTTTTCTCCTCCTGTTTCGGAGCCGAAAGAAACCAAGAGAAGCGCCTTTACAGAGGTCAAGAAGTCCTCTCAGAGCTTGAAGCACAGTGGCAAAAACTCCAGCTCCAACTCTGAGAACAAGGAGGCTGGCCGGCCCAGCAGCAACCCGATTGATAAACACCTAAACATCAGACAGGTTCTTAGCGAGACTCAGCCCCCGCAGTCCCGAATGGGGACCTCATCAATTGGCAGCGCTTTCACTTCGGTGCCCCAGCATGGTGGTGGAGGATCGGAGAGAAAGAGTGCCTTTAGCCAGCCGTCTCGCACCTTCTCGCAGCTATCACCTCTTGTCATGGCACCTAAGCTTCTGTCGGCGGTAGACTGTCATCCTGCAGTGGGCGACACTGTCTCTTCCAGTAGACTCTACCAGGCAGACCACCTCGCCGCGAAGCTCCAAGGCTCAGAACTAGGCAGCAACTGCCCCGTGCCGGGTGGGATTGGAAAACAGAACCCTTTCCTTTATGCCACAGCCTTCTGGCCCAAGGCCTCAGCCCCCATCCAGCTGCAGATGCCCTCTGCTCTTACACTTCTGCCCCCTTCATTCACTTCTCTTTGCCTACCTGCCCAGAACTGGTGTGCCAAGTGCAATGCTTCCTTCCGCATGACCTCTGACCTAGTCTACCACATGCGCTCGCACCACAAAAAAGAGTACGCTATGGAGCCTCTTGTTAAAAGAAGGAGAGAGGAAAAGTTAAAGTGTCCGATCTGTAACGAATCTTTCAGAGAGCGGCACCACCTTTCCCGGCACATGACCTCTCACAACTGAGGATTAATTCTACTACATCTTTATCTTTTGCTCCATTCATTTTTTTCTTGGAGAAGAAGTTCCAATTTTGTATCAAAAGGGAATATCAGGAGGAGTAATGCCAACACATTTGTTCTCACTTTTAAAAAAACGTTGCTGTTTGATTTCTTCAAATGTCATGTTTTTGTGTATGGAAAATTTTGACCTAAAATCCTCAAATCTATTTATTATATGAAGCACTTATAATTTGAAAAAAGGGACGATATTAATGTAAGTGTACTTGGAATTTTGTACAGTATTGTATAATTTATAAACCAAGTAAGATGCAGATCCATTTCATTGAGAGTTATACAATGATGTGTTATCTCTATAAGGATATTGAAAACTGGGAGTATGATGTTGAAGTGTATTTAAGAATGCATGTAAATGATAGTTATTGGTTTAAGATGCAGTCTATTTGAAACGATGTAAATACTTGTTTTGTTTGAATACAAAGCGTAATATTTTGTGTCTGTGGGGAATAGATTCAGTGTTTCTTCCTTTTGCTGAAATTTACTATTTGATAGTTTATCTAATCATGTTGAATGCTTTGACAATAAAATAGCTTTATTTTCACCTGACTGTGTGGTTAATTCTGCCTGATTGTGAATTAATAGGAAATTATACGAGTAATGCCGGGCATAGAGGGACGCTTTATGAAGTGGGTAGCGTCCTTTCAGAATAGCACTAGTAAGTAAGCAATGTTTAATAAGTTTCATGAACTGGTTAAGGCTTAACACCCATTATCAAATTAAAGTGGTGTTGGTAAAAAAATAGGCTTCTTTCGTTGAACACGCAGTTTTCTCTTACTTTGTTAAACGTGTGTAATAGGCGAATAAGACACGATCTTAAATATTAAATTTAAAATTCATTGACCTTACAATATAGGTCGATTTAAAATGTAAGTAAAACGCTCTTCGTGACTGTCGTGCTTATTAAAATAAATGAACATTTAGTCATTTATCCAAAGCGATTTACAAAGAGTCTAGGGAGCAATAAGCGATATGGGAGCAATAATACAATAGATGCCAATACAAAGTTACTGGTTTCAACAAAAGCTAGACCACTACCTGTTGAGAGAAAGACAGAGCTAGGGGTCGTGTTTTTATTTTATTTTTAATTTTCAACCTTCTTGTGGACAAATAATAAAAATTATTAATATAATAATACTAAATAAAATTTAAATTTACTAATTATATTTCCAACCCTATCACCGGGGGAATAATACTGTATGAAAATATATATGTATTTTTAAAATAGCAAGACTCAAAAAATGCGACATAAAAATATTACTTTTACTTTTTTTATTTGTATGTTAACACTGCCCTAAATTTCTTCAGGAAAGGAAAATAATAGCAAATGTTAAAGTCCGTTCCAAATCCGACTCTAAAGGGCAAAACAGACTTTAACCTAAACTGAATACGTATACATTTTCAAAAGGATAGCTGTAGTTTTACACAAGTTGACTGATTTAAAAGAACACAAACGCCTTCTTTTAATTAAAATGATATTACCCTGATTTAGACATTTTTTACGTAGTCTATGTGCCATGAGTTTACAAGTAAAACAATAAAACAACATACTTTAAACCTGAGATCTATCAAATTAAACGTCATGGTCATCATAACCATGATTTTATTGCTTAACCAAAATAGTCCATAAAACACTTTTACGTTACATCCATGTGTCTTTTTTAAGTATAAATTAATAACGTCTTAATTTACAATGTCCCTCGAAATCAAGAACCCGTGAGGCAGCTGCAAGACGTAAAATAGCTCAACAGTGACACCAAGCTTTTAAAAAGAATACTTCAACCAAATTAGCGATTTTAAAAACGGATTGCGAGGCCTTTAAATAGTGGAAGTGCTCCATCTAACGGTGAATAAAGGATGGACACACACCAAGTTTAATCGGCTGCAGCGTCTCAAACCGTATTTTTGAAAAATACATTATTTACAACATAAATATTTAACAAATAAACAAATACTATTAACTTGCAATGTACTGCGATATAATATGATTTAAACGACCATTTATAATGTTACCATTCCTAAGCATGCAATCAAAAAATGTATCCAATACATGACGTAATAGGAAATGATGATCGTCACTCATACTTAGTGAAGATATTTATTGCCCGACCCATGTTTGTGGTCGGAGCAATCCGTCTGTTCATAAGCTCCAGTTTCATTTGTCAGTGTATCACTCAGCACCCCTATGTCGGGATCAGTTTATACCCTTCTCACATATGGCCAATGTGGTCACCCTTGGCTAACCTATCTGGCCGGCTTCTCATACTTTACGTGTGATTGTGTCCCATAGTGAACCTCTCTTCCCTGCATCTGTCCCTTCCCTTCATCTTTCTGTTGTTCTGTAACATCTTGCATCGAAATAGGTCTGTGCAAAACCCACAGATCTCGAACAGTTAAATGTAGGAATGAGGTATTTATAGATTATTCACACTAACGATACAGTGACATAGGAGATCATGTTGAGAAGCATAAGAAAGCCAAATGCATGATTTATAACTGCTGAATTACTGCCTATACTACTCAAAATAGTATCAAATGAATACATCAATAATGAATTAAAAATAAAAGTTATCTGCTGGACATGATGCATGGTGTAATTTGTGACAATGCCTGTGATTTTAGGGTTTTCTGCTTAAAATAAATAAAAATATGTGAAAATATAACCCTCATATATAGTCCTGGCTGCATAAAGCAAAGATTGAAATTATTGTGAAATTAATGATTGAAATCTAACTTTGATGCTTCAAATTTCACAGACAGGGTCACATTTGTTGTTTCATGTTTAACTACTCAGTGTTCAATGGTTGTTATGCATTATGTTTAAATAGTGACACAATACAAAGTGAATCTAAATCATATTTTATATTTTACACCAAACAGCAGCTTTCTATTTTAAAGCATGACACATTCAATCTTCCTCAACGCTGACATGGACAAATTTACACTTAGCGTTCACTTCAAAGATGGACAGATCCGCTTTATAGACATGCTTTTGCACTTACAATGCACTCTATATTGCTCAACTGTTTGTACCTGTCTTGTGTGTGTCTGCGTTGCAAATTCTATGCATTGCTGAGATTAATAGACAGATCTGAGCGCATGCAGGCATTTAGACTGCACCTGTCTCTCCTCTTCAAAGTTCTGCCCTTCATGGGTCATCCACTAAATCTTCAAGCAAAGAGAAACAGCTTAAAATTAATTGATTTGATCTGTCTCGGAATGTACTGCTAATCACAGCTCTCTGTTCTTTTTTAACTAACTCAAAACATAAGAGGTCTGAATGGGATTTGTTTATTTTCATATAGCAATGCATTAAAATGGCTAAAGTGCTTACTTTCCATAAAGAGCAATAATGCTATAAATGTGATTAAAACAGATCAACATTTGAAATTAATGAATGAATTGATTTCTTTTGACGCTTATGAACCTGTACTAAAATATTTGTCTTTTGCATGCAAACCTCTCATTCAAATTCCACAGTTATCGTTATACTGAACACGCAGGTGTCCGCTCAGTCGCAAAATGTCAGACACAGCTGTTGTTCACTTTTACAGTAACAGTTAACAATAAGGTTGTATTTACTAACATAGGTTAATGCATAAAATCAATTGCTCATTGTTAGTTTATGTTAGATAATGCATTAACTATTATTAACAAAAACGGCAACCTTATTGTAAAGTGTCACCACTTTTACTACAGCTGCAAGCTGAACTGTTATCAAACATAACGCAAATGCACAAAGAGATGACTGGATCACTGTTAATATTGGCCACAGCACCATCACATTATCACAGTTGGGTCATGCATGGCCATGACACGTTTACATGTGATTAACGACAACAAGCTGCATACTTTACGAAAGGAGTGCACAGGGAACTTTTTTTTCAAAACTGACACAAGATTCGTTGATGTTTATTTTCTGGATAATTTGTAAAAGCGAAAATGATATTTTTATTTGCTCGCAGAGAGAGGTTGCTTTAAGCACTATGCCCTGGAGATAAAATATAGACCTTTGGAAATCCACTGTAAAACTATACAGAACTAATCTTTCAACACTGCGCAGGCATCTTGAATATCCGGCTCTGATTACTACGCCTCTGAGCCAAGAGCAGTCAGGTACGGCTGAAGGTGGATTTATGCCAGGGGAAGTGTACAGGAAACTCACTGTTGATTGGTGAAGGGGGAATGGTGACTGTTTGTTGGTTTTACTAGATAGGAATAAGGACCAGAAACAGAGAAAATGTGAAGGGGGAGGATGGGAGCACTTCAAAAGATGCATTTCTCATCGAGGAATACAGCCTACATCAGAGAACCCCACAATTTCCGTGCCCTCAACTCTGACCTGGAGAAATGGAGGCTGGAGAAAAAAGCCTGGCACTACAAAACGAAGATGTATAGATTCAAGACAGAAGCAGATGTGAATGCGGAGAAGGTATGGGCTGTTGGTGAAAGTGGTTCATAGGCTACAAGGTGTTCAACAAAACACAAAAAGGCTGCATCATGACCTGAAAAAAATCTGAATAACCTGTAACAAACTTTTAAAATAAGAACTGATATAGTCTTGAAAAGCATTTTGTCTCAATGTCAGTTTACTGTGAGAGGACATCTAGTCCACATCTACTCTACTCCAGTTCTAACTTATTTTGTGCATGACTTTGTCATAATCAACTTCATTTATGAAAATAATTATCATACTGTATAAACTAAATTTTCTTGTGAAATTTGAAACAAATTTAGAACAAATGTGTTACATTTCCCCAAAGACATAGCTGATGTTAAAAATTATTTTAAAGTTAAAATACTTTTCTAAAGTTTTTTTTTAAAGGTTACCCAGCTTCTTTAATTTTTTTGTTATTCAACATATAGGAACTAGTTATTATATTAGAAAATTTAAAGTTAGCAAAGTTAGCAAATTTGTCATGTTAACAATTTTTTTTAACATCTATTAACTACAGATTTGAAGTCCGCTGCTTAACTTACAACAACTACAAATCATTTTACAGAACCTACAAGAAATACAAAGTTTCTTTGAATGTCAATGGTTCTTTGTGGAACTTTTTACCCAAAAGGGTTCTATGGAATTGTGAAGCATCATTTATTGTGTATGTACATTATGTATATTGTATATTATCTTTATGGGTCCAATATTTTGTTACATTTCCTGATCAGGCATGATATTTAATATTTTTTCTTTTTTCTTTCCGTTGTTTTTTGTGGAGGTTACATATTACAACACACAAAATTGCAACGTTTGAAAATGTACTCTTACTTCATGAGAATAGTGACATTATATCAATAAAATGTAAAAACCAACAGTGTCACATCGGTCTCATTGTACAGAACATGTGCAAGAAATACAAATCGAGGTGACAAAAGCCTCTTTGAAGAGCTTAAAAGTCAATCTATGCCCACAAAGCCCATTTAATGATCCATAATGAGGTGCTGCAGCAACAGATCAAACTTAAACTGATGACACTTATTGACACCATTCGAGAGTTTTTTTCGGTATCCTCTCATTTACCTCTGACTGTCACGTCATTCCATAGTGGAAGGCAGATCTCCTTGCTCATTTATACCCACGCCAAATCTGTCAGTAGGTACAGATCGTTTCCACTGACAGCATCTCGTCATTGGTTGCCTTGCTCATTGACAGGCAGCTCTGTCTATAACAAGCGAACAGGTGCTTCTTTGTTCCTCACTAAATGCCCTCGGATAGTTTGCAAAAACACAGTGCTGGCTTTCTCACAACTCAACGGTAGACTACTTTGTCCAAAGCAAATGTTTAGATGTATGCACAGATTAAATGCTTGGCTGATCCGTGGGCTGTTTTGAAAAATGCATGGCCACTTTCACGTCACCTCATGCTCCATCTCTCAGAAATGGGTGAAGGGGAAAGGGTGAGAATCTTTGACCCTTGAGAAGGTCTTAAAATATGTGCCTCTGCTTTAAAGAAAGCTCCATACAGAGGGAAAACTTATGTGGAGAAGTGATTCTGGGGTCACAGCACATACACCCTCAAGCAAAAGAGAGAAAAAAGTCCCTTGTCACACTGTGGTTCGGGAATTAATATAAATGATTCCCGAATCAGTGGTTTGCAAATGGCTAGTTAGGGAAATTAAGAAAATGTGTAGGGAAATGCACGGAAAGAAAAAAAGTTGTGAAACCATGGTCCTGAACATCACTGTTAATGTTTAGTCAGAAGAAAGTAAGTCATCCCTCATGGAAAGAAAGTGTATTTTTATGAATTAAAAATATATTAAATGACATAATGGTATATGAAAAAATATACAGAATAGCTTATTGTGTACATTTATTACAATATATTGGAAAATACATAAGGAATTGCTGCTTTTCAGCAATTAATTTTTTTTGGACAATATATGTCATTTTATATTTAGAAATACACTTCATAATATGTAGATGAACATATAATATATGGTACTGGAAGTTATATTTGTTTCATATTTAAAAACACGGCTAGGTTATAATAGCATAAGCCAACCTGCTCATAAAGCACTTAGTGAACAGACAATGACTGCACTGAAAAGTCTTAATGGTGTTTGGCCAATCGTTATCCTAACCACAGGCGCTACTCTTCAGCCCACGAATTTACACATGCAGGAAACCCTTCTAAATTTCAAAGTAATACACAACATTAAACACTAATAGATCTCCCCCTATGTTAATATTCAGCAAAAAGACATGAAATAACACCTTAATGTAAACATTACTCTCCTTTAACAGTCAGAAGCAAAGCATGCTGGGAACTGGAAATCTGCTTCAAATCATTCCGTGAATGTGTCCATATATGTGCATACATTCACATTTAGTGTATATGGGAACGTAGATTGGCAATATATACTCAATAAAAGATCAATGTGATGATTATTAA
The DNA here is from genome assembly GCF_015846415.1 of Triplophysa dalaica. Classification (NCBI taxonomy): domain Eukaryota; kingdom Metazoa; phylum Chordata; class Actinopteri; order Cypriniformes; family Nemacheilidae; genus Triplophysa; species Triplophysa dalaica. The sequence goes on from NC_079545.1 coordinate 24,376,240, forward strand.
AAAAAATTGTCTTTGTTTCAAAATATGCTTATGTTCAATATATAGTCATATATTGTCAAAGCATACATGGCTGTATATTGAAAAGTATTAGCAACAGTTTCCAATATATGTAAATATATTATGTAATCATTATGTTTTGCAGTATATTCCCATATATTTTTGTTGCGTAAGGGATGTAGGGTGAGTAAATGATAAACTGTCCCTTTAACAACCACCAGCCCATACAAAATTGATTAGCAATCTATGAATGGGTCAGACAGTCTTAACATTGTCCAGACCTATGTCTCTTGTGGCAGTACCAAAAGACTCATCTCTTCCCCTTTTACTTAAAAGTTAAATTTACAGATAACGGTTGCCTGTGCCAAAACAATAACGAATGATTGGGCCCCAGTAAAGAAAAAGCAGCATTAAACCACAAAGTGGTTCAAAGCCAGGATCATTGATGAATCAATCAGGATCATCTGTGTTTATACTCATCTGTGGTATTACCTCACAGTTACTGGAGCTTCCAACACAAACGAATTGCCTTTACAATTTGGGAGGTACTGATCTGTACTGTTTACATTAAAGTGATCAATCCATGTTGTGCAGCAAGTGAAACAAAGACGAGAAGACCTCCGTGTCTCAGTCATTAATCTAGTGATTAAGACTGTAATGTTTTCAGGACACATTCCTTTAAAATTTAAATGACTGGAGGCTACCACCACCTAAAAGTAACCTAAGATGCTGTGAGTCTGTTAAAAATCAAAAAAGGGTTTTCAGTGTTCTATAGCTCTGTTGGTTCTTCATGGTCCAGCAACACCAACATCAGGGGCAATTTGCATAAACATAGACACTAAGTTAAGGTGCCTTAACAACTACTCTCACTAGCAGTTTGTTAGGACTAATCAGTCTTTTCAAATTTTTACTTACATCTCAATTACACACATGAACTTAAAGATAAAAATTGAATTATGTTTTCTTGAAGAAAATTTAGACGACTAACGTGTAAGACTAGTCTAAGCTGTTTATTCAACCGGCTCCATGTGTTTGACCCTCAGATAACAGAAGATTTATAAAAATGTAATTAAAAATAATAATTTAAGACTGTTCTGTTCTTGTGCTCGTTTTTCTGGCGGAATGCTTAAGAAAAGCGCAGTGAAGTCAGGAGGCAATATTGTAGACTGACATTTCTTACAGAGGATTTTTTTTCAATGCAATTTTTTTAAATTGATGTAATACATACTGCAGTAAATGTCGGGTTATTCGCAGTTCAAAATATAAAAATAAATTGGCGAAATATTTGCCTGTAGCGGCAAAAGCAATATCTAAACACCTGTTTTGTATTTACATTCAACATTGAGATGCTTCGGAAACATACCAAAGTAGCTCTATTGCATTGTCTGTGAAGTTGCAAAAGTGTAACAATGTAAATGTTTTATATACCAAGCAGTGTTGTTTGGTTGATGGCCAAGTCTATTATGATCTGAGACTGTTATCCAATGGTTTATCAATGGTTAAGAAATTGTTAAAACATATTGTTTGTGAACCTAAAACATGGGGTTTTGCATGAATAATGTTAAGTGAATAAATAAGGGCATTCGCTTACATATAATACTACTAAAGTATTCTGTGCAGATGAAGCATATGTTATAGACATTTAATAGGAAACAGTGAAATGCCAAAAACGCATTTTTCACTCATTCAGGTCTCAGCAGAGCTACTTGAATAACACACTGCAATACTGTATTTTATTCGATGTTGTCATTAACATGTGTGCACCAATTAACCCACCTAAAACATGGCTTGGCATTGTGCCAAAACGTAACAAGAATAAAAATAACACATTAGTTTGCGTCTTTTGTAAATGTAATGATTGAAGAGCTAATATTTAATTTCCGTTGAGTGGAAAAAATCTAAATGGTCAAATATGATATTTTCAGCAAAACTACAACGGACTCTGTTACAGGTGTCATGATGAGAGTTGCTCTAAAAAACGCTTGGGAAAACGCGTCAAATTCATTCACGCTTGTACGCGTCATAACCAAAAGTGAAACGCTACCTGAGGATCGGCAAGCGCGAGACTCCACACAATCTTTTCGGTCATAAATCCTTCAGTTCGCCCACCCCGTGCCCCCCATGTGCCTCAAACGCACAACTGCGTGTATAGTATAAACATAACAGTGCATTAAAGCACACTTGTGGTCAAAGGTGCGCGATGTGGAAATGCATCTCTATATAGATCACAGGTCGCATTGAATATAAATTCAGGATGAGAGAGCGCGCGTACTTCACAACTCAGGCACGCATCAGGCAGTGAGATCATTTTCGTTATAAATATATCTTTGTCAGCAGATCTGCTCCAGCTCCTGCAGCCGAGGGTAATGCCCACCGATGGTGTAAACGCGAGTTACCTCTCAGAGCGCAAAATGCTGGAAGTGGCCTAGCGCGCTCTCGGACGCTTTTTGGAAAGAATGAGAGTTCATCTGATGATTCTGCTCTTCATTCTGTTGCTTCGCTCTGCAGCGCTTGCGGGATCTGAACGCGTTTCTGAGGAGCACCAACTTGTCGAGGAAGGGTGCGTGTCGGGGCGCAGGACGGGGAGACTGTACTGTAGAGTTGGCATAGGCTTCCACCTTCAGATTCACCCCGATGGAAAAGTCAACGGGAGTCACGAACCTAATCGGTTAAGTGAGTTATCATTTACGAATCTTTATGAAATGAAATCGCAAACATTGGTATGTAGCCTAGTGGGTGAAGGAAAGATTAATGCGTGATTTATTTCCTTTTCCCCTGATGGCCAATATGCGTAAGCCTATAGTTGCAGACTCATCATTTATCATTTGTATTCTGAGCTACATTGAATAATATTGCATGATTAACATTGTGCTAATTTACTTTTAATTGCAGTGTTTGTAAAGTTGCCTTAAATTCTGAACTTTTGCATGTTTACAAGAGAATGCATGACAGAGAGAGAGACAGGGAGAGAGAGAGAGATAGAGAGAGACATGGCATACTGATAAGCTGTTTCAAAAATGTTTGATATGGCTCAGTCTGGCCAAGATAATATATTCCTCAAAATAATGAATTTACAATGCTGTCTCCGGTTAAGGTCCTAGTTTTGTAGATGTTTGTTTATTTACAGGTATGGGGGAACAGGTGCAGCAGCTGAGATCAGAATGCTAGTGAGTTGGAAGCTGGAGTGAGTGGCATCATTAACATGCCATGCACTAGATTTCTGTTAATGGTTGAATCGCTCACTGTACATACCATAGTACTAGCTCTATTTAGAGGATGTAGTGTGAAACTGATGATGTTGCTGAAAATTGGATTAAAGACTCCCTCTATGAGTTCCAAATTTGGAAGTGGGTGTTTAATCTATATGCCAGACAGAATTTGTAACAGGAATACACATAAAAACATAATTAGGTCATAAAACATAATACAGTCATATCAACGTCAAAAAGTGTCCCAATCAACCTGAATTTAGCCCACAATACACCCTAATCGATCATATTTATTATGTAAACAGACAGTAAATATGCAGAACAACAATGTCCATGAAATAAATATTAAAAGATAAGTGCTAAATCTAAATGCCAGTCAGCGTTTATAAAGTATCACACTTACGTGGCAATAGAGCAAACTTTACTCCTGTGATTCAACACTCTGAAACAATGTACCAATTTAATTTAAGAGTATATATTAAAGGGATAGTTCAACCAAAAAAATCTTTCATCATTAAACTTGTGTCATTCCAAACCTGTATGACTGTTTTTCGTTTGCAGAACATTAAATATGATATTTTGAAGAATGCCGGTGACCAAACAACATGGGTCTCCATTGACTCCACTGATTGAACATAAAACCACTTTTCTCAAAATATCTTCTTTTGTGTTCCACATGTTTTGAATGCAATAAAATGAATAAATGATTACATATTTTTTAATTCTGGTTGAAGGATCCCTTTAAGGTGTTTCACTCTATACAGCGTTTTAATGCGTGTTTAATGTATATGTGCTTTATTTTGTATGTTTGACATAAAATTGTCTAAACCTGTCAAACCAAAACCTTTGACTTTCCGCCCCAAAGGTCATCACTCATGACTCATTGTGGAGTATACGATCTTTCTGTTTCTGTAGGTGTGTTGGAGCTGTTTGCTGTGTCTCAAGGCGTCATTGGAATCAGAGGAGTTTTCAGCAACCATTTTTTAGCCATGAACAAGAGGGGGAGGCTTCACGCGACCGTAAGTCTGATCCAGCACTATTCCAGTACAAAAACCAATAACCACAATCCAACCCGAATGTGTTATACACCACATTCATTAGACATCTTGGGTAACTGTGATGTTTTTGAGCCTCTATAAAGAAGTGAAGCACACAGCGGTGGAGAGCCAAACTGCTGTTACACAAAGCAATCTGGCTTTGCGGGAGTCTGGACTGCCTGATAGAAGGCAGAGTTTATTAGTATATGTTAATAGGAAGAGCAGATTAAAGGGTCTAGTTGATAATCTTGCAAGAAGTCGAAGGGAATCAATATCTGTGTAAACAATAATGGGCAGCTATAGCATGCAAACAGCAATGAACTTACAGTTTCAACAACAAATACATTAAATTATTTAAAAGACGCTTTTATCCAAAGTGATTTACAAATGACCATGAAAGCAATTGGCACTTAATAAGGACAACAAAAAGCATTAGCGCGATAAAACTGGTCTCACATAGCCTACCACAGTATACAAAGCTAAGGTGTTTTTCTTTCTAATAGAAAGAGTAGAAAAGAGACAGAAGTCAAAACTAATTGGTCAGGTGCTGACGGAAGAGATGTGTTTTCACCCGATTCTTAAAGATGGCGACAGAATTTGCTGATCTTGTAGCAGCAGACAGATCATTCCACAAATGTGTAACAGATCCATAGAAGGTACATGAGAATGATTGTTTCCCTTTTTGGGATGGCACTACAAGACGTCATTTGTTTGCAAGAGCGTAGGGATCTGGCGGGTACATAAGTCTATACTAGCGACTGAAGATATGGGGGTGCCGAACCAGTGGTGGTCTGGTAGGCAAAGAGCAGAGCTTTGAATTTGTTGCGAGCGACTATAGGGAGCCAATGTAACTAAATGAAGAGAGGAGTGGCGTGTGCTCTCTTCGGTTCATTGAAGACCACTCTTGACGCTGCATTCTGGATCATCTTTAGAGGTTTGGTTGTGGAGGCTGAAAGTCCAGCCAGTTGCACATTGCAATAGTCCTGTCTTGACAGGACAAGAGCCTGGACTAGGACTTGCGTAGCATGCTTGGACAGGAAAGGTCTGATTTTCCTAATGTTGTAGAAGATGAATCAACAGGACCGGGTGTTGCTGGCAATATGATCCGTGAAGTTAAGCTGATCATCGATTATTAAGAAATCTGTAGTCATTTTTTAGTATTGGGCATTGTTTATACTGTCATAGAAGTTTTATAAGCAAAGATTAGACTTATATTGGTATTCAAATATTGTTTATTGTGACAATTTATTTGCATAATATTGTTACATCTCATTCAAAATACAGTGAATAATCAGAATTTTTTTTCAGAAATCACAATGGCTTATTTGCCATACTAAAAAAATTAATTTACATTATATTTATACATTTGGCAGATAATTTTATCCAAAGCGACTTCAAGTGCGTTCAGGCTACATATTTAAGTACGTGTCTTCCATGGGAACCGAACCTTCAACCTTCTTCGCAGATAATGCAACGTTCTAACCACTGAGCCAGCAGGATAATTTAGAATTATGTTATTCAACCCTTGCTCATGGAGAACAAGTGTAAACAAAACTTATGATGAGAATAATTTAAAAAACCTTTGAGTCTTGCTGATATATTTTTTATAATATAGAGAATATAGAATTGGTCTAGACACTTTCACCTTTTAACCCAAAACCCATTTAATGGTCCAGTGTGTAGTTTTTAGGTGGATTTATTGACAGAAATGCAATATAATATACATGATGTGTTCAAAGGTGTATAAAGACCTTCCTTAATGTGGCGGCATATGTTTTTATTACCTTAGAATGAGCTATTTCTATCTACTGTATATACGCTGCAATTCCAATCCTAAATTAGGATTTTTACATCATCTGACAGCTGAAGACATAAGCTTTCTATTGATATATGGTTTGTTAGATAGGACAGTATCTGGGGGGACAACAACTGTTTACAAAGCTGGAATCTGTGGGTGCAAAAAATGCCAAATATTGAGAAAGTTCCCTTCGGAGTTGTTAATCTGAGGCACTGTAGCAGGCCATCCACTCCCAAAAATAGAGTTTTTATACATTTACACTAGGAAATTTATAAAAATATCTTCACTGAACATGATCTTTACTTAACATTCTAATGATTTTTTGCATAAAAGAAAAATCTGTAATTTTGACCCATACATTGTATTTTTGGCGACTACCTAAAAATGTTCCCATACTTAAGACTGGTTTTGTTGTCCAGGGTCACATATAATCAGTAAACACAAAGCAAGTAACCAATTTTCAGAAATCGTGGTAGAGTATATGTCCGCTACTAATTATACTGATTCATTAAATCACTTCTGTAAGCAAACTCTGCCAAAAACAAATTCACATGTCATTACTCTGACAGAATTATTTAGTCTTTTTGTATTTTGTGGACTCATTTTGTGAACATTTTAGAAAAATTGTCACATGAGCATAAGGGATGGATAGCACAGAAAAAGTGCAGTCTGATAAATCTGAGGATTAGCCAAAAAAACTGCCGCAGACATCATCTGTAATTAAAGCAGCTGCAGTGGCTCCATCAGAGCTGAATTGGTTTTCATTTCCTCAGACCAGCTACGGTTGCACAGGCTTATTTAATAGGTCTGTCAGCTTGAGTTTTAAACCCTAAGCGCTGCACTCCGTAGACAAGTCGGCTTTACCAAAGGAGTATCGAGTGACTCAGTGTCTGATTTTGTTGCACTGTCTGTCATATTTAATATTTTGATGTTTTCATTGCATTTAATTTATTGCTGTGTTAATGGCAAGGAAAACAGATGCGCATTATGCTGTGCGACCTACCCAGCATGCCATTACAAACATAATGTTTTTAAAGCTTAAAGGGTTACTGCATTCAATGAGAACGCTAAGAGGCGATGGCAAGAAAACAAGAGGGTAAAAGTGGTGCAATTATCTCCTGAAGCATGAAATAAAATTTCGTGGATAGATGGTAATTCACTTCCTCAGGTAAAGGAACCATAAAAATTGGTAACAATTAACAATAAGGTTGTATTTGTTAACGTTAATTAAGTCATTAGCTAACATGTCATGAACTAACACTGAACAATACTTCAACTGCATTCATTAATCTTAGTTCATGTCAATTTAAACATTTACTAAAATATTTTTAAATAAAACATATTAACGTAAGTTGATGCACCATGAACTAACAAAAGTAAAATCTATGTTGCTCACTGCTGGTGCAAGTTAATGGATTTACTAATGTTATTAATAAAATGTCACCGGGAAATAATACTCAGAAAGAAAGCTGTCAAAGAACAGACAGAGGTCGGACAGCTGTGCAAGTTCATGAAAATAAAATGTCTACTGCTCTCAGTCCCGGAACATACAGACACATGGGGTTCTTCTTTCATCTACTCGTGTCACAGATTAAAACAACCAAAAAATCATCTCACCACCATCTTATCCTCAGCAGCTGACTGTCGTTAAAACTGAGGGCACCAGGGACACTTCCAGATGACAAAAACCACATACCCTACTTAAACAAACATTCTGATCTTTTGGGGGCAAATTAAAACATTAAGGACAGAGTGTTCCTGTGAAGTTATGGTGGGTCAAGTTGTGAGTGGCATGTTTGGAAAATACTGTAATGCCACCATTTTCTGCTTTGCTGCACTCTTCAGCAACCCAGAACAGTTTTATTATTGCAGTGTTTGGGAATTATGCAGTTGGGAATGGCCCTCATTAATTTCATGATATATTTTCCCACCAAATGTATTTTTAGAAAGAGAGGTAGCGTTCATGAATTTCTTAAATTACCATCTTTTGTGTTCTGCAGTAGAAAGAAAGGCAAACAGGTTGGAAATGACAAGAGTCTGAGTAAATGATTGCACAATTTTCAGTTTTGGGTGAACTATCTCTTTAACACTGAACCAAGTTTGCCCGGTAATATAACTAAAGATTGCAGAGACAAAAGCGTCTGTACTACTTCCCTGTACTCTGGACGGATAGAGTTATTTCCTAGTCTAATGAGTTTCAGCCCCCACAAAGCAAGCTCTTCTTCTGTCAGTCACCGCAGTCTTTGATTAGAAAGTCGGTTTTGATGACTTTGAGCTGCGAGATAAAAGTAAGACTTGAAATTATTCTATAACCCCTTCAATGTTTCCTTCTGTGGCTTGGTGTCTGTAATCTGCGTGCTGCTTTTCATTATCTCTCTTTATGAGGGGCTAACTCAATCAGACTCAATCTCTCTCTCCAGCAGCTGCTAATATGGCATCCTACTTGTGCAAAGTGCATGCAATGTAATTACTTATTGTGTGCTTGATAGTTAAAGCTTTATTGATGTGCTGTGGCCCTGTGCATTTGCTGTGCTAAATTTAAAGCATCACTTGAAAAATGCTCACCATTACATGGTCCTTTCTTAAAACTTTCCAATATGTTATAGTGAAGAGACTAATGAGAGTTATTAGACCTTTGGTTTAAGTAACTCTCTCTCATTTGCACTATGGAGATTTATATTTACCTTTATTCATTTAGCAGACGCTTCTAAGCAACATGTAGGAGCATTCAACATTTTGCATTAGTTCACCCAAAACATATTTTTTTCATCATTCACTCACCCTGGTGTCATTTCAAACCTGTATGACTTACTTTCTTCTGCAGAACACAAAATAAGAATTTTGGTAACAAAACAGTTGGTCCCCATTGATTCAATTGTATGAATACAAAAAACTAAAACAATTCTTCTTATTTTTTTGTGTATTCAAAGAATAAAGTTAGGTTTAGACGACATGAAGCAGAATTTGTATTTTCGGGTGAACTATCCCTTAAAGGACTAGACACGTATTAGCACTTTCAACAAGTTGATATGATTTATTAGGGTCTTCATGAAATGTCTGTGAGCATAACTAGTATGATCTGTTTGCTGTGACAGATTTTTTTAGCCTAAGGACGAATGATTTGAGATGTTTAGAACAAAACTAACCGCAGTGTTCGCCTCTGTTCATTAGCCAAACAAACAGCTTACCGCAGCTAAACATATTAACGCTCATAATGTATTAACATAAATACAGTTAAGTGCCCATTTGCCAAATAACATATAAATATAGAGTAAGTTTAAAACTGGCTTTGGGTGTTCTATTTAGCCCGTGATTGACTTCCCTTGGCTATCATATCCTATCATTATCCTCCTATATATACAGTACATTTATGTCAATTCAGACTGTTGATAAATATTACTCACATCAGCAGATTTTTCTCGTTTAGTTGGTCTCGATGCCTCTTGAGGAACAACTTTGAAGCTGATCTTGCTTGTACTGTCCCAGGTTGATGAAGCACTCCAGCTGAAGTGATTCGCGCAAACAAGCAGGTTTATACTTATGGGATAAATCAACTCCTGTCTCGTCTCTTTCGAGGTTGGGACTCTAAGCAAAGACTTGTGTTCGTCTGTGGAGCCAACTACATTACATTTTGCATGTTGTCTATGATCTATAGCCATGGTGTCATGTACACTGCTGATGCTTGTAAAAACAACAATGGTTGTGTAGATTAAGGGGCGGTAATATTATAATAAGAGCCAGCGTCTACATCACAACAGGAGCGAAATCTGAACGGCTCTATTTCTCACATGCTTGCAGGGAAAGGCTCATCAAAACAAACTTACATTTTTCGGGTTGCTAGATGCAATGGGGACCCGATTAAAGCACTTCATCGGATAAGTCCTTTAAAGAGCCAACAATATAAAAAGTGAACAAAGCCATATTAACAATTTGAAAAGAACAACACAAAAGAGGAAAGTAATTTTAATATTATTTAATAAACAGTGAAAAGTTTAGGGTTGAAGATTGGAGAGAGAGAGGGGGATTCAGGAGTCAAGAAATTAACCAAACATGGGCAAAATGTGTCACTTCAGTACAGTCATTTTCCCTAAGAGATGATTTCGTTGTGAGGTACAATCCAGCATTCTCACTTAATGGTCATAGATAGACATAAACCTGCAGGACTTAGGCCCTGTTTATTCCTGGTATTAAGATGCGTTTTGGTCGATCGGATCACAAGTGGAAGAAACAGACACATACCTGTTATCACCTGGTATTTAAATGCATCTCTTGTTTCCACTTTGACCACTTCTGTCCTGATTTCTATGAGGGTGTTTATGGGCGGCTAATACAAGGATTATAATACGGAGACTGCAAAAAAATGTTTTTTATTTCTACTCTGACAGACAGCCACAAGGCCGCGCTGAACACTGTGAGAGTGCGTTATAAATCTAGAATGTTGAAAAAACACATGTGCTTGATACCTTTTTCGTCTTTAAACAAACTTTTAGGTGTTCTGCTGGCAAGGTTTAAATCCGGTCTGGCTAACGCCCGTTAAATAATTATTACGCATTATGTCCGTATGTGGAGAGTAGGCGTCTCTTGTGGCGGTTTGAACGCTTTCAACCACATGAGTGTCTACATCAGTAAAGCATACACTGTTTCATTTTGTACAGTAGAGGTACATGGAGACTGCAAAACTGAACGTGTCCTCTGATGTTTTGCAGGAGTTCTTCATTTTATAGTGTACAAATATAATGCAAATTTGCTTACAAAATTCAGGAGATTGTTATGCACATCATATTTCACAGTACATATGTATTCTATCATTTCATTCCTCTTTTCTCTTTCCTTAGGATAGTTTCACAGATGATTGCAAGTTTAGGGAGCGATTTCAAGAGAACAGCTATAACACATATGCCTCGGTGATCCACAAGAACCATCGCACTGGTAGAGAATGGTTTGTGGCGCTAAACAAGAGAGGCAAAGCAAAAATGGGGTCCAGTCCCAGAGTGAAGTCACAACACGTATCTACACATTTTCTGCCTAGGATGAACTTGCATGATAAATCCGAGCAAGGTTTCACAATAACAGACAAAGAAAAGGAAAAACAACCACCTCCACATCCATCAAAGCCTGCGATACCAAAAACCACCATCAACACTGTAAAGAGGAATCGCCCGGTGGTAAAGTACTGGCCAAAGTTTAGATTTGGATAGACTCATGCTGCCTTAAACTTGGACTAATCTTGAAACATGCAAAGAAAGGGTTGGATGCCTGAGTTTTCAGGAAGCCAAAGTTTTCTCTTCAGGATGAAATGTTTGCTTCACTTGAGCATTCCAGTTATCACGTATATCACAAAAACAGGCAGAATGACCCAATAATGGAACATTTTCAGATGTGGTAAATTAATGAACTGCTTATTGACGTCTGTTGCACATTTTACAAAGATCTTCCCATGCATCCCAAAAATGATATAATTGCTTCACAAAATAATTTTACTTTACTTTCCTCAATAATTTAACAAAATATGTTTTTATATTATACCTCACTGTATTTATACAATATATGTATGTCTGTAGTACAAGCTTGTTTTGCACAAACAATTTTCCAGCGTATAAAATTGTAATGTTTGTGGTGGTAAATATATATTTAAAATATCTGTTATGTAAACAGAAATACAAATATCATTATGAATGTTTTGAATGTTTCTAATTATTTTCTTCTGTAGATGTCTTTAAAAACAATCTATCAAAACTATCAGTCTAGCGGCTGACTCAAAGAATAAAAATCCTGTCATGACCCCAGCACATTCCGCGGAAGAGGGATGTCTAAAAAGGATAAACATGTCTCACAAGGCTGCTCTGTTTTTACAGAGTTGCAGTCATAGGTGTATCAAATGGCAGACAGTTGTAGTATGACCCTTGACAAAATATTCTAATAACTATATCAGGTAATATCATTTGCATACGTTGACAGATGAAAGCAAGCATTATAAGCAGCCAGATTTAATTTATTTATTAAAACATTTCACAATTGATCTGTTCAATAATCTGGGAGAGAATGAACCTTTGAGTGAGTTCTTTTGGGAATTTCTAAAAGGTTTTTAAAAGCACTTCACTATTCATGAGTAATATAAAGTTTGAGGTTAACATAGAGACTTCCTGTTTTGTTAAAAATCCTGTCAAACAATACATTTGTTTTGAGGTCACAGTTTATTTCATGAAACTCCTAACTACTGAAGTGGACGTGCATGTTTTTCAGTTCCGGCTTGTAAAGGAATTTTAGGAAACTAAGATTAAAACTAACAACCTTACCCACTATTTTGTGCCATTAGCCTGTTAAATTGATCCAAGGTGTAGGACAGGACATTCTTCCACCAGGGAATGTTTTACAACAGTGTCTTATCAAACCTAAAAGGAATCCAAATGATAGTGTCTACATAAAACCATTACTGTATAGTATTTTGAATCTTAAAGCTATATTAACAGGTTTTGACAAAAGATTTGTATTGGAAAGATACAAAATGTATCAAATGTACAAAATGTAAAAAAATGAAGCTGTTTTCACATAGAAAAAAACAACTTAGAAAAAGAGAACTGAAAAAATGGAAAAGGCCTGCCATCTAGTGATCAAGTAAGGAAAAAGCTCTCAAAGTTTTTACAGTAGCTTGACTTACAGTTCACCCTAAAATGACAATTCTGTTATTATTTACTCACCCTTATGTCATTCATCTGTCCTAATGAAGGAAAAATTATATATTTTTTTGTTCTGTAACACAAAATGAGAATTAAGGAACGCAAACAGTTCTTAGGCACCTTTGACTGCTATTTTTATTTTGCTATTATGGTAGTCATTGCTACCCCGAAAATTGTTTTCCTTTTTCCTTTGTGTATAACAGAACAGAGACATTTATACAGGTTTGAAACAACTTGGGGGCGGTGGTAAAAGTTATTCATAAACAGAATTTTCATTTTTGGTTGGAATATCCCTTAAACCATATTCTCCCTGCACGTTATTATTGAATCTATTTATTCAATAGATTCATATAATGTGTTCAATCCATTAAAATCATTCTGTTAATGAATTTCCAAGAAAATTGTTTACGGTTTGGCCACTGTGATTTCAAACCTTTAAGCTAGCACAATACCCTGTGCATGCATCACATGCTCAAACCAAGAGCTCATGTGCTACTGTTTGAAACATTAGAGCTATATGTTTAAGGTGCCTCTGTGTACATGAACATTTATGATAACGTTCTCATTCTTAGCATTATGATTGACATTGTGAATTTATGATATTTAATCAGACTGTAGTGTATCTACGAAACATCAATACTCCTCAAAATAGAATATGAGGTCTAAGTCCCGGGTGCATAAATCACCTTAAGTGTAATTTTCCCATAAGTGTGCCCTTAAATATACCTTAAGTTTTATTCTCCTATTGTCTATGGTAAAGGGAAATCACCCCTTAAGAGTAGCCTAACACTTATGTGAAAAACTTAAGGTGCTTTATGCAACTGTGCATAAGCCTTTTTGTGCTTTGTGTGAGCAACGGGATGTTTTACCTTCATTTAAAAGGGCAACATTTCTTAAAGCGTGAGCATTTTAATGTTAAGGCAGATTTGGGTGGGCTTAAACATGTTTGTTATTTTCATTCTTTTGTGGTATTTGTAGGACACATATTTGCAATTTTTATTCCGTTGCTGGTATACAAGGTGGGACAAAAAATAGGCTTATTTATAATGTGAAAATAACACAAGATGAAATATGCAAACATTAAAAGAGCACAGATTCCTATAGAGATATTTCCGGGTTGAAGTGGGACTTTCTCCCAGTAGGAAGCCCGACTACGGATGGCGTTCATGTGCCATTTTTTCCTCGGAAACTCCGAGCACACTTTTCCGAGGGCACGTGATAAGGCATCATTCATCGACTTTGTTGCTATGGCAGTGTAAACAAGATGGAGGACGACAGGGGTGCAAGCTTTCCGAGTGAAATCGGGGACGAGTTTCGCACTTTTGAGGACTATTTGGATACTCAAATTAAACCTTTGGATCTATATTACCTTCAGGTGAAATATTAAAATTCATTTTCATCAACAAGGGAGATCTAACTATAGTATGAAAATGAAACGTTAACCAACTGAGTAATGATGATTTATCTGTTTTATAAATGTAACTTTAGTGAAATGAAACAGGAGACATTATATATAAATTCAATTGTGATGCATAACGTGATTTTGTTAAGCGATTACCTTGCATCATTGGAAATGGAATCCCCTTGATTCTGGGACAACATATGAAATATATTGAAATCTCTTGTCTCTTCCTTTTATTTTTAAAAACACTTTATTTTTGTCTAGTACAAGCTGTGAACATAAGGATAACTCCTCTCTATAGCAAGACATTATTTTTTATTGCATATGAAAACGTATAGCAGTTAGCCGGTAGATGGCGACATGATACTTCTGCAATGAAACAAGATGTAGACTATTACCTACACCTAGTGGTTAGTGGGGAACTTCTTGGAGTGTAAACAGCCACAACAGGTGCCTCTTCGTTTCTCTATAGTACTTTTTTGTCTTTCTTATTTATCTTCAAAACATAGTATTTTCTACAGTATTGATAAAGAAACACTTTTTTGAATTATTTAATGAGTATTTTGTTTATTTACTAATATTATTATTTATATTATTATAATTATAGGCTATTACTGAATATAATTAAATAAATTATGTATTGTAAACATAAGACTTTTGAGTGAGGCAAAGTCATAGAAAAAGTACGACACTTAAAATGTTTGATCCCAGAAAACTGACTCTGTCCCCCATAAACCTCAATTGGATATCCAAATAACATTTTTAATGTGACTGCTTGCTTGCTTGGGATTTGTATGATTTTGTGGTGCTTGGAGGATGAAGTTTATACATAAATCAAGCCTGAGATGGAGGAATTGTCCATAACAGTGATCCTAGCGTGTGGTTTGTAAAAAATGAGAACTCTAGGGGGCTATTCAGACACGTAATATGAATTTGTTTGTATGTGTGAAGGCTCAGTTCTGGTTACAGGAATTAAACTGTAAGGTGTCCCATGTCTTGAAACAGTCAGGAATCTATCCAAGGAAGTATTGCAGCTCTGATTTTAAGATTTAGACCTTGGATTTTAAATAAGTCATACAATAAACAATATGGTTAGTTGAATTAATTAGTGCTGAAAACAGAAAATGAAATTGTAAGAGTGACCCTTTGCAAATATATCTTGAAGCATATCATTAGAAGCATAAAAACCTCCAGGCATCCTAGAAAGCAGCTCGCTACAGGAACTTAATGCTCTATAGCCACATGAAAGCAGTTCCTCATTTTGAGGCCATAAGGAATCCCACTAAATCATATGGAAATGCTGATATCTACTTTAAATAGGCTCCAATGACATATTGGAAAAATCCTTGATCCGAAAAGTAAAAAAACTGTCAGCATAGCTCATGTTATTTTGTCATCATAACACAAATACGAAAATTGGATTGATAGAAAAAGGATTTGAGCACAAAACTAGCACTAATATGGCATAAATGAACTGGTCTGTTTGTACAGAAACGCCAAAGCGGTTTGTTAAACTCAACAGATTTCTTTAGATTTTTCATTCATTTTCAACCCTTCTCCCAATCCAGCTCAGCAGATCTGTGTTATTGCTCCTACAGGATCAGGAAGTGGCCCGCCAGCTGGTGGAGCTGGGCCACAAGGGTAGCAGTTTGGAGAGGGAGGAATTTGAGACAATGAAAGCAGCTGCCGTGGCCTCCAGGCTTGCTTCGAAGAGCCAACAGAAGTAAGATTCCATATAGTGACCATTAAAAGGGGACAGATTTCACATTTCGCACCGGTATGTGACCTTAAGAATATGAATTAGCATTTTCCAGTAAGAGCACTGGGCCTCATTCATGAAACACGAGCGGAATGAATTTCTGTGTAAATCATTTGTAAAACCATTCTTGCGTAAATTGTCACATTCAATTCAATGCTACACTTGTAGGAATGGTTTTACGAACTGTTTGCACAGAAATTTGTTCTCCTTGTGTTTCATGAAGGACTGTATAGTTAAGTAATGAATAAAAGAATGACACGCACTCATTGTAGGACATCAGATTACAGGATAATGGTAACAGATGATCTTGGATCATAGGATTTAAATGTATCGACACAATAGCCATGTTTTTAGACCCACTATATATTGGACGGAAGCCCTAATGATTTTTTGGTTGACAAGAATGCTCTTTATCATCGCACCTGTTGGCTCATGTGTTCCTTTAACATAAAAACTAGAATTAGATATCTTTCATTGCTTTTGAGAGAAGCAAAATTTTGTTTATGTATGTTTGTGGGATGCAGTAAACTTGGACTCTAACGTGGAAGATGATTGCATAGTTGGTGTGGTGAGGGTTCAGGAAACATTTTTGGAGAACTATATTTGTGTTTTCTCGGGCTGGTTGCGGCAGCTCCCCTGCCTAACCACCTGCAGACGTGTCTTTGTGGTGTTCAGCCCTTGTCAAAATGGTCCGACATTTTGGTCTCAGTAAAATAATATAACAAAAAAAGGTTTGAATAGAAAGTAAGAAAAGACTACTTTCATACAATAATGCAGCTAAAAGTTTAAACGTTATTCTACAAAATTAGAATTTGTGTTTCCTTCAAATTAGTAACATTTATTAAACATTCCTCATTATCCCCATTTACAGTAAAAGGTCTAAAAGTTAAAGGTCCAGTGTATTCAATGTACCGGAATCAAGTGGTAAGGTTGTAAATTGCATCCAACGGCTCATTCCACCCTTCCTTTCGAAGCACCCTGAATGACACAGGACTGAGATGTCTTCACATTTTCGCCACTTTGCCAAAGAATATAACGTATTTACGAAACACGCTCTATAGAGCTTGTTAATAGATGTTACGGAGCGTTGAATGTTGCACCATCTTGGGAGGATGGCTGGTAGTGCGTTCAATGCAGTGTTTTGTTTTTCTTGTTTGATTAGGAAAAATATTTAAGGCAGGTCGTTCTTGCCGTGTTAAAACACTGCAATTCCATAACACAGAGTGGTTCAGGAAAAGCCCATGTTTCTTTCACTTTCGATTTCTCCATATATCAAACTAAACCAGTAACGGTACATATCAAAACAAAAATAGCAGCGGCGTATTATTCTCCCAACATAGGGCGTGACATCGCCTTCACATTCTCTGTGGAGCAGTTTGTCCATTTAGGGCTACTCTAGAAACAACATGGAGAATTCCATGCGTGCGGATCTGCGGTGCATGTAGACAGAAATAGCTAAAAACATATTACAATGTAATAGATAAAAACTTATTACAAGGTAATAAAAACATAAGGCCTTATTATGGAAGGTCTTTATACACCTCTGAAGATATAGTTATGTATATTATATTGCATTTCTGTCAATAGATCCTACAAAGTATTACACAAAGGACCTTTACTAATAATCAAAGTAAGACAACATGTGTACTGTATGTCTAAATGTGTTTCCACGCTAATAAATTGTCATTTACTTGGGGCAATTGTTAATTGTTTTGCGGGTATAACTGCAGATTGAGGCTAACTAAATATTATTCATATTTGGTTTGAATCGTACTGTATGGATTTCATAAAGGTCCTCCACATGAAGGCCCTATCACTTCAGTACCGATCTTAGGTTAAGTACTATAGCTATCCACAACCAATGGTTATTATACTTATCCACTCCAACTCTAAGATTACTTTGTACTTTGCCTAAGTATGTAATTCAGGATGATTTAGACATATTTTTATATTGTGGAAAAGGATATAAATATCTGTGTAGAGAGGTTCAATAAAAGGAAAGAAGGAGACGGGATCGGCAGACATTTAATCAAAGACATAAAACATAAATACAAATACAAACATGTTTGGGCCCGGTCCTCTCTCTTTGACGGTCCGGTCGCTCGTTCTCTTATATGCCCCCAATCTCCTACGTGATTCGAGACCGGTGCGCGCACAGCTGGCGCTCATTAACAATTACTCACCGGTCTCGAACCACGGTCTCGCCCCGCCTACACCACTACAATCTGAAACTAACCGATAATACTGTAATTGATAGACGTTCATTAATTCTTGTAAAGCTAACTTTTGATTTATCAGTTCCACTGTTGTTTGGATAGCATACCAAAGTTATTTGGTGTGTTTTAGTAAAAATCAATAATACAGTGTTGCAATCTCCGTTGTAACATAAGAGATGTTGTGAAGCTACAGTATGTGGTATGTGCCAAGTTTTATTCATTTATTTTTAATCAGAGAACAACACTGGGGCCTGTGGGGGCCTGTAGTTTCGATTTTCACCTGACCTGCCAACATTTTTACTAGCCTCAGCACAAAAAAAATACAATTAGTAAAGGTAGGAAATATATCTCAAAATAAATATGGGTAGTTGACAGACCAATAAACAAATGTGTCGGCGTGACGGCAAAAATTGATTAACAATGAAGTTAAATATCGCTTATGCTATTTTATATGATCAATATTAATATGTATAACCCCAACAGGGTTTCAGGTTTGTTGGATCAGTGTGAATTAGCCTTTATACGACATCATAAGTGTGAGTCGAGTACAAAACTGATTTGAGTTTAATATTCAGTTATTAAAGGTGACAAAGACATTCAAATAAGAGAATCTTTCATTGACCTGCTGTCACATTTCTATGCGAAATAAGCTTTGAATCTCTCCCCATCATCAGACTCTTTCTTCCTCCATTCCTTCCTTTCTCACCAACTCTTTTCAGCAATCCTTCAGCTCTCTGAGACCTTTAGTGCCTGCAGGTGTATAAATAGAGATGTTTTCAATTAAGACGTGCTTTGCCTGTAGCGTGCATCTGATCAATGAATGCCCCTGCACCTGTGGTAATAAAATACCAAGAGACGAGGAAGCCTGCGCTATGAATGCTAATCAGATGTTGCCCTTTTGTTGCCTTGTTATAGGCTAGTACATAGCATGCTTGGTTTGACAGATAGGCATAGTGTTATCCTGCCAACAAATCACAATTGAACAAACGGAGGGATTTTTGCGCTTAGAAGGCTTGTGTGAAACTCAATACTGGACGCAATGGGAAGAACTTCAATGAAAGAGACGGATGATTGAAAGATGGCCATTGTGGAGAAAAGTGCTTCCACAATGACTTATGACTGTATTGAATAATGGACAGTAACAGTAAACGTAAGGCTCTCTTTATGTGTTTAAACATAGACCATGGACTCACTGAATGCCTGACCCCTTTCTCACCATCTCCTTTTCTTGCTCATTCTGTTTCTTACTGCATCTGTGACTTCTTGAAGATGAATGCGTGTTAAGCAGATGAGTGACAGCATTTCTTTTTTTACACAGAAGGCTAATAAATCACATCCATACAGAGCGAATGGAAGTGATCTGCATTTGGCTCGGAGCTGAGCGCACGGATTACGCAATAAACGCACTGTGCACTGTTTTTCCCGTACAGGCGTTTAGCGTGTTGGCCGAGTTGAGAATCAGCTCATGCCCTCTGTGTGAGTTTACAATTCACAGTGTCCTCATAAAAGCTGCACCACCAGGCGTGGATCAAAAAGCTTAAGGTCACACAGGTTCCGAGCATTCTAGTGCGAGTTTCTGAGAGACCGGGGAGTCTGGTGGTTTTGCGCAGGCCTGATATGAGGCCCTGGCAGGAGCCCTGAAACCTGTAGGCTGGCCCGGGTCCAGCAGTAAATGTCAGCAGATGTCCTGACCTCACGTGCTCGTGACAGGCTTTGGAGACTAGAACTTACCCTCTCTACCCCCCCAGCCCCCTAACAACCACAGCCTTGCTCTTTGTTCATTGTTTGGCTCCTTCGAAAAATGCCAGTCTCCTCAATTTCACCCCTTTCTCAACTGATGGTTGGAGCCATCAATCCATAGCCAAGTAAAACCCTGCTGCGAACACAGACTGTACATATGCACCGGAGTGTTAATCCCTCGCTCACATAGGCTGAAATAAGACCTCCAGCCCTGTTATTCAGGGCACGGCCATGTATTTGTAAATATGGGCAAAGGTAGCTTGGCCCGGGCTGGTTGTCCCATAAAGACCCGGCATATGAGGTGATAAATGCGGCTAATTGAAAAATTGGTGCAGTACTTTAGCAATTCATTTCGACACGTTTACAGCACTCGAGTGCATGCCACTGTCTAACAAAATATAATCTTCATATGATGTGTTATGCGTTAGTCAGCATAAGCACAGTCAAGGTCACTTTGAAGGACTATCATTCATTTCCATGGTTGATACAACCATATTCTAACCACTTTTTGACATGGCTGATTTTATAAAGACTTCTGAGGAAAAGAATCAAATGGTTTGCAGCAGGGATCTAATTCAGCAGTACTTAATACAGAGGAATTGAAAGGCAGTGGGTTCAATTTGTTAGTTATAGGTTCACTTTGCTTTTTATTTAATTGAGTTTCGCTATGTGTTTGATGTGGTTGTGATCCGTGTCGGGGCCTGTTTTAGTGCAGCAATATCCTATCCGCTTGTTAGGTCGTGATGTAACGAATACTATTTCTGGCTCCAAGCCTCCATTTGTTTCAAGTGAGGCTAGTATTTGAACAGCCTTTTATGAGCACTGTTTATTCATATCTCACTTTAACACGGTGTACTCCAGGCACATGGAATCTCCAACATAATTGTTTTATCAATTTCGTTATGGAGATGAAGGTTAGAATAATGCTTTTCGGCAGTTTTACAGCTCACGGGTAATGTATATTAGCATTGTTTGTTGTTTGCATCTCATAGAGCTTTTTGACCCGTAAGCGTTGGTGCGCAATGACAGATTTAACAAGCAGATTCCACACAGAGTTGTAATACTAACACTCTGCTGCTCTATCGTTTATCTGCTGACTTTGTCCGGTGATATCATGACATATACAGTAATGCAAACAAGTGCATACACCACGTGCAGCCGGTATGTGACCCTACTGAAAAACCAGCTAAAACCGGCTTGACCAGCTAATACAGTGGGCAAAACCTTTCTAAAACCAGCCTGTTTCACCAGCTAAAACCAAGCTAGGAGACCAGCTTAAACCAGTTTATCTTGTATTTCTTAGAAGGGGATATGCACTCGCATTCAGCTCCAAGGTTGTTCAAGTTTGCACAGTTTATATCATGCAGGATTTGAACCTGAGACCCCATAATACTTGTTATTAGTTGACATTTAAGGTTTGAAATAAGAAAAGTTCTCAATACTTACATATGTTACCATAAAACCGAAGTCAGTGAAATGAATGGTATTAATGAATGGAAATAATTGTGGTTGTTCTTTCCAAAGGCTGTGTGGTCCACATTTATATTTAGTTGAATGACATCTGATTCACAATTGTTGGCTGATGGTGCTTTTTTCACACTCTTACATCTTACTAAGCATGAAAGGGATTCACAACTGCCATATTCATTAAATGATCTTATTTGGCAACAAATTATGACATAATTTTCAATTTGGCTGAACTATATCTCTAAATGTTTTTTTTTAACAGCCTTCCTCTTTACTTTGGGTGTCACACTTCACTAAGCAACCTGTGATAGCCATCACCAGTGATGAAGAACAGATGTTTATTGAGATCCGTCTACTAGGGGGCCGACATAAACTTGCTAAGGTCTTTGTTTCAATACTTGAGACTTAAAATTCCACCTGATATGTTCTAGTGGCTGGAACTATTTTGAGAAGCTAGTTGTACCCACATGTGTTCTATAGACCACAGCAAACCTGAAGTGATGTGCCAGCAAATTAGTTTACTAAATGTGACAGTAATGGTGGATTTGATCCGTGTCTGTGGTTCAGGTATCTGTCTGAAGTAATCTAGCTCATTGTAAAGTCAGTAAAGTCAGGACAAGTCACGACATTTAATATGAAATAGAAAGAATTGACTGACAGTGATAAGCTATTTGATTTAATTTACTTTTCTTTAATTATAGGGGACCTTGTTAACCCTTTCAGTTATGAAAACCTTTGTTTTAGGGTATGAATAACAAGATTTTCACCCGATTGGCAATCTGAAGAGTTGGCAATGATGTGCTATTGTCACTTGTAATGATATGCCACCATGCCATCAAATCACATGTATATGCAAGAAATGGCTATTGAATAGCTGTTCACTGTACTGATCCCTATGAGTGAACAGATTCAAAAATGTCTGGAGGCCTAAATATTTGATTAAATCTTTGATTTGAACTTTTCAACGAATAAGGGTTATTTTCAGATCGATTGAGGAAATATCCAAACTCACCAGGATTAGAGGCAAGCTTGCTCAGCTTGTTAGGATTGAAAAGAAATTGGATTTGTCAGGAATAACAATATCTTATTTCAGTTTCCGTTATAGACCTTTGCAATGTTCGATCTGGAATAAATATTTCGGTTTCTATTTCAGCGACTATGTATTTATTACTTGCCTTTACGTGGCCAATTGATTTGGATGTGATATTAATTTTTGAAACTAGGCACGCGTGCAGTGAAAACATTAAAGACATTTTATTTTTATAATTTTGCTCTTGTTATCAGGCTAGTTTTGAAAATTAAATTGTGGATACCAGGAAAACGTCTTGGTTACGTATGTAACCTCAGTTCCCTGATGGAGGGAACGAGACGTTGTGTCGAGAACGACAGATGGGGTTCGCCCTTGAGAACCAATCAACTCTGACTACTATAGAAAAGGCCAATGAAATTTGGCGAATGCAATTTGCATGCCGGGCTCCGCCCCCGGAAATCCGGTATAAAAGGAGGCCGGCGTGCAGCATTCACTTACCTTTGTTCTGAAGAGCCTGAGACCTCTCAAACTGCAGCAGAATACGATACGTGTTCGTGGCATAAGGGACACAACGTCTCGTTCCCTCCATCAGGGAACTGAGGTTACATACGTAACCAAGACGTTCCCTTTCTGTCGGTCTCTCGACGTTGTGTCGAGAACGACAGATGGGGTTGCCTATGGAAAACGCCACAACGCTGTATCGCGTCACAATCTCTAGCGAAGCGACGGTAACAAGCCTGGGCGTGTCATCTCGAAGCTTTCGTGAGACTGTAACCTTCCAGTGTGGTGGTCGGGGGGTTCCAGAGCTTTCTTGGAGAAAGATGGGTACAGCCCTGACCGGTAACTTTCACGGACGGGGCCTTAGCTCTCTATAGGCGAGAGGCCGTCCAGATCAGTTTACACCGGGTAAGCGCGACTCTTAATCAGAGAAGCGCTACAGAGGCCACCTCCTACCCGTGGGGAGGAATATGGTGGATATAGGTATGGTCTCGTCCTTGGAGGAGAACGCATGGAACGTGCGGACTGAGTAGTTAACCGCGAGGTGGAGGCCCACCTGGGGAAGCTCATGGGTTACCAGGAGTGGGAACCATTCTCATGAGGATACATCAGACGGAACAGCCCACGGAGGGGGTGTTACAGACGTCCGGTAGCACTAGGTCCGGTTAGAGCTATCTGTGATAGCTCACATGGTATCCCGGCCTAAGGGGGAAGGCTGCTCTGCCCAGCCAGCCCCCAGGGGGTGCTTGTTTGGTGATGGATGGAATGCCTATTCTTAACCAGTGTCTGGGTAAGAAGGGAGGCTGGTGAGGTACCAGTTTCTTAGCGATGTGTTCGGGTAAGAAGAAAAGGTAAATAGCACATTGACCCAACCTGTTAGAGGGTGGAAAGGTGCTTTCGCAGGCATACGCCCCCCCGGATGCCAGTCCTACATGTCGCCACGCAGGACGTGGGCTGACACCGGGTTTACGCGAAGGTTGTTAACCCTTGCGAAGGTGTTTGGGCATAGCCCAACCCGCAGCTCTACAGATGTCTGCTAGAGAGGCGCTTCTGCCAGTGTCCAGGAGGTGGCTAAACTCCGTGTGGAGTGAGCCCTCACTGCCAATGGGCATGGGAGATTCTGAGATCGGGATGCCGTCGTAACGGCGTCCACGACCCAGTGCGCCAGCCTCTGTTTGGAGACAGCCTTCCCCTTCTGCTGTCCTCCAACAGACACGGAGCTGGTCAGAGCTTCAGAGCTCTGCGTGCGGTCCAGTACGTACTGGACACAACACTAATCGGGTTGGGTCTTCCTCCCCCATGGGGAGCGCCTGCAAGTTCACCACTTGGCCCCGGAGGGAGTAATGGGAACTTCTTGGGCACGCATCCGGGCCTGGGTCTCAAGATAACGTGAGAGTTTCCAGGGCCGAGTTTAAGGCAATCCAGGGACACGGAGGATGCTCGGTGGTCCCCTACCCTCTTGAAGGAAGTGAGCGCCGTCAGGAGGGCCGTCTTACTCTATGAGGAAGATCGGAACCTCCGAGGGGCTCTTTGGGGGGCCCTGAGGCTCCCCAGGACCACTTAGGGTCCCAAGAGGGTATGGAGCGGAGATGAGGCGGATTCCGCCCTCTCGCTGCTTAGGAACCTGGTGACCAGGTCGTGTTGCCCTAGAAACTTTCCACCGACTGAGTCGTGATGAGTGGCAATAGCGACTACATACACTTTCAGTGTGGAAGGGAGATGTTAGTCTCCAGTCTCGTGAGGAGGGGAACACAATCCTGATCAAGCACCTCAGTGGGTCTTTCTCGTTGAGAAAGACACCAGGACGAAAAGAGGCACCGTCTAGAGGCGTGTAACCGCCTAGTAGATGGGGCCCTAGCCTGGGTGATGGTCTCAGCCGTATAGGGGGAGTAGCCATCTTAGGATCTTCTCGTCCCGTCTAGAGACCAGACATGGGTGTTCCAGAGGTCTGATCTGGGATGCCAGAACGTGTCCTTCCCCTGAGAGAGCAGGTCCTCTGTCAGGGGAATGGTTCAGGGGGAGTCGCTGTCCAGAGCATCAGCTCTGAGGCCAAGTGCGGTAAGACCGGTGTGGTGTAACCAATAACACTTGGTGCTCCTGCTCCCTGACCTTGCACAGAGTCTGTACAAGAAGGCTCCTGGGGGGGGGAAGGTGTGCTTCCGCCCATCCCGCGGCCAGCTGTGCGCAAGGATATCCGTGCCGAGGGCAGGGACTATCAAGCGGGCAAATGGTGGTGTTACGGGAGGTGAACAGGTTTTACCTGGGCCTACCCGAACAGCCTCCAAATGAGCTGGACTGCACGGGGGTGGAGTCGCCACTCTCCACGAGGCATAAACTGGCGAGAAAGCACGTCGGCTGTCTAGTTCAGTTTGCCCGGGGTGTGTGGCCTGCAGGGAACGAGTCACCTGTTGACTCCACCGGAGGAGGCGTCGAGCAAGTTGTGTTTAGCTGCTGTGTGCGAACGCCACCCTGACGATCTGTATTCGCTACAGCTATAGTGCTGTCCTCGGAACAGCACGTGCATGTCTCGCACGAGAGGCCGTAGCCTGCTCAGTGCAAGTAGCATAGCCCACAACTCTTGGCAATTGATATGCCAGCGCAGGCGGGGGTTCGTCCAACACCCCACCTGCGTGCCCGTTGCACACTACACCGCACCCCTGCAGGGAGACTTCAGTCGTCACCACGACCTGCCTCATAACCTGCTCAAAGGGACCTGAGTCCGTCGAAAAAGTCATAAAGACTAGGGGTTATGGTGCGTCGGCAGCAGGGCGGCATCACCATGCGCCTGCTGCCGGTGTGCCACGCTCTCCTCGGAACTCGACTCTGAAACCAGTGTTGGAGCGGTGTCATGTGCATCAACTCGAGGGGTATTAACCCGCGAGGACGCCATGTGTCCCAGGAGCCTCTGAATTGTTTCAGGGGGACCGCTGTCTGCCTAAAATGTTCATTTCAGACAGTTCAACACTGGTTGGGCACAACTGCGGACAGGTGTGCCGACATGGTGACAGAGCTGAGTTCCATACCGAGAAAGAGGATGCTCTGCACTGGGGAGAGCTTGCCCCTCTCTTGGTTGACCTGGAGTCCCAATCGACCTAGGTGCCGGAGCACCAGGTCCCTTTGTGTACATAACAGATCTCGCGAGTGTGCCAAGATAGGCCAGTCGCTGAGATAGTTTAGTACCCGCTCGCCTTCCTCCTCTCAGGGAGAAAGGGCGGTCAGGGACAGACCGAAAGGGAGGACTCTGTACTGATATGCCCGCCTCTCGCACGCGAACCGTGGGAACGGCCGGTGTCGAGGAGGATCGAGACATGAAAGTAAGCGTCCTTCAGGTCGATTGCCACGAACCAATCCTGACACCTCATAGATGTCAGGACGCGCCTCTGTGTGAGCACCCTGAATGGCAGCTTGTGAAGGTGCTCTGTTCAGGGTACGCAGCCTTTGGGGGCAACCCGCCGTCTTTCTTGGGAACGATGAAGTGCGGGTGGTGACCCACTGAACATCTTGGTTTTGAGGGACGAACTCGATGCCTGTTTTGCCAGAAGGGTGGTGACCTCTACCCGAAGTACGGAGGCGTCCCTGCCTCTGACAGAGGGAGAGATGATGCCCCGAAACTTGGGTGAGTCTCTGGCGAACTGGATCGAGTAACCAAGACGGACCGCCCTCATTAGCCAGCGAGACAGTGTGGGCAGCTCTCGAGCTCCCAGGGACTGTGACAGGGTGACCAAGGGGACGGTCTGCTTCATCATTCCCACGGGGGGTGGTTCGTCGGCTGGCGGCGCTAACCATGTCGCGGGGAGTCCCCGGAGGGAAGGTTTTTGCTCCGCCTGCTTACCTGCCTGGCGGGACAACGGCACGCACTGTCGCTTTGAGAGTGGTGACGGCTGTCATATGTGTACGACCTCACGCCTCGCCAGGGTGTGAGGTCGGTTCGCCGAGCACAGTCCAGTGGAGTGTGCGATCGGCTGCAAGTAAACCCGGGGAGAACAGAAAACTCAGTGAGTAAGTGGGCGCCAAGCCCTAACAAGGGCCCGGCTTTGGTGACGAGGCAGGAGTCGTCCCGTACCGACCGATCAGAGCCGTGGCTGTGAAGGTTCGGGCCCGATGTTGTTCTCCCTGGGGTCTTCCCGGCAGTGTCCCTTCTCGCGAGGAGGTTGCTGACGGGGTGGAGGTTTCCCCCTCGACCTCTGCTTCCGGGGTGCCGCCTGTGGGGGCACAGGAACCGGAGCCGATGTCGAAAGGGTCCTGGGTTGCAGGGAAGCAGACGTCACGTGAGATCTCGGAGGCCTGTAGGCGGCCGAGTCGCGGCGTGAAAAAAATGTGGTTAATTGCCACTGTCTGCTTCGCCGTCAAAAAACTGCTGAGCGCAGTCCTCGACGGTGTTACCAACAACCCACCCTGCGAGATGAGTGCATCAAGAAAGCGGACTTCCTTGCTGTCACTCTTCTGCACAAGGTATAGCCGGGGGTGTCTCTCCTGGACCACTACCGTGGACATCGTCCGACCCAGGGCCCGTGCCGCCGCCTTAGTCGCCCGTAGAGCGCTGTCAGCGGTGGCACGGAGATCCTGCATTATACCCGGGTCGGCCTTACCCTCGTGGAGCCCTCTCAACGCCCTGGCCTGGCGGACCTGCAGGATGGCCAAGGCATAGAGAGAGGAGGCAGCCTGGCCCGCAACATCGCAAGCTTTCGACACCAGTGATGCCGAAGTCTTACGTGCTTTGGACGGTAGGAGTGGTCGATCCCCCCCCAGGTGGTAGCCGTCCGCGGCACAGGTGCACCGCAGGCGGACGTTCCACCCGGGGGATCTCGACGCAGTCCTTGGCTGCCTCACCATCGAGGGAAGTAAGGGAGCCGGAGCTGGTTTCACTGGAACGGTCCGTGAGTGGAGCGTTCCAAGTTTTACACAGCTCCTCATGCACCTCCGGGAAAAACATGGCACCCGGGGTGGGCGCGGTTTGCACCGCGCACCGACCTCGGGAACCATGTATCCCCGGGTTAGCACGGATGACATCACTTCTGCTTCCTCCTGAACTCGACCGCTGGGGGTGGAGTTTGGATTCGGCAGAGTCGGATGCCAGTCTCCCTCCGATGCTGCGAGCGACATCTCATCTACGTCACACATCGTTTCAGAGTGTGTGCGTGAGGATCCGGACGGTATGCCACCGCCGGTTGGGGAACGTTCAGAAGAGCGAATCGGGGTGCGATCGGCCCGTGAGCACTTGGCTGGCGGGTTTACGTTCGCAGAGTTCCCCGTATCACTAACGCTGCTAACGTGGGTGGTCATCGGGGCCGTAGCCACAGATGTCACAGCCCGGGTAGCAGACGAAATGGTGGCTGGTTCCCGTAGGAAGACAGCCACCCGTGACCGCAACTTCTGAATGACAATCTGCCCGCAGTGCAGGCAGATGTGTCAACGAACGCTGCTTCAGTGTGCTGGACGCCCAGACACCTAATGCAGTGATCGTGTCCATCCCCCTCCTCGATGAGGGTGCCGCACCCAAGAGAACAGCGGGACATGCCGCGCTGGAGAATGCTCAGTCAGTCCTGAAAAGGACTTTTAGAAAAAATCTCTAACACCTCCGGAACCGCCGAGACGCCCAGGGGAAGGTCGCTGCAGGAAGGGACGATCCGCTGTAACACGTCGTAGCACCAGCGTGTAGTTGTAGAGGATTGAATCCTGAGTTGTACTCATGAGCGATGGCTCTGAAGAACAAAAGGTAAGTGAATGCTGCACGCCGGCCTCCTTTTATACCGGATTTCCGGGGGCGGAGCCCGGCATGCAAATTGCATTCGCCAAATTTCATTGGCCTTTTCTATAGTAGTCAGAGTTGATTGGTTCTCAAGGGCGAACCCCATCTGTCGTTCTCGACACAACGTCGAGAGACCGACAGAAAGGGAAGCTGCATTGCACAAAGTGCTGATATAATATAAAGACACATCAGTATGTTCTTATTAATTTCTTACCACATGTTAAAATCACATGTGTTTTTTGCAACTGAATAATATTCATATAAACCATCAATTATTTAATTTATCATAGACATAATTACACTGGATATTTCACCAAAATGGCTCCACAACAGTGGAATATCAATGTAAAATTTGAAAAGCTTGAATAAAGCTTTGAGTACTGGGTGTCCTTTTCTCTTTAATGAAACTGTATTTTTGTTCTATTGTACATAACCATTTCCTCTCCGTGTGCTGTTCATCATGTATGTATTATTTTGGTTTAGAGGTCCCACTAAGTGGATATGGGTCCCCCTGCTCAGGCTCTGGTCTTCTTTGAAAATCGCTTTTATTATTAGCTGTTACAGTGGTTAGTGACTTTGTGGCGGTATGTATGAGTTCACCTTTCCCCCAACATCCTTTACCTAAGGCTCCGAGGCCTGTGATGTTTCATGACTCATGATGTGGCTTACAGGATCCCACTGAAGAGGTGGAAGTGTTTTTCACATTATATAGCCCGTCGCCGTAAAGATACTAGACGGTACTGTCATCATCCGCTTTGTAGTTTGGCCTCCTTGCGATTACCGGATATATATGATGGATTCTGCAGTAACCTGGAGGTATAACGTTAAATCTATGTTAATAGGACTTGTCTCTGGTGCAACGCTTTGCGAGTACAGAGGCGCATTACATAGGACCACCGGTTACCTTGAGAGGTGGAATTTACCACAGACTACAGAGTTATAGTTGGAACAGCACATCAACATCAAAATAGGTAAATTGAGGAGCATGTGCAAAACCTATATCAAATTACTATTGTATTGTAAGTATGATTGTAATGGGGCAGAACCAACTGGTCAGAACATTTTGTCTTTCTGTTAACAGCCTCTTCAGCTCGCTGCATGATTAGAAGGTCTTACAGACTGATGAGGTTAGAACCACAAGTCTAACATGTGCACAGCAGATTAATGTAATGGACCACTGTGCTTTGTAATGGAGGAATCCTGCTGAATGTCAGAATGAGATGAAACAGCTCGTTCTACTGGGCATTTAAGACTTGAAAAATGTCATTAAGTGTACATTCACACAACATTACATACAATTCTAGTATACTGTATATAACTGCAAAACAGAAGAATACAAAATTTATCATGTATAGGAGAATGTTGACTTTAATTTTGGTTCAGAAAACGAGTGAACTACAACTATAGGTTTGTAGGAAAGGCAAGTTCTTAATGTCATTCGATTAGAAATGTATATTTTATATTATTTATTAAATAGGAGTATAAAAGTGTAAAACACAATTCAACATAACAAAATGTAACATGTCGAGTTACACCAGTCTTTAGTCTTATTAAACGTATCCTCTCTGTAATTGAATGATGCTGACTTTTTATTTACAAGCCTTGCTGTAACACAAACGTCAATGGTTAACAAAGAGAGGCCTCTGTAAAATAGAGCATGTGTAACTGAAACATTCAGCTTAATATAATCTGAGGTGACGGAGAAATAAAAAAAAAATGATTTAGGTAAATTGTCACGCTGGGTGGAATTTCCCTTGACGTTCAACAGCCCAAAATAATATTTGCAGTGAGATTCTTTTTCTCCAAGTACCCTCAGGAAAAATATTTCATGAAACATACCTGCTGATATTTTGAAATCACTGTACTATTGAAAGTTGCTGTTTGCCAGGATATTGAGAAAATAATGTTTTGTCTTTTTTGTGTTTTGTTTGAGAAAAACTCGAAGCAACAGAAAGACATCGTTTCTAACACATCAACTGTTGTTGTTGGAGACACCTTCATCTATTCATGGATCTTTTATCAAGGATAATTCAGCGAATTGCAGAGTTTTTGTTTATAAAATGTACATCAAGTCAAGAATTTGTGATGTTTTTTGGAAGTTTCTTTAATGAAATTCCATCAATAATGGTCTGAATTATTTGCCCTTACTAATCGGTGGAAATCAACCCTTTGGTCATTTAATGATAATCAGAAATGAATACAGATCATATTATTTGTAAAAGCATAGCCATTATCGCTCACAGCAGCGCAGATTATTCAATTTCTTCACATGTTGAAGGCTGTCTCTCTTTTCAGCTGTGAAAACAGATGGTAATATTGAGCTTAAGAGCAGCTAGAAGGTAAATCATTGTTTTAAGTGTTGGTCAGTCAGAGCATAGTTGAGGCACTATCACTAGAAACACATTGATATAACACTTTTTATTTGGCTAAAGGTCTTTAATGGTCCGTGAGTGTGGTAACCTTGCAAGCATCTTTTTTTGGTAGTGTGGATATAACACTAAAATTGAGGAAATTACTTTAGGCAGTAAGCTGAAGGGCAGGCAAATAGCTTGATGCCATATTCAACAGTTTAGTTGAAATTTTAATTTCAGTCATTAATAGTTATCTGGCATTGTTGTTGAGTAATGGCAGATCAGCTTTCAACCATGTCCCTGTTTCAGAAAAATGGGTCTGAAATGGGAAACGATTGAGTGAAAGAAGATAAACATCTGTGTGAGGTAGGAAGACTTATTAGGAACGTTGGTGTACTCATGCCAGTGGTCAGCTGTCCAAAGCAAGCAACTCCCTCTGAATATTCTTTTCCTTGTGCTTTCATGCACAAACCAGAGTAAAACCAGGAGGGAAAGAAAGATATGACCAGAAATTAACTGCAAATCAGTGCTCGTATTTGAGCCGACACACAAGCAGTAGTCTTTAAATTGCTTTTTGATGGTAAGATTTTTTTTCAGCATACAAGGTATTTTGAATCAGACACTAAGAATTGTGAAAAAGTTTGAATATTTATAAATACAAATTAGACAGCAGTATTTCTTCAAATGTAGTTTTTAGATAGTACTGTTTAACTAATAATAAGATATCTAATAAAGTTGTTCATTTTGGATAATTTCACTGTTTCAATAAAGCTCTTAGAATGCATTGCAGTATAGGCTATACTGTTGAGGCCATTCACATTTCGCATCTGTTGCACACTTACATTTTAATTATAGACGCACGGCAACCGTGTTCAAATAGGGAGCGTTGGTGACACATTGAGATGAAAATATTTTAACTTTTCAGAATGCCGCAGGTGCACCGCAGGTCATGTGACGGGAAACAACCAATCAGCTTCACCTTTTGTAGACCTATATAGAGAAACTCACTGAAGATGGAGGCTTACAGGCATATGGAGGCATATACAGCTTTAACAAAATCAAGGAGAGCACAAATAAGGGTCATGTGGCTTTATCTTCGAGACACTTTTGTGCATTGATACAAAACTTGATATGCATCATCACTGGCACGTCTTGTTCCCCTCAAACAAGTTAGGTGACAAAAAAAGTTATAAGCATTTATATTGTGCTCTTTGTGCTTTTACATATCTGCTGTGCAGAAACTAATCTTCAGAAATGACCATGTGTATTTCCCTTTTTGCACTTGTAGGGCTTGACCCCGTAATTGCTGCTTGCAACTATAATTTTGCCATAACTGCTGGCATTTTGTTGTATCGTAAAATTAGGCGCTTGGTGTTTTTTTGTCACAGTTATTGAAATTGGTCTGTTATTTGTTAAAGTCTATGTGCATCTACAGTATATAACAATATTGGTCATAATATCAATTTTACTTTGTGTTCGTATGTTCTTATTCTCTAAGGCAAATATTTAGTTTACATTATATGGATCGTCTGAAACCATGTTTATAACCAAAATTATTGTCATTTATGTGTTGCAACTTTGTTAGGCATAAAAATATGTAGCTGTCCTTACCAGAATATATTGGCTAGCCAACTGAAATCATTCAATTAAAAACAAATAAAATGAAAAATAACCTTAAAATAACAACAATAAATTATATTAAATGCGTTTTGTTGTTAACATTACATTTACTTTTATGAATTTTGCAGACGCTTTTATCAAAAGGGACTTAGATTACACTATGCTACACATTTGTTTCTAAGTACTGTATGTGTAACATGACAAAAGAGCTTGTACAGGCTTACCCATGAGTCGCATAAATTGACATACAAGTATTTTTGCAATGTTACCGTATTGGACAATGCAGTACATCAGGGTTGCCAAACCATTCTCAGAATAAATGGTTTCATATATCATTATGCTAAACAGGCTCATGGATTTTCTGTGTACCCATCACGGCATCGCTGTTTTTAATGTAGTGTTTACAGTTACAGTAAACACAGTCAGTGATGGCTGTAGATCTTCTGTCTGCACCGAGGTCATTTACCCCCTACAAAGGTTCACGCTCTCTGTGGAGGTCTGTATGAGAAAAATATTTTCTTTCATAATTTTCTGTCAGATACAAGGTGATGCATAATTTTAATTTAAATTCTGTCTCTTAATTCAAAATTTGTGGTTTCTTAACCTTGAATTTCCTAAAATACTATCTTGACACAATGTTAAGAGTGTTGCTTGTAGAATCCACTGACTCTTTTACCATTGACATAACATTATTCCTTTACTCTTTCAGAAATGGACAATTTGATTTTTTTATGTTTCTTCATAGTATATGTGTCCCTGTGACATACATGGAAACCATTTTTCCTAATAACAGAATTTTAGATCATTAAACCTCATTAATTCAGCACTGGGACCAAGGCAAACACTGCAAAACGTAAGAAGATGAATGATAAACACTTCTCCAAATGATTAAAAAACACCCAAGTTTCACATCCTTCTGCAGCTGATCACTAGCTACAGCAACTGCGGTGTAGCAGCAGTCCACATTAATTCTCTCAAATGAGGCCTAATGAGGAGTCATGTCAGATTGGAGGGGAATGTTCCATTTGGCGTCGTTTGCGGGGGTAGTACTCACTCTCCAAGCGTGACTTTTGGTGTTTCTCTAGCTACTGGATTGGGGTAACCCCATTTTCTTGCCTCCTCAACACCTGTGTTTACATTGGGGCCTCGGCCCCCATGACCTAGCAGCAGTCCTTCACTCACACCAAAGATGAAGTGGGCTCCCATCTCTCAAATATGTGCTGCTTCTGCACTTTCACCACTATGCAATTCCTTTAAGAGTTTCATTTTGGGAATCAGCAATTGAGTGGTATAGGTTACATATTAGGGTTTATTTGAACATGTAGGTGGTGAAAACAAAGAAAACCTGCACTTTATTATTGCAGCGTGCGTTTGAGAAAAGATTTCCACTAGACTGGACAACACAAAATTCTTTGCTCACTGCATATTGATTGAGAATGAGGTCTATTTATGGTGGTGATGTAAGGATTATGGAGAAACAACAGTACATCAGTGAATGTACAGTATTAGTGTTTATTTCAGTTTAGTTAGAAATAGTTCAGCTTCATTACATATAGATTTATAGAAGCTTACTCACTGTAAAAAACAATTTACTTAATTTGCGCAGAATTTGCACACAGTTTTTAAAGTAAATTTAAAACCATCACATCCTCCTGTCCACCCTCAAGGCAATGGGGGTCTCTGGAATGGTGCTAGAATGGTTCAGGTCTTACCTCTCGGGTAGGTCCTTTAGAGTATCTTGGAGAGGTGAGGTGTCGGAGTCCCATCATCTCGACACAGGTGTGCCTCAGGGCTCAGTGCTTGGTCCGTTGCTATTCTCTGTATACATGACATCCCTTGGCTCTGTCATTAGGAAACATGGCTTTTCCTATCACTGCTATGCGGATGATACTCAACTCTACATGTCTTTTCGCCCTGACGATCCGACTGTCTCTGCACGCATCTCAGCTTGCCTAGCCGACATCTCGCTCTGGATGAACACCCATCACCTGCAGCTGAACCTTCCAAAAACAGAACTGCTTGTAATCCCGGCTGACACGAAGACTCATCACAACCTTTCCATTCAACTGGGCTCATCAACCATCACACCTTCCAGAAAAGCAAGAAACCTGGGAGTGGTGATCGATGATCAGCTCAACTTCACGGATCAAGTTGCCAGCACCGCCCGGTCCTGTAGATTCATCCTCTACATATCAGGAAAATTAGACCCTTCCTATCAGAGCATGCTACACAAATCCTTGTCCAGGCTCTTGTCCTGGCCAGACCGGACTACTGCAGTGCACTACTGGGAGGACTTCCAGCTTGCACAACCAAACCTCTACAGATGATCCAGAATGCTGCGGCAAGAGTTATCTTTAATGAACCGAAGAGAGCACACGTCACTCATCTACTCATTAAGCTACATTGGCTTCCCGTAGTCGCTCGCATCAAATTCAAGACTCTGCTCCTAGCCTACAAGACCACTACTGGTTCGGCACCACCTTATCTTAAATCGCTAATGCGGACATATGTACCCGCCAGATCCCTACGCTCTGCAAACGAACGACGTCTTGTGGTGCCATCCCATAAAGGTAAAAAATCTCTCTCGCGCACCTTCTCCGGATCTGTTCCACCTATGTGGAATGATCTGCCCACTGCTACAAGATCTGCAGATTCTGTAGCCATCTCTTCCGCCAACATCTGACTGATCTGTTCTGACTCTTTTCTTCTCTACTCTAAAAAAAAAAAAAAAAAAAAATGTATGAATGAATGGTTCCGTATACTGTGTTAGGCTATATGAGACTAGTCTTCTTTTTGATTGAACTTATGCTTTTGTTGTACTTGTGCTGTCCTAATTGCTTCCATTATCTACCCCACTTGTAAGTCGCTTTGGATAAAAGTGTCTGCTAAATGACTAAATGTAAATGTAAATTTTACTTCAAAAAATTGTGTGCAAAAACTTTACATGAATTTTATTTAGGTAAAATAAGTAAATCATATTTTAGTTTTTTACAGTTGATGTAGGCGGAAAAGGAAATCTTTTGGGGATAATTTGTTAACTGTACGCATGGTAAGATGTAGTGATCATTTTGATATTATCACATCAACTGCTTCTAGTACCTTCTTAATATTTGCACACTTTTGTTTGAATTTCAAAATCTTCAAAAAGTATAGCTCAATGAACAATAAGCATTCTATTTTTTTTCTCTCTAGTGCTCTCTAGATAATGGCATCGAAATTGGCCATTTAAAACTCCTTTTAGTCACGCAATAGTATTTAGATATTTCGGGCTTGTTATCACAGCCTCCTAGGAAAAATGAAAATGATTTGGTCTTTTTACTCCTTTCCCAGTCTCTTTGGTGGGATGGTGCATGAACCTGTTGTTTTTCTCAATAAATATATAGGCCTTGAGGGAAAAGTGGTGCTCTGAAGATTAAGCAGGGCTGGACTGGAAACATTTTTCTTGATCTTATATGTCCTTTGCATGCGTTTCATTTTTATGTCTCTTCAAACCACAGATATGTGTGTAAAGCTTCAATATATCTTTAATGATTAAGGCATTGACATTCGGACAACATTCTGTTGACAATGATAAAAAAAACATAATCTGACTACTTTTAAGTGGTCTATATGAAGTCAAATTATTCACATTGGAGCCAGAAATCATACCCTTCTTCCTAAAACTTGCAACTCAGCTGTCCAAAACATTTACAAGAATACAAAGTGTTGAGTGCATTCAGAAACCTATACTAGAAAGTTGCATTGTGGAAAAGAAGTGAAATCTATACATCTCAATCCTATGTGTAAAAACAACATTGTTATTTTTATATTCCTGAAACTGGTTTTGGAACTCAGAACATCTGGAATACCATACGTTTGAGCTAAGGACTTTTGACGGGGCTAATAAATATCATGACGGGGGTTGTATAGCGGTATTAAACTGTAACGTACACTTTTGGGGTTGGCTTACACTAGAAACGTTTATAATTTACATTTCTATAAATCCATCTATTTAGCGAATTATTGTTACATTTGCATACCAATATATGAGGACTTAACATTTCTCTCATCATTTCATTATTCTTGGACTATTTCACAGTGATGATAAAGTTGTTATGTGTGGTTTTCTTCTCCTTAACTTGCCTTGTTATTGACACAGTTACACTCGAGGGCTGTGTATCAAGAAGAAAGACCATCTGTACTCCATTTTGGGAAAGAATCTCTTTTATTATCCTTCACTGTGATTAATTACTTCTGTGGGCGCATGGCAAGTCAAAATGATTCCCCTCTTTTGTGGTCACAAATTCAAGTTGACCAACACACATCTGCTCACTAACGCAATATAATAATGTGATCTTAGGAACGCTTTATGGTTAAAAATGGTAAAACATATGTAGTTTCAAGCTAGATGACACTATTGTTATTAATTTGAGGAGTGAATTTACCCTCTCAAGACATTGAGCCTCAGTCTTAGAATTGTTGTCTAACCAGAAGAGTCTTCATGTCTTATGTTCAAAACTCTCTTAAATAGATTGTAATTAACCAAAGTCTATGTGTGCATCAACACCATATTTCAAGCACACTTAGACTTGGGGCCATTATCATAATCCTATAAAAATGGAGGCTCAGTTTCTTTGCAACTGTGTGTCTAGGCTATTGAAGCCAAAAGAACCCCCCCTCCCTAGTTCTGGCAATCGATCCGTACTCGTTGAAAAGGGACTGGGTATCGATTCTGATGTTACGATTCAATTCCGATTCACAAGCTCTCAATTCGATTCTCGATTCGAGTCAATGATTAGTACAATTCCTATAGATATTTCTAAAAACGGTTAGTAACCATCAGGTAATAATGGTGAATTAAAACAGGAAATAAAGAGCCACAAACCTGTATATTAAACTTTAATTTATGTTACACTTGGGTATATTGAAACAGAACAGTTACATACCTTGATCAAACAGGGTCAGGTTATTTTAGGTTTAAGATTTAACAAACAAAATTTCACAAAATTAGCTGTAAATACAGGCTGCAATCATAATAACCGTTGCCTTTAATGTGAAGGTGATGTTAAATTTGACAACAAACCGGCATCCAACATGTTAATTAGGCAATTGGAAGAACCATACGCTCCCTGTTTTAACATCCACCCGTTGTAAAAAGAAAAGTGACATCTAGTGAATAGTAGTAGAAATAAAATCCACGTAAATGAATGTTTATTACTTGCAAAAATATGAAAGAAAAAATCAATTCACAAAATTTTCCATGCAGCCTTATAAAAAGACACATGTTACACATGCAGAACTGTCCCGACAACCTTGTGCAAAAACGAATCGGAATCACAATTAGACGGTGGGACACGGGTTCCGCCCCTGTGCTCACCACATATGCCACTGCCAAGAAATTTGCAAATTTTAAAGCTGTGCCGGATGTAATGAATGCTGTGTGGTAAATTTTGCTGGAGGGAATTTATGTTTTCTTAGAAACTTTTTTATGTGTGACATCTGGCGAATGAATTAATGTGTACTTTCCAATTAGCTATGTAAAAATGTAACTGAGGCACATCTGTTTGACACACACGTCAAATCCAAATATTGCACAGCTGTGAGACTGTGTATTTTCTTTATAGGTATGAACTAACAAAACCCACTAGTGATGCTATGACATTTTCTAGCTTAATTTGCTTGTGTTTAGAAATTATACTGCTTAAATAACTGTTTAAAGGGATAGTTCACAGTAGAATGAAAATCCTGTCATGAGGTTCTCACCCTCATGTCACAATCGTAAGACCCTAATTCACCTTCAGAACACATATTAAGGTATTTTTGTGAAGTCGGAGAGTTTTCTGATGTCTTTACTACCATCTTTCTGTGCCTTGAGAGTGGTAGTTGCATTGCTGTCTATGGGAGCAGAAAACTCCCAGACTTCATCAAAGAAATCTTCAATAGAATTCATCTTGCATCCTCTTCGTCAATGTGTGCACGGCAAGGTCGTTTTGTGCTTGAGCGCCACCAAGCCATGTTTTACTGTAACTTCAGCCGCTCCAGGCACGTGAACAAAAGCGCCAATCTCATATGTCGGCCAGTTTTTAATGCAGAGTGTCAAACCAAAAAAACGAGCCCGAGGCGTAAAAGAATTATGCTTTTTCGCCTGCCGTTTTGCGAGTTGGTGTGCACTCATATTGGTGCCCTTTGTTTAGTCAAGAGGCGTTAAACGTCGATGTGGAAAAGCAATAAGTGTGAGTAAGAAATTACATCAGTCTTTGACAAACTATTCCTTTAATAGAATAGTTTGTCAAATAGTTTGGTGGAGATGGTGGTCTAGTGGGTTAAACCACTGAACTGGTAAATCAAAGGTTGCTGGTTCAATCCCAGCATCCACCACCAGTGTGTCCTTGAGCAAGACACTTTACTCCATGTTGCTCCAGGGGGATTGTCCCTGTAATAAGTGCACTGTAAGTCGCTTTGGATAAAAGCGTCTGCCAAATGACTAAATTTAATTTAATGACCATCAGCAAGTTTGATGTTCCTCAATAATCACTGCAGATACAGTAGGAATTATAGTGATTCAGATCGATTATAAACACGGCTTTACAGATGTGACTCATAATGAAATAATAACCATAAAAATATTATGTGCTTATGTGGTAAGTAGTTGAGCAATAAGCAGGATTGCTTGCAGCAAACCAGTCATTGTCACAAAATTGAACCCCTTCTGAGTTAAATGAGACCCCTCGGCTTCCATGTTCTAATCACCCTGTTGGGGTTTATTTTGTGATAACAACCGGCTGACCAGTCTTTTAGTTCGACTTTGAATGATTGACATATCCATTCAGGCTTATATTTGTTTCCATAAAATTTTAACAATCCATTTTATAGATGTACGCTTTACGATGCAAGACATTGAAATGGTTGCGTTAGGACATTAGTCTACAGTGAATAATGAGATCAGTTCGCATGGTGTTAGACCCAGAAATGTTCCAATATTCATCCCATTATTTACATTATACGAACACGCATCTACTCCCATATCAGTGTCTATCTCTGACTGAGCATTTCTGTTTGCATAATTAACAAAGACTTGCTCATTGAGGTGCTTTTTTCAAACACTGTCTTCTTAATTCAACACAGCCCTTATAGTTGATGCTCTTTGACATGAAACTTGTTAAGTAACACCATCCACATGGGTTGATAAATGGGTGTATGAAAACATTGGCGTGCATTCTTTAGATTGATGGTCAAAGTTATTTCTGAGGTGTATTGGAAGACGCTGATCATTGTTAACACCTGCTTGTTGACACCAGACATTGTTATGACAACAGTGACTTGGGTGGTCATGTACTTTGTCGAAAAAACTGCAATTGCACGCTTAATTCGAAACATTCGAAATTGTGTGTACAACTTTTGTGATGAACTACCACATAAAACATGTTCAGTAAACAAACAAAACGTTCATGTGTAACATAAATTGCAAATAGATTAAACTTTTTATCGTGAGCAGAAGATTTGCATAGTAGTTGACGTGAGCTTTAGATCACTCTGACAGAGTTATGGGCCCTGTAAGGAACTGTAGCAAAGGCCTCTCATGCTTGTATTACAATGCATGGCATCCGGCTGCCCGTTTATGAACTACAGGCAGCCAAGTAGTTGACCAAAATAAATGTCATGTGTGTGTTCCATTTACTTAGAGCTTTTCCCCAGTTTCTTTCATCATCCAGAATAAACATAGCCGGGCCCCATGTGCATCATGGTCTGTTAAATCCTTTCTAAGCAGCAAGCCTGTTTGTGAAAGCCCCCCCACCTGCCACCATGTAACCTGAGCACGGCAACAGAGCGTGCCCACCAGGAGGGGGGTACAGGGACTCATTAGAAATATTATCTTCAGCCCAATACAGGTGCATAACATTTTAACTTCACAGCCATTATTTCTGTGACAGATACCAAATAGAGATCATGAGAAAAGGGTGACCTGTTGAGAAAAATATGAGAATGAGGCCGATTCTATGTACGTCAGTGTAACAATACACTCACATATAGTAGTAAGTTGATGAGGCAATATTTACAAAAGATGCAAGATTTGGTTACTTTACAATTTCTTTTTATGGTGCTATTTATAGTCACCATCCACTATTGACAAAGCAACCAGTACATTGTGCTACACTACAAATCCTTTTTTTCCACAATAAATAAAGATAATATAAGATAATAAAGATAATGTAAAAAAATTAAAACAAAGTAAAAATGATTAAAAAATATATCACTGATATAAATTATAAACAAGTTTTATATTAACCATTTCTCTAAGGTCAAACCAAGTTTCTCGATGATATATGGTGAGGTGAATCTCTGCTGTTCTTAGCTGCCCTTTTCACCTGCGGTTGCTCCCCCTTGCAGAAACACTGTTTAAACACGAGATAGTTCTCAAATACTTGTTTACTGGCAAGCAGATGATTCTGCAGGTATACTGCAGACATTATGAAAGTTGAGCAAATTCGGGGTGAATGACAGGGCGCGATTGCTGGTACTGCACTGTGAAAGGTCTGCGAGTTGAATGCCAATGAGTGTTATGTCAGGTGTACGGGCTGGAGTTCTGCAAATCTTTGCTTTCATGGAAACGTGCCATACATCATGGAGAGAACGTTTCGTGAATCGACAGAGATGATAATTCAAGAGAGTTTTTGCAATAGCATCTCCCACTGTGATTAATTAGCAGAGGGATTTTAGGGTGGAGGTGGTGTGATTTATTTTTATGAAAATATAATTTTGTCTCACTCCTTGATTATTTATATTTTCTGTCGGTTTAGTTAATATTTTTACTGAAACTAGATATTCTGGATATTTTTATAATCTGTGTCTGTATAAAAACACAGGTTTAGTGTAGGTTTGGTGTGTTTTATATTTCCAATCCTGTCTGTTATACTGCAATTTAAAAGTTCACCATAAAATTAAAATAGTTTACTAATTTATTCACCCTCATGCCATCCCAGATGTATATGTCTTCCCTGTTTCAGTTGAACATAAATAATCAAAGCAGAATGCATTGCTGTTATTAGGCGGCTTCAGATTCTTGCGGCGCGACATGAGGTCGAACAAGCCTTATGACTGTAACAGGAGCCTGACAGAGCCATAGGGGTGGAGTGACAAGATGTAGCCGAAGGATTGGAGGCTCAAGGCAACAGATGGTATCGACTGACCAAGGTGGACCTGGAGGGAACCTGGTGGAGCAGGTGCTAGCTGGAGATCCCGAAGTGTCCATCAGTTCTCCCCTTCGAAATCCTTCATTCCGAAGGGCCCTTTGAAGTGGCAAGTTATGAGCACTTCGGTTTGGAATAACCCTTCAATATGGCGGCCATGATTGTTTTCGCTCCGAAGGGCCCTTCGGAGGGCGATAAATCCCATTTGGATTGCACCGGAGGTGTCTCCAGATGCCAGCAGACCTAGGGCTGATGAACAGGCTGACGGAGAAGGCGGAAAGGGAGGCTTGGCGGGATCTTCTTGGAGAGGAGGTACTGGCTGATGAAGAGCTGGACTACACCCGTGTAGACTTGGAAGACGTGGAAGAGCTGTACAGGACCAGCAGGGACTTGGAATACGTGGATGAGCTGGACGGGACCAGCGTGGAAGTGAACAGCCAGTACTCCTCATTATTAGCACAGTTAGTTGCAGCTCACCCTCAGCGGCGGGAGTGTGGGTGAGGCTTCCCTCTAGGCCCTCGATCTCCACCAGAACTCCCACGGTTGTTGCTGGCTCATGCACCTGGTCAGACAAGTCTTGAGGCTCAGGGCGATGACGGGCTCAGTTAAGGGTTCATGCGCTGGCGCTTATGTCAGGGCGGGTTCAGGCTCTCCATCTACTGTAGGTGCAGATGCTTTGTGTAGAAGGGTAATGGTAGGCTGGTCTCTGGATCACAAGTGGGTCTTGAGTTGTCCTCAGCCAGGCAAATAGAGAAAAAGAGTCAATTTCTCTCCAGCACCCAATCCACAAAAAAGTTGAAATTCCCCTTTGGACCATCCACTAGCAGGCGTGCCTTAGATTGCTCGCTCAAGCTGGCAATGTAGAACACACAGAGCGATCAGGGTAGTGAATGAGGCACGCCAGATTTAAAAAGTCCTGGGTATAGATCTCCAGGAGACGGTCTCCCTGCTTCAGGCTGAGATGTTGGACCGAACGTCCATAGGTTCATCCCGGGAGAGGAACAAAACCAAAAAGCCAACAAAGGAAAAACGGCGCAAAAATTACTAGTGTTAATAGGTCCGGTTTTATGCAATGGAAAGTGATGTAAATACGAAATGCACAACGAAAAAGGTAATCCAATAGAGTGGTTTAATAAATCCATATGAAGGCAAACGCAAACGCAAACGCAAACGCAAACGCACCACACTAACGAGTGTATAACCAGACAAAGGAACTGAACAGAACAGGGAGTATAAATAACTAGACTAATGAGAGACTAAACTGAACTCAGGTGAACTTAATGAATAATCAACAGAAGCAAAGGACAAAGAGAGAACACAATGAAGACACCAAAAAAAGACTATGACTGTAAAACTATACTGATATCTAGGATTTGAATATTAAAGTTTAACTACCCTTGTAATGTCTCTCTTTTTAAAGCATTATTTTATGATTTTCCATAGTCAGGTAAGGGCAGCTTTTAGAAATGTTCATCCATAACGTCTTTATAAATGTGTACATTAAATGAAAATAAAATAAATCTTTATTTTTCTAAAAAGAGTCATCCCTTTCCCATTTATTGGTTCTTTTTGCTTCTGGTTTGTTAATTTTAATTAACAAAATTCCGGTATGTTGTCTACCAGAAATGTGTCTGTTTTTTGTCACATCTGTTATGTATATTTAATCTGGGCTGGGAAGATTACTTACAAAATGAATTTCACTACAGATTACAAAATACGTTCTTAGAAAAAGTAATTGGAAATGTATTTTGTTAGATTACAAAAGTTCTGTACAGAACACAAAGGGACCACCAAACAGAGGACTTGGTGTCTCTCTGCATATTATTTTAAATAAATCAGTTTTCCACAATATATCTTAAAGCAAAAAATCAGACAAGGAAAGGAAAAAATGCTGATGCTCAAGAAGGCAACAAAATGCATTAAGAGTTGGGGTGTGTAAACTTTTTTGAATCGGAGGCTAAATTGTACATATTTTGACTTCTGGGAAACTTGTGGTTGGTTATACACATGAAGGGCAGTACCAAATGAAAAAATATTATCTATAACAAAATAAAAAATCTTAAAGAGCACGTTCCACGCGATCCCAATTTTCAACCTTCAGTTAGTGTTATGTTGCTGTTAGACCCTAAATTATACCTACAATATGATAAAGCTCAAAGTTCAGTGCCAAACGAGATATTGTCTTTAACAGAATTCGCATTTCAAGGACTACAGAGAAGAGCTGGATCGGACTACAGCCCTCTGCTTCCCAGGTACATGATGTCACTATTCTGAGTCATTTTAATAACCTCCACCCAAAGGAATACGCAAAAGAATGGGCGAGGCCTTCCTTAGAGAAGAGGAAGAGCCACTGGAGTAGTGTTTGGTTATCAGAGATTGTAAACATTTAACTGAGCTACGCGCTAAACTACTTTCATCATAGTCCTTTAGCTGGTAATAAGAATTCAGCTACACACATCCTAAGATAACCAACGGTCTTCCAT
The DNA here is from genome assembly GCF_015846415.1 of Triplophysa dalaica. Classification (NCBI taxonomy): domain Eukaryota; kingdom Metazoa; phylum Chordata; class Actinopteri; order Cypriniformes; family Nemacheilidae; genus Triplophysa; species Triplophysa dalaica. The sequence goes on from NC_079545.1 coordinate 24,420,440, forward strand.
GACTTTACATCGGCCGTGAAAGCTGTTCTGTGTAATACACTGATAATGTCTGTGTGTGCTTACCTCTTCAACACTTCTATGAAGCATCCTTTGAAGTCCTGCTTGCAAATGTCTCCTGGTCAATTGGCTTGTTTTATTATTCAACTCGGGTCCAATATAAAAAGGCAAAACTAAATCTTCTCTTATTAGTGTTAATTAAAATAACCGGTCTGACGCCAATCGCTCCACCAAACGGTTCTCGCCTTAGTCGGAAACAACATTTGCGATCCCTAACAAAGATTGACTTTTGCACATGCACTAGCAGACCTCTGTTACGCTTCAATCGATCCGAATGTTTTTAACTGATAAAGTGATGTTGACGCCATTGTTACTGTTTATTGCTCAAAGCCAAAGTTTATGAATACACGTGCACTGAGAGGCTGATATGCTATGGGTGGGACATCTTCACACGCTCTAAGCGGGGAACCAATCACGACAGACCGGGACAGCTTTACCAATCAGAGCGTTTCGGCAGGAGGGACTTTATATAGACCTGAAGAAATCCAGTCGTTTAGTGAGAAGAGGGACAGCGGTGAACAATAGACTTGAAATATGTAAAATATAAGGCGTTATTTTAAAATTAGAAACATTAACATCCATTGATAAACACCCAAAAAACATAATCAAAGCCTCAAAAACAGCAAAGACTGGCTCCTTTAACACATCATCCTTTCTAAACATTTTCATTCCCCTTATCTAAATGCATTGTGTTTCATGGAAACTTATTTCCATCACTTAATAATTTTTCAGAATTGCGAGATTTAAACTCGAAGTCTCAAGTTATGAAATCAGAACTGCATGAAAAACACAATTGTAAGATCTTGCAATTTTGACATTTTTCTAGTGAGTTTATTTTGTTAAAATGTATCCAATTTTGCATATTCTGTAATGAAACACAGTTACTCAAATTTCGTATTTTAAATATGTTACTAAATTAGATGTATTTCGTTAATCCCTGTGTATAATGTACACAATAGGTCCTTAGGGTACAATTATGTACCTAAAAAGGTAACATAATTTTTTGTTGTCTATGCCTGAAAAAAAACAACCTTAGGGAACCACCTCAGTAAAAAAAGTACAATTTTAAAACAGTGAAATGTCCTTCTGAAAAAAGGACGATATGGTAAACATAAAAAGAATACAGTACATGCAAGTGACTAAAATAACATCACATCATGATAATTGGATAAATAATCGGATTTGTGAAATAACGTTTTTGGGTCTAGGAATAATCTAAATATGTTCAAATATTTTCAGCTATCATTTGTAGGATTTATGACTAGCAGAATTTATTACTGAAGTGATGTATGAAGCACCAGTATATGCCTGTGAGAACAAATTAAACATAGATTTTTTAAGGGACATTTCAAACTGTTTAAATGTTGTCTTTTCCAGGAAGCTGGCAAATGCAGGAAAGGAACTCAAAGATAACTTCCTGAGAGCCATGGCAGAGCGGGAGGAGGCAAACCGCAGCGGGGAAATGAATGTGAGTACAGTATTACAGCACTCCATTTGCTACGTAATGGGATTCCCCCAGAATATTTCTGCAATTCCATTAGGATGGGAACAAAATCCATACTGTGTCAAATGGAGGAGGGCAACCCCCTTTCCAACCTTTTCAAGTTGAGGATACAGAGTGTACATGTACATATTAACCTCTGTCTTTATCAGTAAACATGAACATACTTGTTTGGTGGCATTTTTGTTTTGTGTTGGGAAAGAATGAAGGTGTTTGTGAACATTGGCCTCTGTTCAGCACCTTTGGACACGACAGCTCCTTTAAAAAAATGCCTTGATTTATTTTACAAACAATGCATCCTAAAAGTACACTTTGCAACAATTTCAGGATTTTTTCTAGGTAAATACATCTTCTGAATTCAAATATTAAACCTTTGCCATTGTATTGCTAAAACATGTGGGGGTTTGCACAGGTCAGTGTCGGAAGTCTCGTACAAACTAGTCTAAAGGTTTTAACTTGTAAATTGTAGCCTAATAAATTATGGAAAAAAGATTCTCTATTGCCTGTTTTATGTTGTCATAGTTTGATATACAGAATTATCACAATATCCAAGATAGTTATGACCAGTATGAAGTCCTTGTGTCCTAATTTCTAATTGGTGCGACTGTGGTCAACAAGGGTCCTGTTTGATTATATAAATAATAATGATATTGTGTTAGAATGAAAAAAGAAGGTAAAGGTTTATTATAACTGCTTCATGGGTCATACACCCACAAGAATTACAGAAATCAAATAAACCTCTGTCCATGGAACCCAAGACCAGGGAAATAAATGAAATTTGTTCTGGCCAGCCGGGAGCGAAATGTTAATCTGCACTCATCTTGTCACAACCAGTTACAAAACATGCGTCTTTCCCGACCCTCTTGTACAAATCCCAGTGGGATGTGTGACTTCAGATCAAATGCAGAGCACACAGCAAGCTGAGCCCTTGTCTGCTGACAGATTTCCACAGTAATTGTTGTCTTTGTAAACAGGATTATTTAAAAAACCCAAATTCAGAGTTATAAATTAAGTTAGAGTATAAATAAGTTATAATTGAGTGCATGCAGCTTGTTCTGTGCGTGTTAAACACATTGTGAATCAAGAACTGTCTAAAATATCTATTCTTGTGCATAAATAACACATAAAATGTGTAAAAAAAATATGTTGACAGACCTTTACTCACACTTTGGATTATTTTCATATTTTAAAGTGCTTCTTTGGATCAAATTAGAACCGTATATATATATATTTTGCTTACAGTTAAATGCACATGTGAATGTTCAGTAAACTTAATACATTCTGGCAAGATTTGTATGTATATGTGTTACAGAAATATTTTACTGGCAATTTATTTTTAAGAGATATCATAAAGCTTTAAATTCATGCTCCTCATCTAGGTTATATATTTTGCCATCTGCATAAAATATATGTATATATATATATATATATATATATATATATATATATATATATATATAATACAATTTCATATAAGCATATTATTTGGTAATATTAAATAACGCATAACTTGCAAAATAAGGAACAGACTTCCCTTCTTGTAAGGTAAAGATTTGTTGATTTTTTATGTTCAACTTGGTATATCATAATTTGCTTTTTATCACAATCGTGAAGACAGTCGTAAGTATGAGGAAAGAAACTGCAGTCAACATCATGTTTCTGTTTTTCTTTTGTAACTTAGTTTACAAGCACTATATTGGTTTACTTTACTTTTCTTTATGTTCATTCTATTACGATAGCTTTTGATAATGTGATTAAATGATTGATTCTCCTTTCCAGTGTTTGAGTAGTGTCAGCTTTGGGGAAAAATAATATATGACGATTCCAATTACACATTTTGTCTATAACGCCCATGCCAGTCAAAACTTAACCCCTTACAACTAGTGTTTATTCTGCCATTTTCTCATTTAAATGGCGACTATTGTATTACCAATTTAACCCTTCCATAACCTTTTATGCATCTTTATTCCCTCCCCCAAATGTAAGCCTTTGTTCTGAAACGCAGTCATATGAATCCAATATATTTTGGCCTCCATGTGTTGTACAGTCCTAATGTTTGGAAACAGACCAAAGTAATGTGAAGTTTAAATTACACATGTCAGTTGTATAAATACTGTGTCTAATGTATGTTCCAGCTTGTTTTAAATCTGATGATGTAGAATTTCCCTGAAAGGAACAAATGTCTTCATTTTTGGGTGTAAACCTAATCACAGGCGGAAATTTCATCAGAAACAGAGGCAAAAATGCTACTGTCATTTAACTTTTATCAGCACCCTACACTAAAGCCTGGGCGTTTTGAGTCTCGTTGTTAGTGTTATCTCTTCCATCAGCTGAGCTCATAAAGCACTGGGCTCAGCCTACATTGTACTTTTCCTCCTTGTCCGTGTTGCGAAAGTTGCCCCGGTGCCAAAAGTCACACACAAACAAAAGGTGCACCTGGACAGCTTTGGCATTATTTACTCTGGGTAAGAAGTTAAGTTTTTTTTCTTTATCAAATCCAGGTCACACCTGTGCTAGATGCCTGAGGTGCTCTATTGTTGGGTGGTACACATTTGAAACTGAAGGTGCTCTAACCCCTAACCCCACCCCACCCTCTTGCTATTTGTTTTTGCTCTTTGGCCAACGATACAATGATGTCAGAATTCATGCCCTCTTCAATTTCACAGCTAGTGGAGTTTTTTTCCTGTTCATTATTTCATGATGAAATTAAGTCATCCAAGTGCATTCTGGGTGGTACTGAGAGCGGCATTTGAAACTGCATATAATTGAAACAGTCATATCATTGATGGTTAAACCAGATGTCCTATGATGTGACAGCGACATTTTTGAATGAGCACTCTGTGGTTTATAATTATAATATAAAATAGCATAAATGAGATTTGTCTTCATTGTTAGGTTGTTTCATAATTTTCGCAATGTCACACCATAGGACACATGTGGTTTATTTGTCAAGAGAGTACTTTTTAAAAAAGCACTGACTGCAAAAGGATAAACAAATTTAAAAGTGCTGTCAAATTATTTAATCACGATTAATCTATTCCAAAATAAATATTTGTATAATGTGTGCGTGTGTGCCATGTATTTTAACATGTGTATATAAATGGTTAGGTGACTAATATGCAAATTTGTCCAATGTTGTTATAGTAAAAAAAAAACTAACAATTAAGATAAATATCTCTTTATATAAATTTAAATAGGCCCTATACATAATATAAAACATAATATTAACAGTTTGTTTTCTAGATGTTGCTGTCACACCATAGAACATATGTACGTTTTATTCATAAACTACCCAAATGTTCACAAATGCATGTGTATATATAACAAATATTAATTAAGTGTATATAATAAACTTATAATTTAAGTTTTATATATTATATAGAATAATATATATAATATTATATAGTATATATCAAGTAATTAACATTATGTGTTAATTTAAATATGTATTAATCATATTTCTTAAATGTTATTTATACATATAAATACACATACACACACACACACACGTATTATATAAACACAATCATTTTTATTTTGACAGCAGTAAAATGAACTTTGTTACTTTGTTGAAGATAAACACTATACAAATGTTTGGACTAATTTTACTTTAACAAGTTATAATGGGACTTATTTAAATGAACACAACACAATTTGTGTACACTTTCTCCCAAAAAAATATGAATTGTTAGCTACAAATGAGGGTTTTGACACCGGTCAGGCCACGTGAAAACTTCATAGGTGGCACTTAGATAACATAAAAGCCATTGTGATTATATCTTCATGTGCTTTATCTAATCTATTTTCACCTGCAAATGAGCCTCTAATTACCCCCGAACAGACTTTGTTTTCTTAAGCAAACATTGCTGGCATTACTCGGCAGAGATAGGAGGATGTTTTCTCCTTTACAAAACCTTTTGTAAGATGAAAACATGGTTCAGAAATACTTCTGCTGAATGTTATAAAAGAACAGAGTTAAACCTGCTTTCCACAAAGTCCTCTGTTCACAGACCCAGTAAGTTCTGTATTGATAAGTTGTGCTCATGATGGTAAGTCATGCAGTTCAAAGATGGCATTAAGCATAGACATGAGTGAATTTCCCAGCCATATACCATTACAGTTAGTGTGTGTGTCCCGGTCAGTCGGTCCTTTGTCCTTGTAATGGCCAGTAAAATAACAATAGCATGTTGGTTTCAAAGCACTTGACCAAAGGTGGAGGTCCCTTAGAAAACAGTCATGCAGAGCTATCATGTGACCTCCTCTTGAAAGGCCCACAAAGACTTTCAAAGTATTGAGGGTTGGGGTATCTGACCCCACACACACACCCCACCTCAAGTTTGGATTCATTCATAGAATAGAGAGACAAAGACGGCCCTTTGTAAAAATGAATTTAGATATGCTTTGTATAGCCCTTGAAGGGTTTTCCATTTTGTGTGTCGAAACAAAATATTTGCATAGATTTCTTATTATTTCAATGATGCGGTTCATAAGCAACAGAAACATAAATAGTTTGAGTAAAACAGAGTCACATTTGCTAACATTTAATATGTCAGACCACGGAGATCAGACAGAATTAAGATCAAATCAAAAATGAAATTAAGTCAAGTTTGGGGTATATTAGCCGAAATACAAATGGCATGATGTCGTCTTTGCTAACATGGAAGAAGCCTCCCTAATGTTTTCCTGTAGCCTGCGTCTCTAATGAACAGCTGCAAAAGCTTCTGACCATCTTCTCAAATATTTGCCGGAAGATTTTGAGAGAAGATGAAACAGGACACTCTTAATCTAATTTCTTAAGTCTTCTGGTTTTGTTCCTCAGCTTGGTGCGTTCTCCAAAAGGACTCCACTAGAGACGGACACCAATGTAATATTTTTCATCTGGGTCCACTCTAGAAGATGTACATCACTGATAGGTGCCTTGTAACATTGTAACATCTGACAATACACAAGAGTTGGAATCTTGGCTCAGTTTAAAATGTTCATTTCTATTCCAAAAAACATAAAGCGCAGGCTTGTTTTCAGGATTAACCATCACAAACGGTTATCATAAACTCACTGGTCGTGATTCACTGATTTAAACTAAATGTAGCATCCTGCAGTTTCACTCTAATCGCTGTGTTGTGGCAACATCTTGATCTAATTCTTACATCATAAATCATAAGACTCCTCAAGTGTTCAAAAGCATTATAAGACTTTATCAAAAGTTACTTCCTTCGTTTCCAACTCATTCTTTTTACGTCCGCTCCTTGCACCTGTTTATCAACCGTTCCGATGGAATTCTGTCTCATCCACTTTTCCGACATCGTGATGTTGTTATTCCTGATACTCCTACCCACAGACATCATTTTTCAGCCTGACACATGACATGTGCTCTCTTACTTGTAAGGAACCATTTAACCTCTTTGCGCTGAAGGGTTCTTGGCTCTTCCATCCAAGGAATGTACACCTGCTCTATCAAGGCCTTCATTTTCCTTTCCGGATCTTTGTAACCTATGCTGTATAGCGCTCACGTCAAGAATGAGCTCAGCATGAGCTGGATATTATTTCAGCAGCTGAGGAATTCTAAGCGATAAACACTTGATAGATAATAGATGATGTGCAACCACTTAGGTGAAAATGCTTGGTTTGTAGCTATGAATTATATCATGCAAAGCAGGTTGAAAGTTCAAGGGCTCCCTCATGCTATCGCAGCACCTCCGGACGTGTGGCCTGGGCTTTGCGTGAAGCTCTCTTGTTGGTAATGGCTGTCCATCCGACTGGGAAATGCAATTGCACTCGAGCAGGCTCAGGAGCTCACAAAGCACATTCTTTGGAATCCTCTTTGTTTTATCAATACATAGTGGCCTGCTTGGATGTGTATTATTCCACCTGAGAAAATAGTGCACACCATTTCACCCACTAAGCATATCTTCAGCGAGAAGGGCCTCTGTCTCTCTCCCTCATATGCTGATGTGGCTTAAATCTACAAAAATCTTTGCAATTCTAAAGATGCTTTAAAGGATAGTTCATCCAAAATTGAAAACAATTTCATCAATTACTCAATATCATTTCATTCCAAACCTATATGATTTCCTATATTCTTTGAAAAACCTCAATAACTAAACAATATTGGTCCTCATTGACTTCCAAATATGGACACAAAAACACCAAAACCGTCTTCTTTTGTGTTCTACAGAAGTAAGTCATTCTGGTTTTGAACAACATGATGGAATATTAATATTTTGTATTATTTTGGGGCAAACAATCCTTTATGTCCTTTAAACACATTTTGTCAAGCTTTCTCTTATTAGGTATATTATGAACCGGTGTAAATCCTCATAATGACTTAATAGAATAGTATTTCTATATGGACCAATAAACTTAGTTTACCATAAGTCTTGCAGTTTCAAAACACTTGACATGCCAAATTCTTCCTATATTTTCATTCACTTTATATTAGTAGGTGCAGTAACGGATTCCCGGTCTCCATGATGGTTTGAAAAAGAGTTTTATCAGAAAGTTGAAGGCTATTAAATGTATATATTAATCCTAGTTTTTCTCTACTAAACTACATATATACACACTACCTGTACAATGTTTAGGATCAGTTGAAAAAAAGTTTCTCATGATACTAAAACTCTTTTAACTTGAAGGTGTGTGTTTCAATGTTAGAAATACATTTTTTTGACAAAAATATAATTGTGGCAACATATTCATTTACTTAATATTATAACCTAATTTTTATATATAAAAAAGGAATATTTGGAACAAATAATAATAAAAGTCAACAAGAGCATATATATGGGAGTTTATTTCCAAAAAGAGATTTTTTATTGTGCATTCCAATTGTTAATATCAATCAAACTGCAGTTAGTTTGTTTTGATTTTATGCCATAATATCTCATTTAAAAAATACAGCTAACTAACACAATAAAACACAATGATAACATAATAAAAAAACTTTTAAAATATTTATAATATCTTATGTACAGTATCTATGCTATAAGATAGAGAAACAACGTTTTTTTAAATATTGTGCCATATTTACGGCTATTTTGGTGTAAACGCTAGAAAGCAGTTGTTGTTGCGACTGACCTTGCTGCATATAGGAGGAGTATTTTGCCATATTCTGGATGGTTTTGAACCTCTGTTTTTAAGTTTGACTCTATGGCTGATAAAGAATCTAATGCAGCTTAAGTTTGGTCAATAATTAAGTTCAGAGGCATTGTTTGTGTTGTGAGGAATTATTTTGGAAGAATTTTCATCCTCAAAACCTATGGCTTGCTATAATCAGCATCAGCAGTGTTATATAAGTCTCTCCTATATTCCCCAGAGTTAAAATGTGATCATTGTTCTCTAGAATTTCACCTATCAACTTCCCACTTCCAGTCACCATCTGGTGATGTTGATATCACCAAGCATTCCAAGTCTTTGCTCTCATATATCTCCACTCCCTGAAAAACTCGAATCTGTTCATCATCTTCAGACAGCGGAAGACCTGCAATCTTTTGTGGGCGACTGACAGGCGTGCTAAAGTAAACATATTCTGACTGCTGTCACTCTGTGGTGCTCATTCAACAACAACCACGCTGCTGTGAACACAAGGCTCTAGATTCTCCTTTCGTCTGCACCTTACACTCAGCCAAAGTGCTTTTTTGTTTTTTTGCAGTTTGCTTTATTCAGCATGACTTGCAGTTTGTAATGCGAACAATGAGGAAAGAAACGATTTAGAGAGTGTCCAAACAAGATTATTTGACGAGAGGGTGTGTTTACACATGGACATCTCTATGCCTGCACTGATCAGATAGCTAGCTGTGGGTGTAAATAACCTCCAAGATGTTTTCAAGATGGATAGCAATTCTGTTCCACATAGAAGATGCAACGTGGCCAAGTTTAAATGCATCTGGTTGCTCGGGCCACATAAGTGTTCTTTATTAGAAACGGAACTGCACCAGCATATGGACATTTGGAGACCTCACAATCCACAAGTGAGCGAGCAGTCAGAGATGAGACACATGTATAGAGCAATTTGCCATATGTGGAGAGAGAGTTCAATACAAACTCTCTCAAATTTTAAACATTTAAAAAAATAACTTTTTAGCATTTAAATATGGTATCGAATTTATATCCCATTTGAGACCCTGGACCATAAAACCAGTCATAAGGTTCAATTTTAATTGAAATTTTACATCATCTGAATGCTGGAATAAAGGTTTCCCTTGATGTATTGTTTGCAATATTTGACGGAGTTACAACTATTTAAAAATCTGGAAGGGTGCAAAAAAATTGGGCTTTAAAGTTGTCCGTCAGAGGCGCTGTAGCCGTCCATTGCAAAGAGAAACCAGGTTTGTTTCAACGTTCTCGATTGGCTAACCGCTGTTAAGATGTTGTGGAGAATAGATTAAACCGGAAGCAGAAATTCTAAGCTTACATAGATTCCAAACTTGCGTGGGTAATTCCCAAAGAGAGGGCAGCAGTGATTCTGTTATAATATATTTACAGTAGAAATTTTACTAAATATCTTCATGGAACATGATCTTTACTTAATATCCCGATGACCCATACAATGTAATGTTGGCGATTGCTGCAAATATACCCGTGCGACTCATGGTTTTGTTGTAATTGCTGGAGAAGCCTGTCCACTCTCATTGGTCCTTTGTGCTAGAAGCTTATAATAACTTATGGCTGGGGTATTTAATTCCAAAAAATCTGATCTATTTTTCTTCCCTGCGTACATTTTTTTTTTTTAAATAAATAAATGTTAATAAATTGAGCCCAACTAGATATGCATGTATTAAAAGTTAACAGTTTAATGACCTTTAAACATTGCTACCAATCAAAATGTGTGTTAGTTTATCCATAATATTTGAACTTTTTACACGGTCCCTTATCCCAATCGCACTTTAGCAAATCCTATAGTGCACAGTAAGTATGAGGTAATTGACAACCTGCTACTGTATGTACTGCACTGTCGTATGGGTTAGAGGACATGTTTATATGTAGTGTATAACCTCAGGTAGCAATCTTCTAAGGAACAAAAGACATGAAATGTGTTTAAAAACGTGTAAATACCTCTACCACCCACAATTCTTAAGCAGGACTGTGTTCATGTCATGCACCAATAAAAATTACAGTATTTGTTTCCAAATTTGAGTAAACAGAGGAACAAATGAATAGCTTTCCAGCTTATTTGACTGTTTGGTATTTAGTCCTGTAGTCCAGAAATTGCCACAGTCTCATCTGTCCCCATGCCTTTTTCCCCGTTGGACTACACCTCCCACGATTCTCTACGCTCTATCTGCTGTCTCTCGTCTACAATCACGCTGACCTGCCAGCGATCCCCCATCATCAAGACTCATCTATTTATAGTCACCGTGGTTTCATGTTCTTTGTCGAGTCTCAAATGTGTTTGGATGTTGTTATTAAAAGTGGTTTTGGTCCATACCTACCTTTGTCTATGTTTCCGTGGGTGATCCTGTTACAGTAATATTTTGTTGCTGAGGTATTTGACATTGTTTGAGAATGTGTTGAGGATACATTGAAAATCTTCCTCATCATGCATCAGAAAAACTGCTTTGGGGTCTCATGGTCAAATTTGAGGGAGGGTCTTACTAGATTTCCAGGCCAATGCAAACAGTGTCATGTTTTTACACCTATTTCCCCAGAGAATGCGAAAAAAGCGCTGCAAGACTTTAATCAGAATCTTTAAACAGCCGAGCCTTTGATAACAGCCCACGGGTGCATTTATCTAAAGGGTGTAATGGCTTATGTCATCCTCTTTGATCCTACTTTTGGAACATTATGTTGGAGTGGTGCTGAAGATAACAACAGCAGTCCTTTATTGTGCTACAAACTGGCTCAAAATATTCCTGAAAGAGAAAGAAGTCAATCCTTGAGATCTCATTCAAGTGGTGTGAGATTTTTTTTGGAGATTTTTTTGTGCATTTTTCAACCTCTTGACCCTCCTGCCTAAAGACGTGCAGGGATACAGTAAAGTCCTGCAAAGTGGTTGGGCCATAATATTTGTCTTGGAGAGGCTTATAGCGATGAGGCCAACAACAGCAAAAGGTCTCTTGACAGGTGTCATGGATGAGAGTTCTTAGAATAACACATTGCAGAGTTTTGCACCAGAGTAGCAAGGGGGAAACTTGAGAGTTTACAATGCAAAACAGCTAAAATCCTGCTTACTTTGACATAAATTACAACATAAGGATCATTTATCATGAGTGAAATGTATCGCAAATATTTAACCTTGCAAAACCTTTTAACTTTTAAAACTGTTTTAATAGCATAATCTACTAAAATAACCTTGGAAATCTGGGGGACACATGACTTTTTGTCCTAATTTGAAGCCAAGTGTACAGCAGCTCTTTAAAATTCTTTGTGTGTTTGATCTTGCTCAAACCGCCACGAAATACTAAACAACATCATTTAGATGTTTACAGAGTTGGTTGTGTTGCACATAATAGAAAACAAGGTTAGCAACTGTAAGTTATTACAGTAGAGAAAAAAAGTAAATTTTAAGGTTTCAAATCCACATCTGGCCAATGTCAAAGGATGTGACATGGCGATGTACGATAGTATATTGATGACGCGTCGGTGTCTCATAATTATTCATGAGACTGTGTTTTCTTTTCCAACGAGAAGACATTTCTCCTAATTATTCATGACAGCGCCTGGTGTTTTTCTATCTGACCCTTCAGAGAGAGGCGTTCATGGCACATGATAATAAAAAGCAGAGCACTTACCAGGATTTGCAAAAATACATATTCCAATAATTTGTTGGTACCCTTACAGCTCATTGAAATAATGCTTCAGTCCTCCTGAAGAGTGATGAAATTAAAAGCTATTGTATCATGTATACTTACATGCCTTTGGTATGGTAAACTGAACTCAAAGGTGAAGGTACGTCAGTTTCTTATTGCACCGTCCGTCATTTTTTGAGCAATATGTCAAAATGAATTTTAGCAAATTTCAGTCTGAAAAACATAAAGCCAGACTGGAATTTGCTAAAATTCATATAGACAATCTACAATCCTTCTGGGAGAATGTCCATTGGACAGATGATTCAAAACTGGAGCTTTTTGGAAAGTCACATCAGATCTTGCCAATAGTTCAAGATGATCTGTAAATAATGACTTTGTATTTTGGTCCATTTTACACTGAACTATTCCCCTAAACACATAAAATGTGAATATTGTTCACCATGAAAGATTCCTGCTGTTTTAACACATGGGAGGAGATAATTAGAGCGCTACTTTTATTGGACAGGACAGGGGTTAGCAGCAACTTCCTGTTTAGCACATGATCGGCACATGGAAGCTTGTGATATTTACATTGGAGAAGTTCACAATCCTCTGGAGGGGTGCGTGCTGAAGCCGAAACAGAGGATTTTTTCTTTTTGCTTTGTTGTGTACAGCTGCTACTTATTCAGATTACTCCAGGGCTGAATCAAGTCAGATTGAAAAAACAATGAGATTGCAAGCGGCAATTCATTTTAATTGGCTTTAAAACAATTGAATTACAGTTGTTAGAAGGTTACAGTTTTTTAATGCAGTCAACCTATAAGGCTTTAAGAAACCATTATGAAGCATATGAACAGAATCAATACTAAAGTGTTATCATCAGTGTTGTGTGTAACTAGTTACTAATTAATTAGTTACGGTCATTTAACTAAGTAAGGGATTATTCATATTTTTTCTGTAATTTAATTACAGTTACTTCTGATGTAATGGAACTAAATACTTTGTGATATATTCAATAGTGGAAATTACATCAAAATTAAATGTTTAACTTTAAAATGTATACTTTAATGTATCCATCTAGCATTTGTATAATTTGGCCAGTTAATAAGAATAATTAATGTAGTTATTTATGATTTATTTTAATGAATTAAGAGCTGTTATATGTCTATCCTAGAATCAGTTAACTAATCAAGGTTGATGTAAGCTATAGAAAGTAATTAGTAATAAGTAATTAAATGCTTTTCGGAGTGAGTAATTTGTACAGTTATCTATTACACTATTGAATATGTAATCAGTAACTAATACTTAATTACTTTTTTGGAGTAATTTACCCAGCACTGGTCATCATACTGAAGCTAGTGACATAAAAGGTAGCTTATACATTTCTTTAAACTAAATACATCAGGTTAAAACTATGGAGTTCTGGCAAGTCCCCGAAGCACAATGTGTACATCTTGTCTAAATGTTACAAAAACAAATCAATATATATTTGTTTTTAAAATCAGTCAACAGGGGGAAATCCTTATATACATCCTGACAAATTTCATATGATCAGTTAATGAAAAAAATAAATTGACTCTTTAAATTGATTGAGTAATGTTTTTTAAACAAACAAAATATTGTTTTGTTTAATTTATAAATGTATTGATATGTTGACATTTTGACAATGCATTAACTGTTAACAAACTGAACCTTGTAAAATGTTAAAGTGTGATTCAGTAGGCCTAATCCTCTTCTCTCTATATGAAGTGTGTTGAAATTTTGTTACAAATATTCTAAATATACACACTGCAAACAGTGCAGAATTCAGGAAATATGTTTAAAATATGTATAAAATATTCAGCTGAGTTGAAGCATAGTTTGTCTTTTCAGGGGATGGTGGTGGTAAAACTCTGCTGTGGTTTTGGTTGTTGAGGTTTAGCCTGGTTTAGGAGGACCTATCACTAATAAAGATATTCATGCATTATATCTTCAATATCTTTGAACTACAGTCAGCTCATTTTCCGCCAGATGGCTCACTGTCACTATTAAAGTATTTATTTATGTTGAAACTAAGGGATTTTCCTGTAGCTCAGTGGTTAGAGCATGGCACTAGCAATGCTAAAGTCATGGGTTCAATCCCAGGGTATTTCACATACTCAGATATAATATATACTATAATGCAATGTAATACGCTTTGGATAAAAGTGTCTGCCAAATGTGCAAATGAGAAACAAGCCAAGTGGAATGAAGTAATGGATTCAGTCTTAAATATAGGGCAAAATTTGTCTTCCTTCTTAAGCCTATCATGCTTTTCAAAGGTCTAATCATAACCTTGTCTCGCTCCTGTTTATTTTGGTCTTCCTAACCTTTAATTACAAAGCTAAGAATCAATCTGTAACAAGTCTTTCATTTGTTAAATTGTTTTTGACCACTGAAATTATTATCTGTATTTAGCCTCCAATAAAACGTTACCACATTAGCAAGCACTTATGCAGACAAATACATTAAATTTTATTTTATGCGAGTCACTTGCGGATGGTTTAAAAGTTAGATTATAGATCATTGATCATATTACTGTCTCCGTATTATAGAGAAGATTGTATGTTGTTGCAAAAATAATTATCTATAGCCTCTTTTTTTTTCTTTTGGACTTTACCTGCCTCATACTTGTTTAAATAAAAAAAATTGTAATATCTCAAAAATGGTTATCACATGTTTTGTTTTGTTTTTTTTATTAAAAAAGCGTTTTCAGTTTTATATCAAATGTAAAGCCTAAATACACTGTTAGTTGTTTTGGAATAAAAGCGTCTGTCAAGTTAATGACTAACTCCGAACAAACATTAACACATTTATGAAGTGACAAATGTGTAGCTATTACTACTTGTTTTCATAGCTGTGGGGTAGGCAGCATGTCCATTGTGTATATATTTGTTCTTTACGAAAGCTTATCTGTTTTGCTCTTTCACTGATATGAAAGCACACACAAGTTTTATGCAGTAGCACTATAAGACTACTGTTAAATACATGCAAACAAGTCTTTCAGAGCATGTGTTTGAACAGCGTGTTTGTGTGCATATTGTGCCACACAAGTAGATATGGCCATTAGTCATCAAGAGCCGCCCTGCCAGCGTTCACACTGTCATGCCACTTGCTCTGTCACACCAAGTAAATATAAATAGCTCCCGTAACCACATGCAGTCCAGTGATAGTAACCCTATGCTTAACTGAATGCGTTTAAGCTTTATGACAGACCATAAAGGCCTTTACAGACGGGCAGCAAACACACAAGAAAATCTAATTTTAGAGTGTGATATAGTCATGCTTTCTAAATGCTTTTTCTACATTCATTCCCAAGCACTTTCAACAGATATTTATTTTCTTTCCCTGCCACAGCAGTTGGTACAGTCAGCTTTTTTGAGGGTGATTTGTTAACTTTATTTTGAAATACAAATTACGTTATTTACGGGAAAAATTATACAGGGTAACAGGAACCACTTCACTTGGACATCAACAAGTCTTAAAACTTCCACTGAGAAGTTGAAGTTTCTAAGACTTTACTGACAAATCGGAAATTCAAAAAACAAACGTTGTCTGTTTGACAAAGTAGAGTTGTACAAAGCAGTAAAAACATCCTTGAGGTAACATTACGTTCATGTCGGGATAAACCGTTGGATTTGGAGTTTAAGTAAAACAATTGGAATCTATAATGAGCTCAGAAATTCAGAAAGATTTTCCATTTTGTGTATGGTGAGGAATGGAAAGGGGGCTGCAGAAACCTTACAAAGAAAGTAGCATCTTATAGTTTCAGAAGAATGGCAATTAGAAATTTATGTGATTTCATGTGAGGTGTGAGATCAGTTTATTTGAGGATTTCACAGGAATTTTAAGAACCAAAGGCTAACAGGAATAGAACAGAGAATAAGTAAGTAGTTTTGGACAATAATCTGTTTAAAGGGACAGTTCAACCAAAATTGAAGATTATGTCATCATTAACTCTCCCTAAGATTGTTTCAAACCTGTATACATTTCTGTTCTGCTGAACTCAGAGAAAGATATTAGGAAGAATGTCAGTAACTTAAAATATCTCTTCCCTCATTTACTTCTAAAGTAAGGGAAAATGGGGGATGAGATCTCTGATGACAGAATTTTCATTTTTTGGGTGAACTGTTCCTTTAAATAAATTGCTAATAAACAAGGTAATGGGAACAAAATAGGGATCAGTTTACACCGGGTAAGCGCGACTCTTAATCAGAGAAGCGCTACAGAGGCCACCTCCTACCCGTGGGGAGGAATATGGTGGATATAGGTATGGTCTCGTCCTTGGAGGAGAACGCATGGAACGTGCGGACTGAGTAGTTAACCGCGAGGTGGAGGCCCACCTGGGGAAGCTCATGGGTTACCAGGAGTGGGAACCATTCTCATGAGGATACATCAGACGGAACAGCCCACGGAGGGGGTGTTACAGACGTCCGGTAGCACTAGGTCCGGTTAGAGCTATCTGTGATAGCTCACATGGTATCCCGGCCTAAGGGGGAAGGCTGCTCTGCCCAGCCAGCCCCCAGGGGGTGCTTGTTTGGTGATGGATGGAATGCCTATTCTTAACCAGTGTCTGGGTAAGAAGGGAGGCTGGTGAGGTACCAGTTTCTTAGCGATGTGTTCGGGTAAGAAGAAAAGGTAAATAGCACACTGACCCAACCTGTTAGAGGGTGGAAAGGTGCTTTCGCAGGCATACGCCCCCCCGGATGCCAGTCCTACATGTCGCCACGCAGGACGTGGGCTGACACCGGGTTTACGCGAAGGTTGTTAACCCTTGCGAAGGTGTTTGGGCATAGCCCAACCCGCAGCTCTACAGATGTCTGCTAGAGAGGCGCTTCTGCCAGTGTCCAGGAGGTGGCTAAACTCCGTGTGGAGTGAGCCCTCACTGCCAATGGGCATGGGAGATTCTGAGATCGGGATGCCGTCGTAACGGCGTCCACGACCCAGTGCGCCAGCCTCTGTTTGGAGACAGCCTTCCCCTTCTGCTGTCCTCCAACAGACACGGAGCTGGTCAGAGCTTCAGAGCTCTGCGTGTGGTCCAGTACGTACTGGACACAACACTAATCGGGTTGGGTCTTCCTCCCCTATGGGGAGCGCCTGCAAGTTCACCACTTGGCCCCGGAGGGAGTAATGGGAACTTCTTGGGCACGCATCCGGGCCTGGGTCTCAAGATAACGTGAGAGTTTCCAGGGCCGAGTTTAAGGCAATCCAGGGACACGGAGGATGCTCGGTGGTCCCCTACCCTCTTGAAGGAAGTGAGCGCCGTCAGGAGGGCCGTCTTACTCTATGAGGAAGATCGGAACCTCCGAGGGGCTCTTTGGGGGGCCCTGAGGCTCCCCAGGACCACTTAGGGTCCCAAGAGGGTATGGAGCGGAGATGAGGCGGATTCCGCCCTCTCGCTGATTAGGAACCTGGTGACCAGGTCGTGTTGCCCTAGAAACTTTCCACCGACTGAGTCGTGATGAGTGGCAATAGCGACTACATACACTTTCAGTGTGGAAGGGAGATGTTAGTCTCCAGTCTCGTGAGGAGGGGAACACAATCCTGATCAAGCACCTCAGTGGGTCTTTCTCGTTGAGAGAGACACCAGGACGAGAAGAGGCACCGTCTAGAGGCGTGTAACCGCCTAGTAGATGGGGCCCTAGCCTGGGTGATGGTCTCAGCCGTATAGGGGGAGTAGCCATCTTAGGATCTTCTCGTCCCGTCTAGAGACCAGACATGGGTGTTCCAGAGGTCTGATCTGGGATGCCAGAACGTGTCCTTCCCCTGAGAGAGCAGGTCCTCTGTCAGGGGAATGGTTCAGGGGGAGTCGCTGTCCAGAGCATCGGCTCTGAGGCCAAGTGCGGTTAGACCGGTGTGGTGTAACCAATAACACTTGGTGCTCCTGCTCCCTGACCTTGCACAGAGTCTGTACAAGAAGGCTCCTGGGGGGGGGAAGGTGTGCTTCCGCCCATCCCGCGGTCAGCTGTGCGCAAGGATATCCGTGCCGAGGGCAGGGACTATCAAGCGGGCAAATGGTGGTGTTACGGGAGGTGAACAGGTTTTACCTGGGCCTACCCGAACAGCCTCCAAATGAGCTGGACTGCACAGGGGTGGAGTCGCCACTCTCCACGAGGCATGAACTGGCGAGAAAGCACGTCGGCTGTCTAGTTCAGTTTGCCCGGGGTGTGTGGCCTGCAGGGAACGAGTCACCTGTTGACTCCACCGGAGGAGGCGTCGAGCAAGTTGTGTTTAGCTGCTGTGTGCGAACGCCACCCTGACGATCTGTATTCGCTACAGCTATAGTGCTGTCCTCGGAACAGCACGTGCATGTCTCGCACGAGAGGCCGTAGCCTGCTCAGTGCAAGTAGCATAGCCCACAACTCTTGGCAATTGATATGCCAGCGCAGGCGGGGGTTCGTCCAACACCCCACCTGCGTGCCCGTTGCACACTACACCGCACCCCTGCAGGGAGACTTCAGTCGTCACCACGACCTGCCTCATAACCTGCTCAAAGGGACCTGAGTCCGTCGAAAAAGTCATAAAGACTAGGGGTTATGGTGCGTCGGCAGCAGGGCGGCATCACCATGCGCCTGCTGCCGGTGTGCCACGCTCTCCTCGGAACTCGACTCTGAAACCAGTGTTGGAGCGGTGTCATGTGCATCAACTCGAGGGGTATTAACCCGCGAGGACGCCATGTGTCCCAGGAGCCTCTGAATTGTTTCAGGGGGACCGCTGTCTGCCTAAAATGTTCATTTCAGACAGTTCAACACTGGTTGGGCACAACTGCGGACAGGTGTGCCGACATGGTGACAGAGCTGAGTTCCATACCGAGAAAGAGGATGCTCTGCACTGGGGAGAGCTTGCCCCTCTCTTGGTTGACCTGGAGTCCCAATCGACCTAGGTGCCGGAGCACCAGGTCCCTTTGTGTACATAACAGATCTCGCGAGTGTGCCAAGATAGGCCAGTCGCTGAGATAGTTTAGTACCCGCTCGCCTTCCTCCTCTCAGGGAGAAAGGGCGGTCAGGGACAGACCGAAAGGGAGGACTCTGTACTGATATGCCCGCCTCTCGCACGCGAACCGTGGGAACGGCCGGTGTCGAGGAGGATCGAGACATGAAAGTAAGCGTCCTTCAGGTCGATTGCCACTAACCAATCCTGACACCTCATAGATGTCAGGACGCGCCTCTGTGTGAGCACCCTGAATGGCAGCTTGTGAAGGTGCTCTGTTCAGGGTACGCAGCCTTTGGGGGCAACCCGCCGTCTTTCTTGGGAACGATGAAGTGCGGGTGGTGACCCACTGAACATCTTGGTTTTGAGGGACGAACTCGATGCCTGTTTTGCCAGAAGGGTGGTGACCTCTACCCGAAGTACGGAGGCGTCCCTGCCTCTGACAGAGGGAGAGATGATGCCCCGAAACTTGGGTGAGTCTCTGGCGAACTGGATCGAGTAACCAAGACGGACCGCCCTCATTAGCCAGCGAGACAGTGTGGGCAGCTCTCGAGCTCCCAGGGACTGTGACAGGGTGACCAAGGGGACGGTCTGCTTCATCATTCCCACGGGGGGTGGTTCGTCGGCTGGCGGAGCTAACCATGTCGCGGGGAGTCCCCGGAGTGAAGGTTTTTGCTCCGCCTGCTTACCTGCCTGGCGGGACAACGGCACGCACTGTCGGTTTGAGAGTGGTGACGGCTGTCATATGTGTACGACCTCACGCCTCGCCAGGGTGTGAGGTCGGTTCGCCGAGCACAGTCCAGTGGAGTGTGCGATCGGCTGCAAGTAAACCCGGGGAGAACAGAAAACTCAGTGAGTAAGTGGGCGCCAAGCCCTAACAAGGGCCCGGCTTTGGTGACGAGGCAGGAGTCGTCCCGTACCGACCGATCAGAGCCGTGGCTGTGAAGGTTCGGGCCCGATGTTGTTCTCCCTGCGGTCTTCCCGTCAGTGTCCCTTCTCGCGAGGAGGTTGCTGACGGGGTGGAGGTTTCCCCCTCGACCTCTGCTTCCGGGGTGCCGCCTGTGGGGGCACAGGAACCGGAGCCGATGTCGAAAGGGTCCTGGGTTGCAGGGAAGCAGACGTCACGTGAGATCTCGGAGGCCTGTAGGCGGCCGAGTCGCGGCGTGAAAAAAATGTGGTTAATTGCCACTGTCTGCTTCGCCGTCAAAAAACTGCTGAGCGCAGTCCTCGACGGTGTTACCAACAACCCACCCTGCGAGATGAGTGCATCAAGAAAGCGGACTTCCTTGCTGTCACTCTTCTGCACAAGGTATAGCCGGGGGTGTCTCTCCTGGACCACTACCGTGGACATCGTCCGACCCAGGGCCCGTGCCGCCGCCTTAGTCGCCCGTAGAGCGCTGTCAGCGGTGGCATGGAGATCCTGCATTATACCCGGGTCGGCCTTACCCTCGTGGAGCCCTCTCAACGCCCTGGCCTGGCGGACCTGCAGGATGGCCAAGGCATAGAGAGAGGAGGCAGCCTGGCCCGCAACATCGCAAGCTTTCGACACCAGTGATGCCGAAGTCTTACGTGCTTTGGACGGTAGGAGTGGTCGATCCCCCCCCAGGTGGTAGCCGTCCGCGGCACAGGTGCACCGCAGGCGGACGTTCCACCCGGGGGATCTCGACGCAGTCCTTGGCTGCCTCACCATCGAGGGAAGTAAGGGAGCCGGAGCTGGTTTCACTGGAACGGTCCGTGAGTGGAGCGTTCCAAGTTTTACACAGCTCCTCATGCACCTCCGGGAAAAACATGGCACCCGGGGTGGGCGCGGTTTGCACCGCGCACCGACCTCGGGAACCACGTATCCCCGGGTTAGCACGGATGACATCACTTCTGCTTCCTCCTGAACTCGACCGCTGGGGGTGGAGTTTGGATTCGGCAGAGTCGGATGCCAGTCTCCCTCCGATGCTGCGAGCGACATCTCATCTACGTCACACATCGTTTCCGAGTGTGTGCGTGAGGATCCGGACGGTATGCCACCGCCGGTTGGGGAACGTTCAGAAGAGCGAATCGGGGTGCGATCGGCCCGTGAGCACTTGGCTGGCGGGTTTACGTTCGCAGAGTTCCCCGTATCACTAACGCTGCTAACGTGGGTGGTCATCAGGGCCGTAGCCACAGATGTCACAGCCCGGGTAGCAGACGAAATGGTGGCTGGTTCCCGTAGGAAGACAGCCACCCGTGACCGCAACTTCTGAATGACAATCTGCCCGCAGTGCAGGCAGATGTGTCAACGAACGCTGCTTCAGTGTGCTGGACGCCCAGACACCTAATGCAGCGATCGTGTCCATCCCCCTCCTCGATGAGGGTGCCGCACCCAAGAGAACAGCGGGACATGCCGCGCTGGAGAATGCTCAGTCAGTCCTGAAAAGGACTTTTAGAAAAAATCTCTAACACCTCCAGAACCGCCGAGACGCCCAGGGGAAGGTCGCTGCAGGAAGGGACGATCCGCTGTAACACGTCATAGCACCAGCGTGTAGTTGTAGAGGATTGAATCCTGAGTTGTACTCATGAGCGATGGCTCTGAAGAACAAAAGGTAAGTGAATGCTGCACGCCGGCCTCCTTTTATACCGGATTTCCGGGGGCGGAGCCCGGCATGCAAATTGCATTCGCCAAATTTCATTGGCCTTTTCTATAGTAGTCAGAGTTGATTGGTTCTCAAGGGCGAACCCCATCTGTCGTTCTCGACACAACGTCGAGAGACCGACAGAAAGGGAACTAGATTTTTTCCTGTTTACTGTTGACATTTGTATGGAATTGCCTAAATTTGTTTAATCACTTTGAAGTTCTCAAGGGAAGTGATGGTAATAAAGAGACAAGAGGTGACATATTTTATTACAGACATGTTTTGTTTTGTTTAGTTTTTTTCTCTTATCAGATCTTTATGCCTTATCCTGACGTTTTGACATAACAGGTAATGGTCCTTGACATAAGAGGAGTATATGTTATTTTTTCCACAACTTGTTAAGATCAGAGAGATATAAACATTTTAGAGAGGAAATTACACATTACACTCCACCCAGCGCTTTGAAGTCATGCATCATTTGTTTTTTAAATATTTTTTTTCTTTCACTCTTTTTTCTATCTATCTGTTTAATTATATATGGCTTATATCCCTGCATGAAAAATGATTTTCCTGAAGATTTCCATACACTCTCCCTCTGGACATAGTCTGCGACCACCATAATCACACAGGGTTTACACCATGCCATAGCTTGTAATAATCTTTGTTCACAGCCAAATTACTTGACCACTCTGAATACAGTCCAGGCATTCCCCAAATGAATCCCTCAGGCCCAAATGGGCAGATGAAAAGCATTCCTTAACCTTCAACAGTACAGTAAATATCACAACACCCAACCCCATTTCATCACTATTGTGTCATTTACGGTCAAGAACATCAAAGACGAGTGTACCCATGTTGGGTAAACTTGCGTCTGGGTTTTCAAACCAGCTCCACGACCACAAAAATGGCACTTGGCGAATGAGGGCAGACAGTTATGCACGATTAAGCAAGACGGTAATTAAGTTAAAAAACTTACCTATAATGTATTTTTAAGGGTTGCATTATAATTCAAATAATATTATTTAAGCCATCCACATGAATTGACACTCTGTTCATCAAAATACATTCAAAAATGCTAATGAAGTATAAGAGAATGTTTTTTTTAAAGCTATTACTTTCCTTTCTTGACCTTTTTCCCTTAAACTTATAGTTAAAGCCAAGTATCTCGTAGAATCTACACAAATGCTCCAGTGGGTGTTCTCCAGCAGCCTGTTAAAATGTGGGAATTAGAGGACTATGTTAAACCCTTTACACAGAGCTGTAGCGAAAGGCTGAAACGAAGCATTTTCCAAGAAAAAGAATGAGAAATAATTGCTTCTCTAGGGTTTTTGTGTGAGCTCTAACAGAGACAGAGCAAGACAACACCCTGCTCCCCTTCATTGTTATTTCTCCTTTCTCTTCCTCTCCTAGAATAAAATCGGCCTGAACCTGTGCAGGCTTTTTTAACACCTCTCGTGGCATTTCGCAATCGCATTTATCAGAGAACTGTCTTGAGCTGAGATATGAGATCTTACCTGACATAATGGCAGTTTTCTTTTTCAGACTGTTTTCTGATGAACCAGAAGAATGTTTGAGCGACTTAAATTCTTCTGATAGTCTATCAGTCTGTCCCTCTCCTTAGTGTTTACTATTGTGACCAACAACAACATGCAAAACCACCAGGATTCAGCCAATGCACTTAGATAAGCCTTCAGCATCATTCCATCGGAGTCGAGAATACTTTTTCAATTGTCTGCAGGGCAGCAGAGAAGACCAGCCAGACGACAGAATTCTAGATTCACAAAGCAAGAATGTTATCACGGTGCATTTGAGACTGGCCCTCCTAATTACAGGAGGATAAGTTTGGTTGGGCCAGAGGCACTGTGTAATTACTATGATTGCGATGCCTTAAACCTTAGTTTATCCTGGCCGGCAGTTTCTTTTGAAGAATGAAGCCCAGGAAAGACACACTGTGAAGTATATTAAATGTGTGGCTTGTATTGTTAAAGACGACATGCTGAGCAAGTTATGAAATTTAATGACCATTGACCGGTGGTGATTGACGGTTGCCCCCATAAAGACACTGAGCCTTGTAATCTACATTATTATGTAGCAGTGTTTGATAAATTACTTACACAGTGAGACGTGCATCTTGGATATGTTGCAGATTCACATGAATCTTTAAAATATATAGAGAGAGTGTTGCTGAATGCTGATCTCATGACAATTAACTGTCAGTTTCAGCAAATGGTATATTCAGGTGTCTGGATGTTATAGCATTTGTGACCTGGGACCACAAAATCAGTCACGAGTCGCACGGGTATATTTGTATCAATAGCTACCTTGTGTGGGTCGAAATTATCGCTTTTTCTTTTATGCCAAAAATCTTTAGGATATTAAACAAAGATGATGTTGCATGAATATATTTTTTACGGTAAATATATCAAGACTTTATATTTGTGCGGGGATGCAGTAAAATTGTAAACAAAAATTGCCTGAAACGCCTACAAACTTCACTCGCCGCTGCCCGCTCTTTAGGAATTACACACTTAAGTTTGGTATCGGTTAGAATCTCTTCTTTTGGGTTCATCCGTTCTCCTCAAGATCATTACAGCAGTAAGCCAATAGAGAGCATTACAACAAACTTGTTCCTACTTAGCAACGCCATGCTACGGCGCCGCTGATGGACAACTTTAAAGGCAATTTTCTCAAGATTTAGATCTTTTGGCACCCCCTGATTCAAGATTTTCAAATAGTTGTATCTCGACCAAACATCGTCCCATCCTAACAAACCAGACATCAATGGTAAGCTTTTTTATTCAGCTGATACATAAATCTCAACTTCGAAAAATTGACCCATGGTCACATTTCACTGGCTACTATTATTTAACAAATAGCCATTCTCCGTTAATCTCCCTCTCTATCATGTATAAATAAACAGATTCAATTTACAAATTAAATACTGAACTAAGGGGCAAATAATAATGTTTTTTTACATTGTTTTTCCCTGCTTTTGATTTAACACATTTTTGTAAACAACAGGAAGGGGGTGCATTCCAAAACGTGGTTGTTTGTGGCCGACTGAAGGTTAATTTTTACACAAAATTTCCTGCTACATAGGCGGGGGACAGATGGCCACTGTATGTGGTTTTAACCCTAAAACATTGCGATTTACTAACCTGACTCATTTATCATTCCACTCCATTCATAGAAATCTTGAGGTCAGTTGCATCCGACTTTCCATGAGTTGTTTGATCCAAAAGTAGTGGAAACCTTGTAATATGGTACTAGGTTAAAACCATAGTTACTGCTATGCAGATGTCCAAGACATAAGATGTATACTGATCTTCAACCTCAGCTACGGTTTAACAGAAATGTTATCTGTTAACTCCAACAAGCAAAACATTGAAATACTTGGTAGCTTAGAATTAAGCGTTATCCTCTAAAAACTGAAGAGGGAGGTAATAATTCAAGAAAATCTTGATAAAAGCCACTTGATAAATCCCAGCGCAACAGCTGGACACACACACCTGAACTAGCAATGACACGTTATGCGTAATTTTCCATTTTGGAAGAATAAATATGGAGAACGTTTCTTCCCATGAAAGCAATATTCTCTACAGTCACATCTGATTAATCAAGAAAAAAAAATATCCCTTGTTATTTATTCTTTTATAAATTACCTATAAATTGTTAAATGGCTACCTCAAGTCTTACTGTATATTTATATTAGGTATGTGTAGAAGAGTGATTGGTTATTTGCTAGTTAAGTAAACTATTGAAAGTTTGGTTCATGAAATCCAGTTTTTAAACATTCTGGTTTTGCCATGTAGTGCATAGATAAGCATTCCATTGTCAGTGTTAGAGGTTTAGCATTATTGCATGTGGTCAGTCACCTCTGAATCACCTCTACTTTGCTTTGCTTCATGCGCTTTTGCCGGTGGTGGCCTTCAGTAACAAAGACAGGCTTTACAAACAATATTGTTTTCTTATAGCCAAAAGAGAATTCTACATAATTGTGCAAAAATATTTCAGGTTCACACAAGAAAGCTGTCAGATTCTGGCAGATTTTCAGTACCTTTCCAGAGCAGGCTGTGTGGCATTTGACGGCAAGATCGGGGAACTTTCGAAATTTAATGCACAAAGCAAATTGAAAAATTTAATGTAGGCCTATACTTTCTTCAAAATCAAAGATCAGGAACAGCACAAATATAAAATGCTACTATTGCACTGAATCGTGTGATTATGTGTTTAATTTTACAAACTTGATTTTATCGCACACTTTAAAATTAGGTTGCAACAATCCTCAAGAATTGTGTTGGAGCTTGTTTTAATTTATTTAAATTTACAAGAAACAAGAACTATTTTCCCATTGTGTGACAATGTGCACATGGCCTTCCTCTCAAAAAATTCCTCTCGATTAAAACTTCCCAACAAGTGTAAGAAGAATGAAATGTTATGCACTAGGAAAACTTAATTGTCTGATCAAATTGATGTGCACCTTATCAATAAATGTAAGATTTTTGAAAGGTTTCCCACAGATTCACAAATATGGAAGTCTCTTAAGTCCCTGAGGGCCATACAGCTTTGCACATGTTTCAGATAAACTTAAATTTTCCCAGAAGTGACTTATAAGCCAAAAGAATGTGGAAAAGGTTGCAGAAGTAGCACTGCAGGGGAAAGCTGTATGTGTGTAGTCACAATGGTGTAGAAAATCTCAAAAGAGACTTAAACTCAAGTGATTTGTGTACTGCCACTTTTGTTGACCCCAAGTGCTCAGTTTTTGAAGCTGTAATTCTCAACATAATGTAGCTGTGGTCTTAATTTAGGACACCTTTCCTTTCGCAGTGGATACGCTGCTTTACAGACCCCTGAACTTCCCAGTGCAATGAATTTTACTCAGTTTATAACATTGTCCAGCTGTTACACAGCCACGCGCATCCTGCAAAATATGTTTGTTTTGGCATATTATTATTTGAGGTGAAAGACAGCCGCTGAAAAAATAAGATACCATCATAATATACAGGTATGTGTTTAGGTAAAATTATCATATTTGTTTCATTCTGTGAACTAACAACATTTCTCCCAAATTTCAAATTAAAATATTTATTTGCAGAAAAGGAAAAGTGGAGAAACAGGTCAAAATAATAGAAAAGATCCTCTGTATTTTTTCAGACCTCAGATACTGCAAATAAAACAAGTTCATATTTCATTTTAAGCAATAAAACAGTAATATTTGTATATGTGTTTAGGAAAAGTAGAACAAAAATGTATGTGATTCTTGCATTGTCACCCTGCTGATGGATGACATTATGTCACTCCTGAGGCAGACACTGGACTTGAATGGCAAAAAATACATCTAGAAATGCTGATTAAATGAAATGTGTTTAAAAAATATCTGAGGCTGTGAAATCAAATGAATCATTGGATTTGTTTAAATATTGTGATAGATTGTTGTAATGTGTCATCTTGTAACCAGGTGTGTTGTATTGTATACTGGTGCAATCTATACATTGTATACACACGGTATAGAACTTTTGACATTTTGTTCCTCCCCAAATTGTCAATTGCTGTATCAAAAACAATCCTTCTTGAGACATTTTCCAAATGAAAATGATAACGGAATAGAATTTTGCTCTTTATAACACTCAGAATCACTGGGTCTATATTTACTAAAGTGATTTGGTTTCGTAGAGCAGATTCTTAAAGCAACAGATCGCCCATAAATAAAAATCATCTCATAATTTACTCAGTATATCCGAAGATTCACTTAATACAAGTTTAAGCGACCTGTTTAGTCCAAGACAATCTTTCTACTTAGCTTTTTGAGCGCTTCACTTCCTGCAGTCTTGGCACGGCGTTCACAGTTGTCAAGCCCCCATCTCCAAGACCCTCAAATTGGAACACCAGCTCACTTCTGAGTGTTTGGTGGATGGCTCAGAGGACACCTGCTCGAGCTCTGTTTATTTTCTTGCACAAACAGCCAAGGACTATGTTTATGATTGGAAAAGCCGAGCACATGAGTAAACATTTGCTTAAATCCCATCTCCCTTATAAACAGTCTTATTTGTACATTTCCTGCTTTTCAATTTTTTAGGCATTTTTGAAGTATATTCTTTTTTTTCTCTCAACCACATAGCTCGACACAACTCTATTTCTGTCTTTCCCAAAACTCCTGTCATAGTTCCACCACCACCTGCTTTGAATTTGCTCTCCCACGGTAACAGGTCTTGATTACTTTCTTTTCTTTCTTTGTCTCAAATTATTCTCGTGAATATATTTCAAACTATTTTTAAAAGTCATGTGATCTTTCAGAGCTCAGAAATTCTCAAGTAAATCCAGATTTGAATGTCCAGCTGCCAAAGCGAGCAACCAGCCTTGCTGTATGGTTAAGTCGTACATTTTTGTTCCGTGTGCCAGGACATCTGTCTTTTGACACACCCTGTGATTATGAGAACAGGGAAGCAGCATCTTTTGATTATTTTTAATCGGATTGCATGTATTTTCACAGAAACTCAACTCTGTCAAAAACATTAGAAACATTTTTACGTTTTGTCTGCCAGATTTGATTCATTTGCTGTAGGGAGCCTGCGGTTGTGTCAGTGTTGAGATAATGGCCACAGACTGCGAGGGTTTAAACACACATCACACATACATTTTTACATGTGTTCTTTTATCCAAAGACGTTTTCAGAAAGAATCTAGGCATCATCCCTATAGACAAATGTTTTATCATCCTTATTATTATTAACCTATTTGTCATTATATGAACTAAATTAAAATGTATTATATGAACTATAACTAATTATAAAACCAAGTGCATTTGTTTAAAAGAGATTGCATTACATTTATATAACTAAATAGCCAACCAAGTGAATTCATTTGGTTAATATATAAGATTTTAAAATAAATCAGTTAAAATATCACAAAAAAACATGATATTTTTATTTGTGAAACATGTCCATAGTTAATGTGATAAACTGCACCAGTGTGTGCTCTGCTAGGACACCTGTTTGAGGGCAACTGACTACAAACCTTAAAGAAAAGTCGTTCTAGATATGAAAGAAAAGCAATTTGGAGGTAGAGCTTTTTATATGTAAGCTACTTTCTTACTAAAAAAGGGGAAAAAGATGTGCGTCATGGTGCCAGTCCAAAGACTGTTTGAAGTTCTGTGACCCTGAAGAACACTTTCAGGCCTCTTAGTTAGTGAGTTTTCTAAAGGCCAAATAGAGATCTGGACAATCCCAACAGAAGCAGAACACCTCAGCACATCTGGACTCACCACCGCATCTATTACACAAGCCTCACCATATGAAGTCACTTCCAAGTCAAATAAGCAACCCCCTATCTCACCTCCCCCCTCAAGGAACACCTAAAGAGGGACAAGGGTAAGCTTGCCAAAAAAAAGGACTCCGACCTCATGCATTCCTCTCATCCAGGTCATGTTTTCATTACCCCGACAAATTTACACAGTTGTTAGTGATGGCCTGGGATTCCTCCTAAAGCACGGCCCACCAATAATAAACAGAGGCCAGCTGACACCCTTAGACACCTGCAAGGCTCCCTGACAGTGCAGGATTGTTCCCATGGAGGCCAGAGAGGCCCTGCTTTCCTCTGAAAGTGTTATCCATCTGAGAGAATGCCACTGTAACGCCCCGACGCACACGTTGGACCCATGAAATACATGTGTCGATGGTGAATCCTACCAGAGGAAACGCCCTCGTCAGCCATGCAGACCTGTGCCATTCAGACATTTATTACTTTACATTCATGTACTTGTTCAATTGTGTTCTGCAATAAGTCAAGTCTTTTGACACTGCCTGTCTTAACTTTTCAGATGATATGGTTTTATCTTTTGGATGATTTTGAACTGATTTTGGTTTTTAAAATGAACATACAAACAGATGGAGAATCAGATTATTACTTTTATTAAGTCTTTGTGCATTATATATTTTTGATAATAAATGTTTTGGGGGCACACACAAATTGAACTTGACTGCATTCATCACAATAAACTATTTCACTCTTTTACTGTGCTAAGGATTGCAAAATTATTTAATTTATTTCAGTTGATAAATACCCAGAGCTGGATATAGGGGGAATGTGGGGGTATTGGTGGAGTCCATGGATTTGCAACTTTTCCCATGATATAACCTTCAAGTGCCATGAACCTGCATCTGTAGAAAACATATCATATGTCCCCAACTAAAGTCCCCCAAGTGAATCTTGACCATTTCAAGCACTGTCCATAACTAGAAACAAATATAATTTGGTCTTATACGGCAAATAACAGTAAAATATTTACTCATATTTTAATAATTTTTTCATTAAAAATTAATTTTTATTAATATTTAAGGTTTTGAAACAGTTAAAATTTGTTAATTAAAAGTTTATTTAGACATTATACGTGAAGGTTTTTTACAGTAATTACTTACTTTAGACAGGGCTAAAAGAGTTTTTTGTTAAAACAGAACTCCGTTTTAAAACTCACCTTTTATCATGTTTTTATTATTTGATCATTTTTTATTGTGTTAGTTAGCTGTATTTCTTATCAATTAATCAAAACAACTGCAAATTGATTGATTTAATTGGAATACACAATAAAAAACATGATTATGGAATTTTTTTCTTTTAAAAATGGAGTTATCTGTTATATTCCATCATCATCTTTCAATAATTGTACATTTATCTAAAATTGCTGTACATTTTTTAATGGTTTTTGAACAAAATATATACCGTATTTGTGGAAAGCAGTCCATAAATAATGTTTGCTCTTGAGGCTGGTACGACAACAGAAGAGGAAGCCCGGCAGCAACAGGGGAAACTTCTTGAGAGGACAACACCTGTTCTGTGAAACTACGGGAAGCTGCTGGAAACAGACATCACTTCCACAGACTTCTTTTTTAACACTTTGCCTGCCGACTTATGAGGGCGTGTGGAAAGCTTTCCAGCGTGGTATGAGTGTGGGATAGAGGGTTTTGATTCTTCTTCTGCAATCGAAAGATGATCTGCTTTTCTCAACCCATTGTGATTTCTGGCCCTCGATTGATGATTTCTTTTCATGGTTGACGAAGGGGCCTCAAAAGCCAGAGATAAGGTAGCTGGATCAGCCCCTGGCCAGCTGTGAACCTGATAGCATCTGTTTAAAGCATCTAAAGTCTGCAGTGCCAGTTATCTCACTTTTATCCTGCACATGTAAGAAAAAATCCACAGATGGCCAGTGATCTTACAGAAAGACAAATGTGACATCAGTGACTATGTTATCAAAAGAGGAAGATTCCGCAAAGTATGACTTTGCCTCTTTCCGTCACTTAGAAGTAAACAGACGAGCCAAAACAAAAGTCCTCTTCACAGCAGATGTTGTTGGAAATCATACTTTTATCATTACCATGCAGACAAAACAACTGCTTGACTTGTGAAAATGACTTGTGAATTCTAACAATTCTTCCACAATCTGAACTACAATCTGATTCATGTCACATACTTTTTTAACAGCGCATTTGCAACCAAAACCTCATATTTTACCTACTCTAATGATTTATATCGCTTCTGTGTGTAGTTTTTGCAGGTATCATATTAATACAGTTTATCCCCTTGTGTTTTCTTTCAGTCCATCATTTTCATAAGGGACAGAAATTCTCATGGACATGAAATATCTGGCTACATAGACTACTCCCACCGACTAAAAACCGAAGACTTTGAACCATATTTTAGCGGAAAGAAAAGACTTTTGCCAAGACCAACTGACTTGAGGTAAGCCTACTTATGAGATGCAACATGATTTCGTGATCTGAACTACTTAAAAGTCAGATTTGCTTATATTAATATGCATTCAAGCAGTAAAAACATTGAAAAAGAAGCAGAAAAAAGCTGACTTTGAAAAGACACCGAAAAGATCTATGAAAAAGTGTGCCTGAAATGATGATGAGAATAAAACCGACTTCTCATAATATAGGAAGAGCAGACCGGTCAGCTTTCTGCTCTGGCCAACACATTAAATAATAATGTGAATCTACATTAGCCAAGTTTTTTCATACAGCAATACTTCTTAATTTGAATCAAATGGTTTGATGTAGATTTCATGTAGCTCAGGGGTTAGAGCATTGCGTTAGCAGTGACAAGGTTATTGGTTTGATCCCAGGGATTGCACATACTTAGTAACAATATTGTAAAATGCAATTTAAATTTGGATTTGGATTAAAGCGTATGCCAAATGCATTCATGTAAATATATATGTCTGTGAAGCAGGTTAGGAAATCATAGCCATCAAAATGTTATCTTAACCTACACGCAAACATGTGATGAATTACAGAAAATCTGATTTATTTATGACTTAAAAACAAAACGGTTCCAACTTACAGCGTTCTCTTATACTGTGACGGTAAAGGAACACCGAATTAAAAAAATATTGATAATATTAATGCGTTAAAATAAACATCTCCATGTAAAGTACAATAATTTAAATGAGTCTAACATAAAACTTGAAATAATATGATGAGTACACTACAGAGTAAGCGTTATTGTTTCCTCAGTTTTTTAGTCTCTCTCTCTCTCCCTTTCTCTCTCTCCATCCTTCGCACGGGAACAATAACAGGCAGTGCTTGTGGTTGCCACTAAGATGGAGCAGATGCTGTGTTCTTCCCGTACAGATGCATGAATCCACACCACAGCTGACAGACTTTGACTGCCTCACCACAAAAATAAAGAGTAAAAAAGTCACGGCCACCAGCTGAGGACACTCACATTCTTCTCAGTGGAGAGCATAAAGAAAGATGCTCAAAAGAGTTGAGAGAATGACTTAATTTTCTAGTTGCCAGGGAGTGTTTTTGCATTTGCAATGTATTTTATAGATTCTTTGTCACTTTCTTTGAATGTCCTTTGAGATTGGTCTTATTCAAGGTCACAAACCAGACTTTTCACTGAAAGCTGTTTTATTTCTCATTGATCCATATAGTAACAACTGGTGGATTTTTCCCTAAAACACTCCATTAGGCTTCAGTACGGTAACCATGGAGCACTGTGGTACACAAACCTCTTTTTCTCTGTAAGTGTTGTAGTGTTATGGTAAAGACACAGACGTGTTATTAACAGCATGGTAATTGTTTCCACAAAGCTCAGGTTTTTCACACGTTTGCTAGTTAGTGTGGGTGGGGTGCCATCCAGCTGCACTATGACTATTGAGCATTGTATGTTGGTGTGTGACATCTCTTTAGGGACAATATAGGGGTCCAAAAGGGCCAGTGAACATGTCAATCTGACACGTGTTGCCTCGCTCGTGGGTTAGGGAGAACTAAGAGAGCCCGGCCCGTCCTCCGTCTTCCTTTGACTTGAAATTTTAAAAGCTCTGGAGCATTTTTCTGCCCATCTTTTCATGTTCGCTGTTAAAATATCTCACATCTGTCCTGTTTCTTTGACCAAAAGTAAGCGGTTCACCATTGCATAAAAGTGGTCAACCCAAAAATGCTAATTGCTATATGGCGTTTCAGTATAAATAGACACAGAAAATGCTGTCAAACCTTATTTCAAAAAGAAGGAAGTGAATATGCATCCTTGCTTTTAGAAAAGTTTACATTCTGTCTGTTATAAATCCCCTGGAATGAAAAAGGAAGCCTAGGTTTGATCCAGCAGGCAGACAGAACTTGTGATTTCATGCATCAATGTATTTCCTCACAGAATGTGGCTCTTTATGTGGGTCTGCCATGTTTACTGTTAAGGCAGTTGCTCCAAAGGTAACGGAATAAGGTTTTTCCTGCATGGGATGCAAAATGTGAGAATGTTTAGTTCAGGCCATTACTATTTGTTTACATCCTTTTCATTTCAGGCACTATTTTATTTGCTTTGGTGACCAGCACCATGGTTTCTGGTCACCTTAACAGGAAGTTTGAGGTGTCTTTTTCCAACTCTTTCTTTCTCTCTTTTTCTCATGCACAAAACCATGTGTAATAAATTATAAGTTGTGGTTGTTTCAAGATGTTACAGCCATAGGATGAGGTCTGCTGAGCATATATATAAATGTGCAGGGAAGAGTTGATCCGGTACGTTCCCAAAGACATTTTAACTAATTAACATTAAACATATGTTAAAATTTGTGTGAAGTTTAGTCTTAATACTATTCCCTAATGTAGACGATTGTTTTATTGGTGGTTTATTAAATTAAATATTATGGTTCTTGAATAGTTACATGTCGGAGCGTTCTCAAGATTTTTTCACAAGCGTCATGTGAATATCTGTATTTATACTTCACGAGGGATTGCTACTGAACCAAATCCTCGCTAACCTGACATGAGCTAAATAAGAATATCTTAATGTTTTCTTAATATCTTTAATATCATTAACATTTTACAGGTGTTGTTTACAGGACTGTTTAGTAATAGTAGCAGCATACAGAGCTCTGGCTGATGTCCTAAGAATATGTAGCTCTTGCATCCATATGTCTCTCCCTCACAGTAAAAGCCTCTCCCCGAAGTCCAACTTTGTTCTTGGACCACAAACTACTGCTTGGGAATAGTTGAGGTCCATTTGAGCAGCCCTTGCTGCTTCAGAGTGTGACATTTGGAGTTTGGAGTCTGCGTCTCCAAACAGCTTGATAAGAACCACTAAACATAGCTTTTTGAAACCGGCTGTTCCTATTGCCGCAATAGGTATTTCATTATTGTTCACCGAGTGCATCAATTACATTTAAAATTCTTCTTTCTGCCCTTTCCAGTGTTCTGCTGGGTCTCAATCCAAACACTGATCAGTGCAGACCGGAATTCTTGTGGAGATTTGTGTTGGTTGTAGCTGTGAGAAAGGGTTTCTTCTTTAGACTAAAATGTTTTATTTAAAACTTTTGCAAAATATCATCTGCGAACGACATCTGATGTGTAATGTGATGTGTAAGTGAGGCTTGTGTCCAACATGCACATTAAACACTGAAATTGGAAAATCAGTAACCTTTCACTAAAATCTAATTTTGTCTAGATTTTCCAAAGTAAACAAACTTACAAAAAAATCTTTGGTCAGGTTACATAAAAACTCTGATGAGCAAATGTTTCTTCTATAAGTCATTTGGCCTCTTTCTTAAAAATAAGAACCTTTTCTTGCCTAAATGGTTTCTATGAAAAACCTTTTACTGAATGGTTCTTCGTCCATGGAATCAAAAATGGTTCTTCTGTGAAATCGCTGTGAGGAACCTTTAATCACCTTTATTTTTAAGAGTGTATTTTTTTTAGTTTTTAAAGGCTTTTAATTTTAAGAGAGTTGTAGTTTACTTTGACAACTGTGAGTTGCTTTGTCTATTTGGTTTATTTTATTTGATCATTGAAAAATGTTGTTTTGCTTTTGCATTTTGTGCTTTTAAGTGTGAGTTTTCCTGTTTCACCCATTTTGAAAAGATTTTTACAAAGACTTGTTATATCTGTCAGCATATTTATTTAAAACATACACTTTAATATCTTTATAAGTTATTCATACTGATGTCTTTTCTTCAGCTTCTACAGCTGGAAAACTCAGGTGGCTAAATGTAATACCAGTTTAAACTATGAGGTGATAACAGAGAATCAAAGTGGCTTGCTGTTTGAAAACAAAGAAGACAGAAAAATCTTGAATGTTGACCCGGAGGTAAGCCTGTCTGATATTTAAAGCATTGGTGAGGCACGGGTCAAAATACATGAATTTTACAGATTATATCAATTTTGCATAATCTGTAAAATGATAATTCACCCAAATATTCATTTTTGTTCGTCATTTACACACCCTCATGTCATTCCAGACCAGTATCGGTTGCAGAACACTAAAGCAGATATTTTGAAGAATGTTGGTAGCGTAGCCCTTGACTTCCATTAAATCGACAAAATATCTTCTTTTGTATTCCACAGATGAAGGAGACATATACAGGTTTTGACAGGCATGGAGGTGAATAAATGACGGCAACTATTTACAAATAAACACTTTGAACTATTTTATAGGCATTTAGTTTTTGATCAATCTATTAACAGAATTCATCAGGACCTAAAGACTTAAAAAACTCCTTCCATCCATCCATCCATATATATTTATAAAATATTCTGACAGTATTTTTATCATTACCTAGTATTAACAGAATCTAGTATTGAGCCTAAGCTGAAAAAAATTAAAGGTGCCAGGTACCACTTGCATGTTTACAGATCTTACAAGAACCAATTTGAGTTCCTTCAACAGCCCGCAAAGCACTTCGAGGTGTAGTGAAAAGGTGACTCCAGAACTTCGGAACTGAATATGGGGACTTTCATGAATTAAGGAGTTCTTGGAAAAACCACCAAGATTACAGAGGTTCCACCAATAACCTTATTATGAGAAAAAGCACTCAAAATACAGTTTAAGGTTCTTTCAGTACACAACAGGATATTTGAAGCACCTTTTATTTTTACAGTCTAGGATAAAGTCATCGTAAAGTCTAAACTAAAACGCACTGTATAACGTGCCATATTATCTAATATCCCCCATGTAAAACCGAGCGATCCTTACTGCACCTGGGCAGCATTTTTGTCCCAGTTTCTCGAAATATCCGACAGAGCGTCTTATAATGAGCCGCAAATGCAGTCTTGGAACCTGTGCCTCAATTTTTTTGCCTTCGTGCCCAGGGGCTATGAGTGCATTCTATTTTGGAAAAGAGGCAACGCTGCAGACCGGTCTCTTTGAACACAAACTCACCCAGGCTGCCTCGTTGAGGGCGAGATGGCAGAGGCGAGTATTGCCTGTGGTCGAGCACACCCCGACCAGGCCAGCTATTAAAAAACGAGGGGAGGCTAAGGAGCCCAGACACTGAAACCACTCGTGCACCCGGAATCCAACCTCAGGCCCCCACCAGCCATGACCTCATTGCCCATGTGGATGCATTTCTTCAGTAGAATGATGGCATATTACACACTGGCCTTGATATGTTTGTTTATTTATTGTTTGCTCATTTTTATCACCCTGTAAGATATATGCAGCATTGTGCCCATTAAAAACATGGGTCAAAACTTTATAATTTGGATTTTGTCCCCCTTTGATGAAAATATGCAGGTTATCTCTTCAAAGCAGCATTTAGTGGTTTAGTTTGATAACCAGCCCTTATACAGTAAATCAACAGCTAATGCGTTTTGTTTGCTTAACTTTATTTGTTGTGAAGGAAAAGGGGTGTTTATCCTTGCTCACCCTTAAGGGAACATTAAAATGTGATTTAAATGCCGAGACAATTTAATGTCAATTTAAAGAATAATGCAAAAGCCAAGAAAACCTCAGTCCACTTAAATCTTTGAACGCAGTTACCCTTTAGTAAGGGATCACAGCTGGCTTAAGATCGTATTTATTCATGTTGGAGACATCCTATTGATTCCACATTTTAAAGTCATACCCAGACTGATGTTTGAACACAATCTTTACCCTCTTAGACATTTTATTCAATATAATGTAAGTGTTGAAATGTCTGTAAAGGTTTTTGTGTGGAAATACTGATTAAATACTTAATGTTTTTTTTAGTAAACCCGCCCTCTAGTATATTTCTCTATAGGAAACCTTTGTATCCGAATAGGCAAAGAAAAATATGTGGCAGTGGTTTAAAATGTAAACCTACTACGGAACATGTCAGGCGAATTTCCCCTGCTACAGATTTGATCTGACAGTAGCAATAACTATTGAATAAATAAAAGGTTTGCAGTTTCCAACCTGTCATTCTAATTAATCCGTTTTAGCCTAATTACTGTTTTTTACCCCAACAGGCATCACCTGGTGACAGCTCTGTCCGAATTCCTGTCCAGTCTGACCTATATGTACATGTTGTCTTTTATGACCACATCCTCAGAAAACCCTGAAGCAGTTCCTGTTCACCACTCTACAATTAAATATGTATTAAAAAGCACTTGAAGTCTCTAATTTCATCTACATAAAAACTGTTTTAGTCTTACATCCTTATGCCTTCATGTTGCGCACACATCTGGATATGTTGATGAGACTTGGGTTTTTATATTTACGACCCACAAAACAGAGTAAAGTTTTGTATTGATACAGTTGTGATATTATTATTTACTGGAGCATTTAATAATGTTGTAGTTGCATCTACTGCAACCAAAGAACACGCCATGTGCACGCCATTCTTTTAACTCTCAGAAACGTCTGATGATGCAGCAATTTACATGGGAACATGAAGCCTGTATTGTACGCTTTTCTAAAACAACTTCTCTGTTTGTCTGGGCAGATCAGAGATAAATGCCTTGAAAGACATGGGGGACTTT
Organism: Triplophysa dalaica; assembly: GCF_015846415.1. Lineage (NCBI taxonomy): Eukaryota > Metazoa > Chordata > Actinopteri > Cypriniformes > Nemacheilidae > Triplophysa > Triplophysa dalaica. The sequence continues at coordinate 24,458,483 of NC_079545.1, forward strand.
CATGTACCCCTATGACTGCGTTGCATTTTGACTAAAAGCTGCCACATAATAAATGAAAACAAGCTTTCATTCCATGAGATTCCGATCCAAAACTACTACAGAGAGTTCATTTAGATCCACCAGTCAGTTACGGCCTCTGTCTTGGATTAAGGAATTACATTGTCGGTGTCTATTGGTACTCGTTGAAATAAATATGAGGGTGAAAACTGATATATACTGAAACTTTTTTATAATAAAGAATACATTTTTATCGTACTGCCACAAACACTTCATTTGTTCTGACCAATTCCTCCAAACTCCCAATTGTCTGCAGTAGAGATTTCCGAGGACAATCAATCTGACAAGAAACAAGGGATTTGTAGTGTATATACCTACTGAACCTTTCTGTTTAATCACTAGGAAGAGCTCAAGAAGTGGGTGGCAATTCACCCACATTCATAACTGTTTAACTCAAATGACCTCGATCTCCATTCATGTGGTCGAGTGGCAGTGTGATGGAACTGCCCACACTGGTCCCTCACGACGGCACAGCTCATTCAAACACCTACAAATCAAAATAGCAGATGTGCTTGTGAAATAAACGCGAGAACAAACAGACGTTTTTATCTTAAGGCGGACCAAAATTTAGTGTGGGGGAAATAAAACATGAAAAATATAGATTATCGAGAGAACCAGGCCTTGGATAGATCCGCATAAATGTATCTTGAAAAGAACTCAGATGGCATCAGATGTCTAGGGGAGAGGAGAGGGGGGTCAATCACTTCCTCCTCAATGATCCTGAAAGAGAGACCGTGAAAGAGGATATAGAAGCCGCGCACATGGGTCTGGTGTGCGGCGGGGACGCCGTACAGCATCCGGATCAGACTCCACTATGCAGGATGTGTCTGCTCACAGCCATTGAACGCAACTAAATGGGACCGAGAGCCTTTAATGCTCTCCATAAGCCATGTCATTCAGCGCGTCATCCCAGACACACAGCTTTGCTGAGAGACGTTTCTCGGATCTCTATCAAGCATTACAAAACAGTCCCAAACGAGTCATAAAGTTGCTTCCAGAGACATTTAGCTAGTATACGTTCAAGATGCAAAAGTTTCTTTTGATGCAATAAAGAAAATTTTAAATCATGTTTTACCATTATTATTTTAATTCATTCATTTAAATTAAATTGAATCGTCACTATAACATTATTTGTCTACTGTTTAGGAAGCGTAGCTAATGCAATTAAAGTGCTGCTCATGATAAAAGCGCCTGCGCGCGCGCCCTCTCTCTCCCTGACGCACGCACGCGTTCCTCTTGCACTCCTCCTCTCCGTTGCGCTCTCGTGTGAAGAAGAATATCCCACTGCTCCCATAAGCCCTATATATTTCTAGCGCAACAAGCTTTACCTTCAATGAAGTCAGAGGAGAGGAGCGACAGGCTGCGAAACACAAAACCCGAGGATCAAGTCTGACCATCCGGACTACAGCTATAGAAACTCACACTGAACATTTATCCTCATACAGGACCGTGATATTTGCTGCATGAAGGTCGACTTTTTCGGACACCTGCATTTTGGGACTACACTGACACATTGTTTCATTTTCATTGTTTTTGAAGTCAACAGCGTCCATGTGATGCTATTCCCCTGAAGAGTTCAGAAACGCACGCAACACTGGTACACCTAGATAAACTCACAGTCCCGTACGTCAAGCATGGATCGCTGTCAAAGACTGTTCGTCCTCCTTTTGGGATGGGGCTATCTGAGCTGTGGATACTGTGCTGTGCTTAAAACATCCTCCGTGGGTTTCGCAAAAGACGCGGAATTTGGACCGAAAGTGGAGACGCAAGGCAGACAGCATGCGCAGAAAACAGAGCAGGACACGCTTTCTGAACACATGCAGATGCTCTACGCCAAATACAACAGCGCGGAATTCGCTCTTAAGGACGGAAACACAGTGCGCAGCTTTAAAGCGCATCTAGGTATGTCAAACCTCGTCAAAATCGTTAGACATTTTCTTCCAGGTGACTTTAAGTTCTTCGTGTCCAGAGTAAGCGTTCGCTGCAGTCGGTGCAGATACACCTGTTGAGAAATCGCACTTATGGTAAATTGCTCCACCAGCCCGAGATTCACATCTTGTCCTGCAGATTTTCATTTACAGTATTTAGACGTTTTATTTGCGTCATGTTGTTAGTTTAGGCTATTATCGCGCTAAGTTAAATGTCTGACCTGTAGAGCTATAGCGTTCATCCTTAGTGTTTTACAAGTGCCGATACTCGCTCCAAGTATTTTTTCAGTTATATAAAATACTGATTCTAATGTTATAAGATGTAGTTTTGACAAAAAAGAAATTGCACATGTGCGCTGTCCAACACCACGGCGATGGTCGTACTATACCGCCCCCTAGTGTTCAATTATAATCTTAATGTATAAACGCGTGTTAGGCTTCAGTTAATATAATATATATGATGTGAAAATTGTTTCTTTTTTATGTCATAATCCTAGTTTAATTTGTCTTCCTCCCATTAGGTACAATCAACAACAAGCAGCTGCAAATCTTTAATCTCACTTCCCTCACTAAATCAGAGGACGTTCTCTCAGCAACATTGCATTATTATATTGGTGACTTGCGCAACAGCAGCCACAGATGCGCAAGGTCTAAGAGCTGTCCTCACCATAATCTCAGGCGACAAGGTCACATTCACCTCGATGTCTGGACTTTCAGCGTTGTGGATAACTCCACCAGAACAATCGGCCATTTTCCCATTAACATTTCCACAATGTACCGGGACTTTATATCGTGGCAGTGGAAAGACATTACCCGTGTAATCAACCAAGCCAAGCATCACGACCAACTTCTTATAGGCATTGACATTGACTCCAAAGGACGACAGCCTTGGAAGAAACTCTTGTCTGATAGATCTCCTTACATTCTGGTCTACGCCAATGACTCAGCTATATCAGAACCCGAGAGTGTTGTGTCCACCCTGCAGCGACACAAAGGTAAATTAGTGCCTAATCTTCATTTACTTGATGCTTATAATCGCAGTGCCTCGCAACATCGGACCAGGCGCTCTGCCAACATCCTACTGCCGCTACAGAATAACGAACTTCCAGGGCCTGAGTACCCATATGAGATTCCGACCTGGGATGAGACCAGTCCCTATGATCCAACGGAGACCAAGCCAGTCAAGCGTCCTCGTAAGAAACCTCGCAAGAACCCACGGCACAAGAATCCGCTGCTGCAGTTTGATGAGCAGACTATAAAGAAAGCACGTAAGAAACAATGGATCGAACCTAAAAACTGTGCTCGCAGATATTTAAAGGTAGATTTCGCAGATATCGGCTGGAGTGAGTGGATTATCTCCCCAAAGTCTTTCGACGCTTTCTACTGCTCAGGGTCCTGTCAGTTCCCCATGCAAAAGGTACGTCACAGTGCCTCAAATATGCACAAAGTTACATTCAATTTCAAGTGTTTAATTGCACACAATTTTAGTCAGTGAGTTGGATTTATTATCTAGCAAAAAAGTCAAAGGTCAAAATTGTTGACCAACTCAAGATGCAGATATTCACATCAAGAGAAAATAGGGCACAATGCATCTCTAGAGAATTGAAATATCAGCGACACCAAGTGGCGGTCTGGAAAAATCAACTTGTAAATGTATTTAATCGACCCTGTAGACTTCACAGCAGTGCTTTCACATTACCCATCATTGTACAGTTTCATGGTTCATAATATAACCTGCCTATCACTCCTACAAAACACCTGAAAGAAATGTCACTCAAATATTTTCACCTCATGTTTTCACTTTGAGAACACATGTTGTTAGGTGAACTGCCGCTACCAATTGTTTTCTTCTATGGCATTCAAAGTAAAGAAACATGTGGTCCTAGTCAGGAAAAAAATCTTGGTTTTGATCTGTCAGTTTAAGGCCTCTTTGCTAAAGCTGTTCATAGAAAACTAAGACCCACTTGTTGCGCATTCAAGATTTATGTTGGTGGACAGCTTTCTTCTCCGATATCTGATAATTCGTGCTTGTGTTTGTTTTTCAAAATTCATGAAAGGCTATGTGAGAGTAGTGAGTACTGATATGAAATGTTACAAAAACTATATTTTAGAGAGTTCTCCATCTACAGCCACTAATAGTTTTGGGGGGTTAAGAAGGTTCCAGAGGATGTACAGGTAGCTAACTGCTTACTTTTTTACTTCTTGCAGTCTTTAAAACCTTCAAACCACGCCACCATTCAAAGTATTGTGCGGGCGGTAGGTGTGGTCCCCGGAATCCCAGAGCCCTGCTGTGTACCCGAGAAGATGTCTCCCCTCAGCATCCTCTTCTTTGATGAAGACAAGAACGTGGTTCTCAAGGTCTACCCCAACATGACAGTGGACTCCTGTGCCTGTCGATGAAACGTTTTGGTCTTTTCAACCAGCCTCCGAAACCCATTTCCAATTTTTGCACTGGAAGAAAGCCTACATAGCAGTAGCTGACTGAAAACATTATTTCACAAGCCTTGAAGGACTGTCGTTAGCTTTAAGGATTGTGAAGACCAAAGTGCTTTCCCAGAAGGAATTCGTTAATCATCATCTGAGATTCATGAACATACAAAGAAACTCTATGTTTGACTATCAAGGTTCCTGTGTTCTCACAAATATCACAAATGATAACCTCAAGATTCATCAGCAGTTGTTTTAAACATTTGTTTATTGATCATGAATCTGATTCTGTACAGTTTTTATAATCTTATGATATCAAAGCTATATTTTTGCTACATTGGCATTGATTGATTCTCAATGTCTGTATTCTATGGCTGCTAAATAGAGGTAAACTTTACTGCAAAGCCCAAATGTGGTTAAAGCTGAAAGAAAGAAAATGAATCTTTTTTTGTTACATTTGTAAAAAATATCATTATATTAAAAATAAGTAATATGTAACATACAATTCCTTTTGTCCACATTACACTTAAAATAGTGCTTAATATCTGGGTGAACTTGTTTTTAATGTCCTCAATCTTCTTAAATAAGAGAAAATATTTATTTTCTTATTAATTGCGCAGATTGTACAATTTCACATTATTACATCACATTTTATAAGCATAATGAACCTTTGGGCAGGAGTTTTTCCACATATCTTGCATTTGTAAATATATGTTTTATGATACATGCTTCCATCACTACCCGTATAAGGTTACATCCTTAAAGTTCCACTAAATTCATGATACTGCCAAGATTTTGTAAAGTTTTGTCATTCATTCACACAACTGTATTATTACACAACTATGGCTAACAAGAAACCACTATTTCAGACAGGTTTCAGATTCAAGCTGTTCAGAAAATGCTGAAGATATCAGCCATAATTTGAGTTTTGCTAATTATTGTTCGATTAATTTTGCAAATGAGGAAAAATCATCAAACCAGGTTTTTCATATACTAACATGCTTAGGTAGATAGTTATGGAAATTGTATGTCGCGTATTTAGCCATTTGATTGTTTAAGCAATTCCTTTATAAAGTGCCTTACCACATTAAACGATTTTGGATAGTAAAAAAAATGTCATATGCATGTTCATATGCTAAATAAACATCCAAGTAGAATACTTACATTTCACAATGACGTGTAACTTATGGAGTAATGTTAAACGGAACAGCACTGTCATGTTTACTTATTTTTGCAAAACGTTTTTACCACATTGATTTATTTGGATACAAAAGTGAGGTTTTTTTTATAATGTATTATGTACACATTTGTACTGTTTTCTTATATAACATTGAGCTACAATAATGACATATCATTCAGCCGTATAAATGGAGTGTGTTCCCATTGAATTTTCTTGTTGTTCTAAATTTATATTCAATCTTTGGACAATAGAGAAATGTAAACGTATATGTAAAAGTGGCCTAATATCTTAATATATAACATATAAATCCCAAAGACACAGTATGTAAAGCACTCCTTTAGCATTTGTGTAATATATATTTTTGGAGGGCTTCCAGCACACTGTGTTTTGTAAATGTTATGCTGTAGGTGAAAGGATGTGCTTGTATGATAAGCTTCATAAGAAATTATATTTGTATATGGAAATTACCTTTAAAAGCATTTATTTATTTTCTGTACTGCATTCTGTAGCCTACCTTGTTATTTTTGTGAAGCAAGCAGGGGCTTCATTAAACATTCATTCAGTGCTTTGCTGCACAAAGGTTAGACAGGTGTGCACAAAGCGTGGATTACGAGTCAAATTAGTGAAAATGCTGATTTTTTGTAACCGATCTCCCTAGTTAGAGGACTCTGACAGACCATCAAGGAAACTCAATAAAGTTGTGTACTTTTAAGAGTCGTGTAGCTGTTTGTATTTATCATGTGTTAATGTTGAACCCTCAATCCTCCAACTGACTAACACTACTAAATATTGATTGCTTTGTTATGTAATTAAAATAATGCTGAGACTGTTACATCATGGAATTTTCCAATGGGTCGATAAGTTCAGGAAAGTCACCATACAGCCGCATTTGAGTCCATTATTTAATAGATATCTCATTTACAAACCAGAGTGCAATTAATATAAAAAGTCGAAGAAAAGTAAACACAGCAAAGCAAACCTAAATCACTGTATTTTCTATACAAATTCAACATGTACAATGACAGTTCATGACTATGCAAAATATCTTGGGGTCTTTTCTGATTACTCAAACTTGCATTAAAAACTACAAACATTTCCTATTCATAAAAAGAATGAAAATAACCACAAATCCTCAACTATTACATCAGTAAAAACACATTCGGCTCAGGTGCAGAGGTGAGGCCGACGTGAACCTCACAAGCTCCAGGAAAAGTCACTGAAAATACTACTCCTCACACAACTCTGCTTGAATTTCCCAAACTGCAGTGCAAGTCATTCTTTGAGGTTAACCTCTTTAACCTCATCAGTGCCGTATTCACAGTCACGGGTGGTTATCACTTTCCAGAGTTCAAATACATTATATCATTGACACTTCTAAAACAAGGCACATCTCACCTTCCTGTCAGACCGCAAAATGTCTCTATGTCTTTAGGTAAATATTACCAATGGTTTCACACTATTCTCTACAATGCTTACTCACACACACTCCTCTTACGTGCTTGCAAAATTATTTCTGCCAAACTATTTCTCAACAATGCATCTCATATCCATCCCAATGTACTATACGGCTCTCCATTTAAACACTCTGACATCATAATAATGCAACAATTTCATTCTTACGTGTCTCCTCCTCTGCTGTGCCTCCCACTCCACCGCAACAGCAGATTTCAGTCAAGGAGTCTTTTGTTTCAGCATATAAACTGATTCTGTTTGTTTCGTGATCACAAGATCCTTTTAACAAAAGTAAACATGTTGGAGACATAAAATGTTGGAAGAGATTTGTTGACCACACACTGTTTGAACACACTCAGGGTGCATACAGGGGTCCATTAGAAGTCCACGTCCCAACCCGACATTTCATCCGGAGGAATCTCTTCATCGGGGGGATAATTGTCAAAGTAACTGTGGTCCGTGGGTCCCTTCACCTGGAGACACAAAACAAAAGTGAGAGAATGAGAGAAAACATTGAAATAGTTGAGCTCGCCCAAAACAATCATTGAGAATTGCTTTGATATTTGTCATCTTATAATACATGATTCCAGATCATAACATTAGTTTGAATATTCAATTATTTGTTCTTTCATCCACTTAAACGGATAGTTTACCCACAAAGGAAATGATGTCATGAATTGCTCCCCCTCAAGTTGTTCCAAACTTGTTATAAATGACAGAGAATGTTCTGACATGAAACTCTAGATGGCGCAGTCCTAAAGTCTAAACCGATCTGACATATAATCATTTTACTACACAGTGCAGCTGATCGTTCCTTCTGTATCAGCAGCCAATGAGCTTACTGCTTTACATTTAAAACTTGGCTAGTGATTGTTGTAGCAGAGCAGCGCATTTTTGAAAGCATCTGGATCTAAGATAAGTCAAGGATCTTTTATTCCTTACTTACTAGCTGTGCATAATGTGTGGTCTGCCTAATTTATTTGATCCAGAATGCAGCGTCAATAGTGGTGTTCAATGAACCGAAGAGAGTACACGTCACTCCTCCCTTCATTAAATGGTAACTCAAAACCGTCAAGTAGTTTAACATCTGTAGGACCTCCAATTTTCCCCAAACGCAAATTTAGGTAGTTTTGGAAGCTTTCTCCTCCTTAGATTGCAATGCGACTAATCTTCAACCAATCCTGAGTATGTGCAGGAAGCTGTGTGGACGCGTTTGTGCATGAGACGGACTCTTATACGGAAAGTCAAATGTGTCCGCGGCTTAAGGCTCATGGGAAATGAAACGAGATAAAGCAGCGGACTCTTCGGGGGGTCCCTGGGGGAGAGGTGCTGTGCCAATACTGGCTTCGTGTTGGGTGGTGTCTGCTACTACTAAGTACTACTACTACTACTAAGTACTACTGGTGTCTGCTGTGGCAGAGCATGAGATGGAAGCACGGGTCCCTGCAGGAGTGGTTGCTGCTGTGATACTGGCTGGTGGAGGACTGAAGATGCCTGGTCGGTGGTTGAAAGTTTGTTGCTAAATGATTTACGTGATGAGGGTCCAGTGGGCTTCTCGGCTGAGGGAATGCTCTGACCGGATGTACATTTTGAAGGCCTCTGATGACAAGAGGCAGAGCGTTTGGGTCTGAGGCTGAGAGAGGCCTTTTTGGGTGGCTGTTGTTGCTGCACCGATGCAGAAGGAATGGCTGAAAAAGTGGTCTGCGGGGATGCCAGATCGGAGCAAAACAGCTTTGAGGAATCAAAAGCGAGTGGCAGGGCGGTTTCAGTCGTCAACGAAGACTAGTCAGATGAAGATTTGGCATGTGGTGTTCTGAAATGAAGGTAGGCTAGGAGGGTTTGGTACAGTTGGATTGGAGAGTGGAGATGTAAATGTAGATGAAGTGGCCTCTCCTGGCCGGATCCGACTTGCTTTGCTTAGTGAAGTATGCGATTGTCTCCGAATCGAGCACTGACAGGTCGGAGATGGTGGGTTGAGCTGAAGGTTTGAAGTTGGAAGTGGTGGAGATTTACGCGCCTCTGTGAAATCCGAAGAAAGCCAGGATGAACATGGCGCAGCTAACTAACGAAATCCACCTTCCCCCCAGTGAACCTCATTGTACAGACCCTGTGCAAGGTCAGGGAAGAGGAGCATCAAGTACTACTAGTTTCACCCTACTGGTCCAACCTGACTTGGTTCTCGCAGCTAAAGCTCTTGACAACAACTCTCCTCTGACCGATTCCCCTGATGAAAGACCTGCTCTCTCAGGGGAAGGGCACATTATGGCATCCCAGGCCAGACATCTGGAGCCCCCATGTCTGGCCCCTGGACAGGACGAGGAGATCCTGAGTTGGCTATCCCCCCTCCCTGTGGTGGAGACCATCACTCAGGCTTGGGCCCCAGCCACCGGGCAGCTATACGCCTATAAGTGGCGCCCTTTCTCGTCCCGGTGCTCTTCTCGGAGAGAAGACCCACGGAGGTGCTCGATCGAAACAAGCTGTTCCTAAGGGACTGGAGACTAACCTCTCCCCCTCCACACTGAAAGTGTTTGTAGCATCCGCTTACCACTACTGGAAACTCCCTAGGGCAGCACGACCTGATCAGTAGAACCCTAAGGGGCGCGTGAAGGCAGAGCCGCCTCGGTCACGCTCCGTACCCTCCCAGCCCCTTCGAGGTCGCTCTTCCTCATCACGATGAAGACGCTTCTCCTGTTGGCGCTCGTCTCCAAGAGGGTAGGAGACTTACAAGCATTTTCCGTGTCCCCTGATTGCCTAGAATTAGGGTCCGGTAAGTCTCACGCTAGCCTGAGACCCGACCCGGCCACGTGCCCGAGGTTCCCTGCAGGGGGGCTGGGTTTTGCAGCCCTGTCCCTTTGGCCGAGATTCAATATGATCTAGCGTATAACTCTAACCGGACCTGGTGCTACCGGAGGAATGTAACACCCCCCATGGGCTGTTCCGTCCAACTTAACCTCATGAACGGTTCCCATCTCTGTTAACCCGTGACCTACCCAGGTTGACCTCCACCTCGCGGTTAACTGCCCCAGTCCGAACTTATTTCATGAGATCTCCCCTAAATGGCGAGACCATGTTTGTATCCCGCTAAACTCCTCCCGACGGTAGGAAGTGGTCTCTGCAGCGCATCCCTAATTAAGGAAGCAGCGCTTACCCAGTGAACCCTGACCAGACGGCCTCTCACAGATAAAGAGAGATAAGGCCCCTTCCGTAAATGGGTGGTCGGGGCTTCCCACCTTTCCCCTGAGGAAACTCTGGGACCCCCAACCAATCACACTGGAAGGTTACAATTTCGCGAAAGCTCTCGTGTATGACACGGCAAGTCCTGTCACCATCGCTCCACTAGAGATTGCGACACGATACAGCGTAGTGGCATTTTCCATGGGAACCCCATCTGTTGGTTCGACACAACATCGACAGACCGATAGAAAGGGAACGTCTTGGTTACATCTGTAACCCCAGTTCACTGATGGAGGGAACGAGACATTGTGTCCCTTATGGCACAACAAATATCGCCCTCTGCAGCAGTCGTGAGAGGCTCTCAGGCTCCTCAGAACACAAGGTGAATGAATGAAGCACGCCAGCTTCCTTTTATACCGGACATCCAGAGGCAGAGCCCGGCATGCAAATTTTATTCGCCAATTTCATTGGCCTTTTCTAAAAGAAGTCCGAGTTGATAGGTTCTTAACGGCGAACCCCATCTGTCGGTTCGACACAACATCTCGTTCCCTCCATCAGGGAACTGAGGTTACAGACGTAACCAAGACGTTTATTCATATAAGTTATATGTGCAGCATCAGTATGCTGTAGATGTATTGGCAGTAGCAAGTCTTCGTACTTGCTCTGCCGCAGCAGCGTGGCAGATCCATTCCGCCGAAATTAATATGTCATGTACACTACCATGCTAAACCCTCCGAGAGTTGTCATGACAGAAATCTCATTGTTCTGTCGAAAAACAAAGATATTTGGACAGATGTAAGCAACTGACATTTCTGAGAAATCATTGACTACCCTTTTTGGAAGAAATGCAATGGTAGTCAAAGGTGACCTAGAACTGTTTGCTTTCCTAAATTCTTCAAAATATCTAATTTTGTGTTCAACAGAACAAAAAAATTTACAATCCTTTTTCCTAGTATAGTCAGAAATCTCAGTGGCTAACATTTTTCCAGAAATCTTACTTTGTATTCATCAGTAATTTCTACAGGTTTGAAACAACTTGGGGGTGAGTAAATGATGACATCATTTAAATTTTTGTGTGGAGCATCTTTAATCTGTATCTATGTGGCTTACCTCTCTTTTAAGAGGTGATTTCAGACTTCTGGACTTCAGACCAACCCAACTAAATCCTGTAAACCACCTACAAAGCTCGTTAAAACAATAAAGTCACAAATTGAGTCAATTATAGCATTTATACAATAATTAAAGTGACATATTTATAAATGTCCACGTGGGGGGTTTCTCCTCTAAGAAATAAACCTCCCTAAAACCTTTTTAATTTCAAAAGTGCCAGAACATATTTCTGTTACTAAGTCAAATTACACTTTGGTTTGACTTTGGTTTGGCTACAATTAAAGAAATAGTCAAACAGACAAGACGATAAAGTGTAAATCAACAGCATAGACCAACTGGAGTCAGCTTATTGAATTTGTACAGCTGTGAGCTTTTCAAGGGCTGTCTAAACATAGTACAGGTGCAGAGCCTCCAATGAAAATCCTCCATGTTTCAAACTACTGTGACATTTCTGTTTAACCAACACATTATTGACATTATGTTAGGATTAGGGTGTTTCTCACCTGTGTTTTTTTATATCTGTTATTCCATTCTTGAGATTGCCAAGTCGCTCTGAAGGGTTTTGCCTTCATGTGACAAAAACAAGTATTTAAAAAAATAACAGTGTGTTACAGTGGGATGAGAATAGTTTAAGAAAACATGTAGAAAAAGCACAAACTGTTGACGGATGATCATACCTGCAGAGCTTTCGAATAAGGTCACCTGGCCTTTTGGTAATCTTTTTTGGGAAGTCCATCTTCTCTATTCCTTTCAGTATGAATGTGTATATAATCATCTGATCTGAACCGGTAAAAGGGGGACTTAAGGAAAAATCAGATGAACATGGTTTAATAAACTGCCATATGCACTTACGCATCTACGCAAATTCCCTAAAAGGTTTATTTGACCACACAGAGGACAGGACTGATGCAAACCTTCCCGTGAGAAGTTCAAAGATCAGGATTCCAAGAGACCAGAAGTCCACACTGAGGCCATGGCCTCTATTAAGAATGATCTCGGGTGCAACATACTCTGGAGTCCCGCAGAACGTCCAGGTCTTCTGCCCGCACTTGAGTTTCTTTGCAAATCCAAAATCCACCTGAGAAAAGATGCATTAGATTCATATTGCTGCAGCCAAATTCATTTTGAGTTCACTCAGTGAGTTTGCTCACCAGTTTGACGTATCCATCAGAATCCAACATCAGATTCTCTGGCTTCAGATCTCTGTATATGATCCCATTGTAATGAAGGTAGTCAAAGGCCTCTGTTACGCAGCCCACACAGAATTTGGCAGTGTATTCATCAAAACTCCCCCTGGATTAAAACATTACAGTAAAGCTCTCACACACGCAACACTTATAATGTCCCAGCTGAAAAAACATCCATTCAGAAAGGAAGTTCTTCAGCAGTCTGGTAAGAACATCCACACTTTAGAATTCCATTCTGAAGACCACCATCCAAAATACAACATGTGCTGGTGATCAGCAGAGTTGCTCTTTTCAGAAGAGATGTTGTTTAGCGTCAAAACCAGTAAAACCTCTGTTACGTGACTTCAGAGAAAACTAACCTGTCTCTCAGAAGGCTCCAGATCTCTCCGCCAAGGCAAGCCTCCAATAGCATGTACACATACTTGTTGTCTTTGAAAGTACGATACATTCTAGAAGAAGAAAATTAAAACAAAATCCAAAATGAAAGATGTCTGGCAAATTCACAGCCCACCCAAATCCCAAAATTGCAAGTTCAACAACCTTCCAATATTTATACAACAATTAATAGAAACATTATGTTCAGTCACACTTTATGCATCCCTCCTCCGTGTTTAAACCAAATCTGCACACTTGCTGCGAATAAACATTGTGGTTTTATTTCTTTTAAAAGCAGACTTTGACATACTTAACAATGAAAGGAGAGTTTGTCTCAAGCAAGATCCTCCTCTCTGAATAAATATGCTCTTCCTGTTTGTTATCTACGATGTGCCGCTTCTTGATGCATTTCAGCGCAAACGTCACATTCTCATTCTTCATTTTCACCTAGAGAAAATCTGGCATCATTATCATTGCTCATGTCCTTCAAATTAAGATGTTTTAATATGTAATTTATTTTATGATAAAGGCAATGTGTGTCATATAGGGTGCACAAGATTCTTACCAATTCAACCCTGCCAAAGCCTCCAACTCCCAGCGTGGAAATAACCTCCAAACTGCTGAAAAGTATAGCAGATGCAAAGCTGCTTTCTGTCTCTTTCAGCTCTATCATATCATGTGACACTGGTGGAGTGGACAGGGTGCTGCTTCCTGACCTCCTGAAAGAATTAGTGAGGATTTACACAACAATGATCAATGATTATATTTAGGAAAGAGACAAATATCTGAATTAGATAGAATGCAATTGTATAGTTTTCAGGGCTGTCAAACAATTAATTGCGAATAATTGCTTCCAGAATAAAAGTTTGTGTTTACATAATCTGTGTACTGTGCATATTAATTTTGTATTTGTACACAAACACATACGTGTACGTGTACATATTTAGGAAATATGTATTTATATATATTCACCAATAATTTGTATTACATATGTTTATTCATTTTTTTATATTTCTTAAATATAAGAAAGTGTGTCTGTGTTTATAAACACAAAATGAATATGCACAGTTCGCAGACGTATATTATGTAAACACAACATTTTATTCTGGATGCGATTAGTTGCCATTAATCGTTTGACAGCCCTAATATTTTTGCATTAATAAAAAAAAATTATGGCACATTAATACCAAATCAAGAACATTTTAATACCTCTCTCTACATTTATATGAAAAGTACACAGTTGGTACTTACTTTGCATTTCTTTTCTTATCATCACGAGCTAAACTATCAACATAACTTTGCAGGTACTTCTTTAGTTCGTCGAACGTTCCAACCGTCTGACTGAAAGTTCTAGTGGAAAACACAGAGTTGTTTTTTGTCAGAGAGATAAAAAATAAATAAAAACACATTAATTGCTAGAACGATGAATGCCATGATACTGAATAGTGAACTCACTCTCGATCAATGACAAGGCATTCCACACCATCCTCATCTGCTACTATATTGGCCGATCTGACATCATCACTGTGATTTGACAATGCAGGGACACATCAAATGCAATAGACATTACAGGTCCTTACTGAAATGATTGACATTTTGGGCAGCAATTGAATATGTGTCATAATAAACACAGGATCAACACAGTTAACATAAAAGCTATCCATTGATGTTCTTTGTTACTGCAGTTATACAAAAAGACACCTTTGATGAAAAGAAGTAGGATTTTAGTTGGAAAATGAGAATTGATGCTGGGGATTGAAGAAAGTCTGTACCTGATGAGGGCTTTCTCGCCAAAATAATCCCCTTTCCCCAAGGTGTTGATGATCTGAGGCTCTTCATGATCCTGTGTGCTTTGTGTGACTTTAATCTATACAACATACAAAGATAACCAGCGAATTACAGTGTGTTGTAATTTACTTTTCAATTTTGCAATTTACATTAAAGCTGCAGTCCATAACGTTTGGCTCTATATCACATTCTCTGTTTGAATCGTGAAACTGCATGTTACTTTCTGTAATTATCTTTACTTGGATTAAAATCAAACGATGTCGAAATGACATTTCCTGGAATGCTTTTTTTTTACAGATTCCAGTAAAAACAATCTTTCAATCGCAGACAACATGTAGCCAAGTCAATATTAATGGTATTGAAGAAATCGAGCCTCTTCATACAATTGGATTCATCCCCAATTCTGTAAAATGATCCTCTCAACTACAGTGACCCTCTTGACCTTTCAGTTTTGGGTGACTAGCACTAATGGCCTTATTCCCAACACGCTCCTGGACATGGTGGCGACAGGCTGACAAGAACCATCATTTCCGGTAATTAAATTTGCTCCCCCCCGGAAAAACTCCCCCCATCTTGAGCTACAGTGGGGCAGAGACCAACAGAGGACCCAAAGCTGACTAGCTCATGCTAAACAGTTCCTGTTGCTTCCCAGTGGATAGCTCTGTCTCTTAACCCCTTCAGTGTCAAATTACTGATTTATCTCAACACACTCGACCTCCCACAGACACAGCTCAACGGCTCCAGCTAAGTTAAATCACCGTTTTTCAAAAAAAGTTCTTGATGGTTTAACTTCAGCATTAGATGGTTTGAGCATACTAAAGGTTACATCAATGGTGAATTTGGAAGAATGAGGTATACACTGTTGATTTTACTGGAAATAAATGATACAATTATATGAATCGTAACATTACAAAGTCACATCATACTCCATATCTCCATATTCATTTGAATTGTGCCAAAAAAGAAATACTTGTAAAAAAACTGTAATATTCCTGTAGTTTGGTCGCCAGTAAGTACATTTGTTTTTCATGTTATTTATTTACCCCCAAAATTTGTAACTTGAACAAAATGCAGTAAATATATTTCAGTGCAGAGTCTAATGCAACCACTAAAAATGCTATAATATTATATTTTTCAATTTTAAAACAGATTATCGTTATTTAAGTATAAAAATATTTCTTCGTATTTGGTACATGTCACTTTTGCTAATGTAAAATGCATTCGCAAAATGCATTATAGCAAATGCTCAAGGTAGTATGGTCTTCAAAATTTTATGCAAAACCTTACAACCTACTCCATGTTTTATTCCTGTATATAATTCAAAGAATATCTTGTCAGCTTCAATGGTCGTGGAGCACACTTATATACAAACTAAAATATTTTGTACAATGAAAGTGATGTGGTCAATGAAACAAGGTGAATTAAATATATTTGATCAGTGGCCAGAACAGTGCAGAATCTTACATATTTACTGTATTTTCCTTGTTACTTATAATTTCTTTATTTAGTCAGTATTTTTTTCGGCCTAACCTAATTACATGTAAAGCAACAATTGAATTTATTGTATGCTTAGCAATATATAAGTTTCATCAAAAATATAATATACTGTATATATTAACACATTGATTGAAAATGTCCAACGTGTTGTTTATTTCTAGGTTTGCACTTGTAATAGATTTTTAATGAAGTCTCAGATTTATTGACCCTTCAATCCCAACCCTTTCCCAGACAAACTGATGGTAATATATTGCAGATTACCTTTCCATTGGCAATTATGTAGAAGGTGTTTCCTTCCTCTCCCTCTCTGATGATGTAATCTTCTTTATTATAATACTCCTGATCAGGAAACAAGACAAAACTAATTTAGCCATTGATTTACCATCAAGCCATTGCTGTCATGTTCCCGAAGGGATGACCCCAAGGGAGGCAACAGGAAGGCTGCCATATTTGACTCCATATAAGACGATATGTCCCCACATCCTCTGCACTGTATCATTTTTGTGTTACAAAGGTCAGAAAAAACTACTGATGAGGATAGGACCAATATTCTTGATGGTTTCATTTTAGTGTTCACACCCAGGCAATAACATCTTTCTAATAAATAACAATAAAATTATTGATTATCAGAACTGGTTGCAATGTTCATGGATGAACTGTTAATATAACAAGAAATTACAGATTGCATTGAAAACATATTTGTTATTGTCACTGCTCTTTGTGTGAGATAAAATCTTATTTAAATTGTATAAATATTTATTGAATATAGCATTGAGTTTCATAAAATTATTAAAATATTCTAGAAAATTAAATCGGCCATTTACAATGCAGTTGAATTAAGAGCATATTTCAATTGGAAGTGAGGATCCCTCGCTCTAAAGGGTAAATGGGAACTCGGGAGGGTGATGGGCAATTGTATCTTATAATATAGCCATTTAGAACACACTTGGTGAAAGGAGTAATAAAAATCAACGTCACTTTCTCTTTAGTTGACACGACCCATCGTGCGGTGTCTCCTTCCCTCAATACCCTTCAGAAGCACAAAAATGCAGTTTGGAATTCACCCACAAGCTCAACTGCCTGAGAGTCTTTGAGCACTAAAGGAGTCCAAATTTCTCCATCCATGATCTCATCCCAAGCCGTCCAACACCATGACTCTCTCAGAGCACTGCTGTTTCATTAAAGAAGCTCTCTCGGCATGCCACGGCTCTCAAAAACATTTTTCTGCTCCTAGCGTTCGTCCTTGCATTCCATTCCCCACTGTTTAATAATAGAGTTCCACATTATCTGCATGTCTCAGTGCGAAACATCTGGGCCACTATTGGGTTACATTGGTTCCAAACCCCTAGAGAGGAGAATATAATCAACTCCATCGGAGTGATTGAATAACGACATTCTCCCATTCGACCCCAGGGGCCAACAATCGAGAGGAATGTCCTTGATGTTTTTTCAGCATCGAAGAACGCAATGAAGGTTATTTGACATTGAGTTGACAAAGCCCACACTCTTTTAGAAAAACTCTCTTCGGCCCCTCTTGGAGTTGTGGAATAAATCAGTCGTCGGCTGGCATTGGCTGCTAAAAACATCTTTAACAAATCACTCGTCCCCTCAATTGGAGCGAACACTTCGCTCAGCCTTATTCAAATAACTATGGTAACAATACACCGTGCCGAGTGAGGAAAGATGTAATATTTGTACTGTGTATCCCAAATTGTCGCTTTTGGTCTCGATGGCTGATCTTTTGCTCACCCTCAAGTTGTTCCAAACCTGTGTAAATTACATTGTTCTGCTAAACTCTAGGAAAGGGTGAACTATCCCTTTAAGGTTCCTGAATAGATTTTAACTGGCAAATAAGTGTATTAAATCAGAAAGGGGTGCCTCGTTTCTTTTAAATCACCAGACTTCATTACTATTTAAAGATTTACTTACCACCTCTAAGCAGTCAACAATCTTAGTTAATTTATCCCCAGGCAGACTCCCAAGAAGCGAAACACTAAAAGAAAAGCAAAAATTCAGTTGGAGAGACAATTTTTTTGACATTTGTTCATGTTTAAACACAAATAATATGTAAATTTACATGATCATGTCATGTGAAATATGCAGAATGTTAAATAAGCTTGAACTGATGCAGATATTTTCAGATTGACTCCGTCTACACTGGATGAAGGGCAAGGGTTTTTTATATTTGTAGAGTGATAAACAAAGCAAGTGCGTTTGTTTA
The DNA here is from genome assembly GCF_015846415.1 of Triplophysa dalaica. Lineage (NCBI taxonomy): Eukaryota > Metazoa > Chordata > Actinopteri > Cypriniformes > Nemacheilidae > Triplophysa > Triplophysa dalaica. Next base: position 24,476,879 of record NC_079545.1, read on the forward strand.
ATCTTATATAATATCTATTATTTATCTTTCATAATTAGAATATTTGACCCTGAATAGAATTTTGTTCTTTTCATGTTTTCTATTTCAGATAATAGTTATATAAGCTATAAAGTCACAGAGGCAACGGAACTGACCATTATTATGAATAGTTCAGCTAATGTATATAAAAAAGGTTTTGTTTTGTTTGTTTGTCTAATCTATAACATGTTTAGGAGGATGGAAGAGCAGGTTTACCTCCTAAGGAAGTTGCGGTACTGCTCGTGGCGAGCCTCTGCAGTCATCCGCATGATGTTGTGAAAGACCTCTCGGTCGAGGGCCCATGTCCTCACGTTGCTGACAGCTGCAACCATCACAGCAGGTAAGAGAAATACCAACATATCTCTGTTTTTCCCTTCACTGAGTGATTTATATTTAACTTTCAATGGTTCATTGACCAGGAAGCAACAGCTGCTTCCAATAGGGATAGGAAGTGGTAACATTTTATTGAGCTGACTCAAAAAGTTGAGACACAATTATTATGTATTCAATTTCAAGATCAAAATAGTTTTTCATAGTTTTTCTTAGTGAATTGACCTGAAGGCTTTGAATGGTCAGTTTAAAATTTCTTTCAGGAATAGTCATCCAAGTGCCGGATTGATTTATTATTTAACATTATTGAGTTTTACAGCACATAATTGCTCTTTTAGGACCGGAAATAAAAGATATTTTGAGGGCAGCCATCTATTTAGAATTATAGGAAACATTGGAATGATTTCTCATCACAGGACAAGCTCATTCGATTTAAGAAGGTGGACAAACAACCAAACAAAGTTACTGTCGAGCCAATAAGATTAACATGACAAGACAACAAAATTCACAAGATGTTTTTGTGGGTTTCAGCTGTTTGTTTGATAGCCTGTGGCTACATGTGGCCAATACATGGTCACAGCTTGCTTTAAACACAAATGGGTTGTTGTGTCTGAATTTAATGCAAGACTGTTATTTCATCTAGTTTTCATTGAGACATTTTACACATGAAATGTAACACATGAAACAACTCTTCAGTACGCACAAAAAACATTTTATTATTTAAAAGGACATTTCAGCCAAAAATAAAAATCCCGTCATCATTTGCTCACCATTTTTACTAATTTCTAATGAACACAGAAAGATTTTTAGAAGAATGCTTGTAACCGAACAGTTATTGGCCACCATTGATTACCATAGTAGGAAAAATTACAGTGGTTGTGTATAGTCCCCCAGAACTGCTTGCTTTCTTCAAAAGATCTTATTTTTTGGTCAACGGAACAAAGAAATTTATAGAGCAATTTTCCCTACAATAATAGACAATGATGGCCAAGAACTGTTTGGTTACAAGCATTCTTCAAAATATCTTCCTCTGTGTTCAACAGAACAAAGAAATGTACAGTATACAGATTTGGAGCAACTCGAGGGTGAGTAAATAATGACAGCATTTAAATTCTCAAACTTTTTTATGGTTAGGCCCCCTTGTAGGGTACCCCGTGTAGGGTGCCTCACTTTGCGGCCCCTCAAATCAAGTCTTACAATCCTAAACTTCAAATTTGTATTAAACCAATGAAATGTTTATTTATACAATGCTGAAACAGCATTTATTTTGGTTTGTGGGATTATTTTTCTGATGTTTGATTACATATAATTTATGATACATTTCTATGTAAAATGCCACAAATCTGTGGCCCCCCTGAATCCGTCTTCCCCCAGTTTAAGGACAATACAATCAGATACAATCAGAGCATACAAAAGAATTTACCTTTGACTGATGCAGTCCTGGTACAGTTGTACAAGATGGCTAATTCACCAAATGTGGTCCAGACTGATATTGACGTGAGCAGTTTATTGTGCTGGTAGACATCCAGCTTGCCATCTGTAAGAATCAAACATTCTCGTTGCTATAGTTATGCAGTACTGTATATGTATATTTATCTAATTTATTTGCAACATTTTACTCAAAGATAAATGAGCATTAACCATTAACATGTCTTTATCTTTAGAGGAAAATAACTATTTTGCCTCGTGCAAAGCATTCTGGGAACAAGAAATCCTCATCAACCTTTTTTTTTATTTTGGTTCAAAGAATGCTTTGCATGAGGCTGTTTTCTATTTTTTCTTTAAAGATAAAAGTAATGTTTGCTTATGTTTAATGTTCATTTATCTTTGAACAATCTGTTGCCAGTAACTTACATAAATGTTAAAAAAAATGTGAATGCTTTTTACATTCTAAATTACATGTGCAATGAGGTTGACCAAATAAATTATTATGATTATGTAACAAATTGTCCATGTATTTTGCCTCATATGAACATATGGCCAGTGTGACAATGGTCGAAAAATACAATACACAATTAAACTGCACATTTAATTCATACCTGCAAGGACAAACAAGTGGTGCCCCGGCTCTCCTTGTTTAATGACGTATTCTCCCTGCTGGTATGTCCTCTCATACATACATTCAACCATGTCTTTCACCTGCTGCACCTCCAGTCTCCTCAGATACTGGTTCTTATTCAATGCATCTGTGAGGAGCTTTTTCACACTGTTAAAAACAGTTACATTTTGTCAAATTTGCTTTAAAGGGATAATTCACCCATAATATAAAGAATTATTTATTCACCCTCATGTTGTTTAAAACCTGTATATGACTCTTCACAGTGTTGGGTAAGTTACTCTGAGAAAGTAATTAATTACTAGTTACTCATTACATATTCAATAGTGTAATAAGATTACTGTCCAAATTACTCTGTCCAAAAAGTATTTAGTTACTCATTACTAATTACTTTATATATCCTACATCGACCTTGATTAGTTAAGTGATTCAAGGATAGACATGAAACGGCTTATTTTATTCATTCAAATAAATAATATTATTAACTGACCAAAGTATTACAAATGTGAGCACAGATTTTAAAGTAAGACTTTGAATTTTGATGTCAATTACACTATTGCACACGCATATATTTCTCAAAGTATTTAGTTTAATTACATCAAAAGTAACTGTAATTAAATTACAGAAAACATATGAGTAATCCCTTACTTTAATTTTTCAAGGGAAAAGTAATTAAAATACAGTAACTAATTACTTAGTAACTAGTTACACACAACACTGACTCTTCAGTAGAACACAAAAGAAGATTATCGAGAAATGTCTCAGTGGCAAGTCAACGGTGCTAATGTTGTTTGGTTAGAAATGTTCTTTTGTGTTGTGCAGAAGAAAGAAAGTCATACATGTTTGAAATAGGCCCTTTTCAAAATGACGTCACATGACTTCCGCCTTCTCGCAAAGAAGTGTATCATGACCCCCGTCTTGCAACAAACAAGAAGAAGAATTTCCGTTTTGCCGTCGCGCTGGAATTTAACAACAGTGACGGATAAACTCACTTATTCAAGTACTTATCCTAGCACCTTTGTTAACACAAAAAGAAAACAAAACAATTACCTTCATAATCAAACAGGTACTGTTCAACAAAGTATTTGTATCCTTCATCTAGCTTTAATCTTGTCATAAGCGAACATTTGTCTGCAAGATGTTGTACATAATCTAGCCGTATTTGTGCCAGCTGCGCAAAGGACTTGCTAAAGTCCATTCTGAGGCGCTAGCCGAAGTAACGAAACACTGCTTTGCGGCAGAACGTAAGATGCGTGATGTCATGTGAAAAGGGAATCCATGATTGATAGAATTCACATTTCATTAAAGATCCTTTAGCTTTACATTATGGGTGTTACTCTGAAAGAATATATATACATATATATATTTATTTGTTTTGTTAATTTTGGTGGCTAATAGGGAGAAATATAACACTTGATGGTTGGACTATTGGATGACAACAAATGACTAATTGGGCTGTTTTTCATGTCATTTCATGCTAGCTATCAAGTGCAACAGTTGTTTGCTTGTCAGTGTTAGAATAGAGGCAGGATAATGAACCTCAGCATGGTGAATTTAAGATTCCCAACATAATGAGTATCTACACAGCATGGCCACTCAAGAGCTTAGCATATGAATAACACAGACTGATTACCAACATGCAAAATGGCAGATCTATTTCAGGTGTTTAAGGGTGCTTGATATTAGCTGGGATCCAATAATGAATATTCCTGTACAAACATACTGAATAAAATAATAAAAAACACTTTACAAACCCTGCTCACATGGTTACTTAGAAGCCTTAAGTTTAGGAAGGACACGTCTTTAAACCTCTTTTTACCCTTTATGAGAATGCATCTATTGAATGGCTACTAGACTGTAATTGAGAGTGATGTCCTTTCTTAATTTCATCAAATACTAAGACTAAGCAATATAAAATATATCCATCTACTAGCATTGAAGAGCATAAAGCAAGAGAATAAGAATGCACTAGACAGCTCACCTTTGCTCTTTCCAAACTCGTGCACTCTCGAAGTAAAATTTTGGAATACCGCTGGAATCGTAGGTTCTGGATGAAGGTTCTGCAGACACGCCAGCTTTTGCTCCTTTTCTCCTGTTGAGGGTGTCTTTGAGCAGGCTGGTAAGACACTGACTGACCTTTTCCTTAATAGGTGACGGCAGGAGATCCAACTCCCCTTGATTCTTTAGTGCATCCTGAAGCTTGTTAAGTTGGAAGCACTTGTTCCTCAAAGCATCAGAGATCTCTGAGATTGTCTTTTTCTGCTGGGCAAGTTTCTCCTCCAGTTGTTTGATCTGAAGCTCCTTGACACTCAGGTCTTCATCTTTCTTCTTCAGTTGATTTTCCAGCTCTTCCACTCTAGCTCTGAGGACCTGAGGAACCAAACTCGATTCCACGTTGTTTTTGGATTTGGCCGAGCCACTGACCTGCTTGAGAGGGTTCAGCTTCATTGAACCGTTCCCCATTTTGGCACCTAAAAGTTATAATAAGAGATGACTGAAGTTAAAGGACTGAAGTCCCATTCGGGTCACTGTGCTCATGTCTCCTGATAAATAATATAAATACTGCTGCTGTTTATCAGGGCGTGTGCTGATCTCTTGTTGACAGATATGATGCTGCCATTTGTACCCTACAGAACGCAACTTTGATGGTAAAGGTTAGAGGATCCTCCCAAGCCTTTAATCTACCTATCATTGATATGTATCTAATTATGAAGAGCTTAGACACTAGCACAAGACACAGAGTGATCATCCAACTCTCAGTGAGAGAGAGAGAGAGATCCCCAGTCATTTAGATGTGATCAATAATTCAGAAGCACAGTAATACCGGATGGCATCAGAACCACATGAACTGCAATATGCTCTTTCCTGAAATCCCCTGACGTCATTCTTTGTTAGACTCATTGAAGAAAACGAAATATTTTGCATTTCACATTGAGTTACAAACATACAATGGACACTGCACACTCCTACTGCACAGAAAAAAGCATTTTTGAGCACAATTACAGTATTTATGTGCAAGACCTTTGAGCAAACTAAATACAGACGCCCACATCTTTATACATAAACTTTAAGCATGCGAACCCAAAAAGAAAGAACTTTTGTTTATATTTAGATTGGATGTTGAAATTACATGACATTTGTATGATCTTTGTCTTTACATCATGAGATACTTTTTTTTTCATTTAGAGAGGACGTATGCTACAGTTACACATACGCAACATTGCTAAACATACAGTAACATACTAAATCAAATCAATACGTTTTGCACTTTGTTGCAACAATGTCAAAAGAATGTCAAAATTGATATTGAAAAGAAGTTTATAATAACAATGCATGATAAACCGGAAGAACAGGTGTAACGTTTTATCAATAGGCTGTGACGTTTTAGGAAAGCATAAAGTTTCTGAACGGCTTTGAAATAAAAGCTAAACTCCTACCGTTTTATTCTTCGACGTTACTCGAGCCAAGAAAGTAGAAAATAATGAAAAGAGATGCACATGGATGTCGTCGGTGTTCCCTGTCCACAGTGTTCACACGCCCCACACAACACAAAGACTGTCAATTCTCCAGAATAACTACACGTCAATCTCTCCAGCTTCACTTTATTGATCTCTCTCTCTCTCTCTCTCTCTCTCTCCCTCTGTCTCGTGCGTCGGCTCTTTCTATTTATGTCACTACTCAAATATTTTTTGTTGTTTATTTGTTTGCTTGTATATTTGTTCAATCTGAAGTACCATTTGTGAGCATGTTGCACGTTTTGCATTTGTACATAATACAATACCGTTATTTACGCACCAAGCATACATACATTACTTGTCATTTCTCCTTTTTTGTAGTTGTAGAACATTTTATCCAGATTAATGTCTACATTTCATCTAGACATACTTCAGTTTTGCGTATAGTGCTATTACAGTAATCCAAGAGTTCAGTTGAATTGATTCAAATGCCTTAACGTGACTAAAAGCCAATGAGTTACATCAGAGTGCTTGTAAACTTTGGCGATGGAATCCGCCAATATAACATTCAAAGTTGACGATCATATGGACTGTGCATTTCATACTTTAAGCAAATATTACAGTGAGTGCTGCACGCACACAGCATCATTGTGGTTGTTAGAATTTAGAGAATATATAAAATATGATATAAAATTAGGCTATATAAACTTGACTATATATATATATCATATTGCTTGCACGTCAACACCATGTAACCATAAATACTTGTATCTGTAAATAACATTGTTTTCGAAGTCTGATTCACGACCAGCAGATGGAGACAAAGGCTTATTTCTATCCCTATATTAAAATATTAGTTGAATAGTATTTTTTTAATCTAGCCTATAAACACACTTTAAATGACTTAAATTAAAGCAGATAAATACACACTCGAATATCTTAATTTCATTGGCATAGGTTTATTTAAATCTGTTCAGCTTTTTCTCACTCCATACCACAACACTTCAGGAGGGTCTGAAACCCAGCTCAACAGTCGAAATAAATACAAATATACACCGTTAAAAAAAGACATATTTACATCAAAGAAAAGCATGTGTGATAATGGAAAGTTTCCATAGGGAAAATGGTAGACATCAGCCAATATACACAAACATGATATTGTGTGCTAGTACCTCCAAATAGTTTATCCTCATACAAACTTTTAGAAACATTATAAAATTAGATTGGGCAATATCTCATTACTATAAAACATGTACCTAGTACAAAATAACATAGAATGCAGCTTGTGAGTATCTTTGCAATATTTTAAATGATAAACAAATAAAGACAAAGTATTACAGTAGAATAAGAAAATATTAATAATAATAATATTAACGTATTAAAAACGAACTCAATACATTCTACAAGTGAATCCATACCTGACTATCACAGGTATGACAAACCTTCATGTAACAGCATAACTTCCTGTTAAGAACACGTGTGGTGTAGTTTCCAAAATAACCACAAGAGGACGACATAACACTACTCTATACTAAGGCTAGGATACTGAAACAACAGTAATTTAAGATTTTACTGACACTCAGTGAGCTTTCCCTTCCATTAGCATTTCTTCCACAGCATAGTAACTATATCACTGAGAACACAAACGATGTGGAGATTTCATTCAACATGTCTACAGTAAATCCGTGACAATAAGAAAATAATAAAGATAAAGGGAGTTTAACGCTGCAGTTATCACAAAGCAAGTTACACAGGAAAATAAATCGACGTCTTTATTCACAAAAGCATCCAGTGCATTTCGGTAACCCATGATGGGCTATTCAAGCACACAGATCGTCACTCACAGGGGTTAGAGCAATGTAATACTTATGTCAAATGCATAAAAAACGGACAAACACAATATCAAAAAATAGTGACAACATAAATCTACGCTTAAATTACTTTAGGTACAATAAAAATATACAGTAGTGGAACCAAGTATACAATGCTGGTTTATATCTTTTTTAACCTGTTCCAATTGAGTTTGCCAACCAGCGGCATACTCGTAGAGTCAATAAAGAACGAAAACCAACATCTAGATCACTTCGCAACGTCAAAGTTTAACCGGTTTGTGGCCAACAGACATCTGAAGTCCATTTCTCCTTCCACTCAAAGCAACCCTTCATTCAGAAGGAAAAACTAGTATAAAAAAGTCTGCACAAAGAGATGAAAAAGCCTGAAATATCCAGTAAGAAAGACTGAAAGAGAAGGGCCTTGCTGCTCGTTCCAACATAAAAATGCACCTTTCTGCAAAATATGGATGGTCCTCTCCCTTTGAAAAAACAGGGATACTTCTCACTTTTGGAGGGGGCAAAAGGGGAAACGGCTTGCTTGTCAGAAGGTTCACTTCATTTTGAGCTCTTCACACGACACAATTATGTCCTGTTCAACAAAGCTGACCTGCAAAATAAGAGATTTTTTTTTAGCTTTCACATTACAATTTTAAAAATGCTTTTAATAAAGCAATACATCCCCTCACATACAGTATCTGTCCAGCTTCCTCCACTCCATAAATCAAGTCTGGACTTATTTCAGATTCACAGTAAAAGGCAACTTTGCCGTATGGAAATAAATTGTCTTCCTTCACATCAGCTAATTCTTTTCCTGGGTGCTCTGCCTTGTTTTCATGGATTTTGGAGGGCTCTCATCCTCTCATTGAAGGGAAAGCTAACACTAGGCGGGCCGGAGCACGATCTGCTGATACAGACAGAATCTGTTTAGTGACAGATCCTGTCGCAGTGGTGAGGGAAAAAAGCCCACCGTTAGCCTCCACAATCTCTGTGTCTGCCTCGTCCTCACCCTCTCTCTATCTCGCTCAAGCTGTAAAGCTATCAGGAAACGTGTCTTGAGAGGAGCCAGGAGGCCCCACCCCTCCAGCAAACACATATGTGTGTATCTATCACTAAATCTGTGTGATCTTTGGCGAAATGTTGGAGATCTTTTCTGTTTTTTATATTAATTAAAGAATGTGAGATTACAAAAAGTGAATATTAAATAGAAATATTAAAGATACACAATACAATTTTATTGTGACACAACAGTACAAAAAAAAGTCAAATCGTTGTCAAAAAGTCGCAAATCTAAAATCTTTCATGGTTTTGGTGTGTGTGTTAGACACCCAGACACATTCTGTCTTCAGACAGATAAGAATTAGTCTCCGTGTCTGAATGCATTTTCAATTGTCATTCTGCCTGAAACGTCATAATGAATCACATACACACCTGAGAGATTTCCATCTGTCCTTCTCCATGTTGTTCTCTGGCCCTTCGCTTTCATATGATGCCAGATACAAAGCTGTTGAGAGATAAGCAAGATCAGACGAGTGTGTCAACATCCAGACACCTGTTTTCTTTCACGAAGAATGCAGTCATGTCTCTAACTTGGCAGTATTTTTACACCTGAGATAGTCGTAACAAACGTGATTGACGTTGTGTTTGTTTTTTTAAAGAGCTTGTTGTCTTTAGGGCAGGTTAATGAGACAAGCTTGTCAGATAATGAGTAAGCAGAAAAGCACTGGTTGAGAAAGGAAGACATGAAGAAAACAGCGACATGGAATGTGGAACTACTGGTTTATATGCAACAAAAAGCTTTCGGTCCTGAATTCATGTGGGTTAGATTAATCTAAAACCAGCCTAATCTACTATGGAATGCCAAAATTGGTGCACCATAACTGAAAAAAACATTTTACCATCTTCACTGAAGACCGGTGCGGTCAGGAGATACTGCAGAATCTTGCGGTCTCTCTCGAAAGGACACTCCACTTTCTTGCATGTAATAAACTCCGTCACTTGTTTAGCCATCTCCCAAAATTTCTGCATTGGGGGAAAAATCATTTTGTCATTTACTTTGTTTTCACGTATATCGCCACATGATCTGTAAATTCATACCCTTGAAACTTAATTTTAAAGAGATGCATAAGTCAGGGAACTAAATCTGGATCTTTCTGTTGCTATGTGACATTGTTTTCTCAACTGTCTATTGTTATTCAGCAGAGGTGACGGCAGTTGTTTCCATGCATCATCTCAGCTTGCCTCTGTGCCAGGCCAAACAGAAGAAATTACCTCAAAATTGACATGTCCGGTCGGAAGCCTGTTGGAACATCCTTCGTTGAGGAAGTAAAGGTCTTTAATCAAGAGACTGAAGAAGGGAATAACAATCTGAAAAGGTAAAAAGGGAACATGATATTACACAAGAGTTAGAACCAATCAAAAGAGACACAAATAGTATATAATATATTTTGCACAGTAAAGCCAAATCTATAAACTTTTGCTCCTGGATGAACAATTTTAAATCAAGGCCAAGATTATAGCATGCACAGTTTGAAAAAGACTTTGTTGAGGGTTGGCACGCAAGATTGTAGGTGTGGATGTGATGTTCGTCATTTACAATAACCAATCACAAATGCTCTTTGTTCTTCTAGGTTAAGAACATAAGTTAAATGCCAGCAAAGACTTAAGGAGAACCAAAACATCACTGCATTTCGTCATCATTTTAGGCAGACTTAAAGAAGCCTGTTCCTCATGAATTAGCCGTAAGACACAAGTATTCAGCTTCTTAAAGCCTACGGGGCAGAGCACAACTGGATCTACCAGACAGAGTGCAATAACAATGATGCATAACTCAAGTGCTGACGTTTATGTGATGCAGAAATCTAAAGTCACGTGCTATGTATAAGAGCTGATTCTGCTACAATACAAATCGATAAACAAAAGGTGCGATAAATATAGATCCTCACCCATGTATTTACCAAAAGAGTTTAAAAAACAGCCTGCCTACCAAGGTGTGATGTGTCTGCATTTATGGCTGCATTAGATGCAAAAAAGTGGTGCACTGAAAAATGTAAATACTAAATATATTAAAACAAAAATAAACTGTAGAAATGTTGCTGTCAATTACTCTATAAACAGTTTAGTTGAGTTGAAGACCTTAAGAAAGCAACAGTGCATTCCAATCTGTACAGTATGTGTTTACAATGGAAATTCCTGTTTTGGAACATATCTTTGTGTTCGTCACATATATTTTTCAAGTAGCCAAGCTAGTCAAAAGCAAAACAGATCTGACATGGGGAAAACAAAACAAGCGACAAGGCCATAAAAAAAAACGCTCGTTCCTCTTATGGAAAGCAGAGCATTCCTCGGTCGCTCTGGAACATTCTGTCACATCACCCCAAACCCATGCAACCCTCCCTAACCGTTCAAGATGCAAAACAAGTCTTAGGAAGTTTAACAAAAACAAATAAGTTCTCCACATTATCCAAACAGTCGCATTTTAATGGAAACAACAATGTTGTCGAGATTACCCGTCAAAGGCTCAATTGATTTTGTTGGGCGACATAACTCTGAACATTTTGTTAGCTGGCCGGTTTCCATGGTTATAGAAAAGGGAACAGCGAAAAGCAACAAAAATGTCCCGTTTGACGTCTTGCCCTGGGTACAAAGCCCACCATATACGGCACAAGCGTCCTGACCCCTGTTATTACATAACTGTTAAAGAGGCCAGACGTTGCCTCAGTTTAGAGTAAATAAGAAGATTTTGGATTGGGGCGATAACTCTGTCTGTCAGAGACCAGATTTTTGGAGACTGTCTTTTTGTTTTTAGATTCCTTTACTGTTTTAGCTTAGTTGAAAGAGCAAATCACAGGCATCTTTGACGTCATTTGATTTTATCATTAAAAAAAAGTATTTTTTTCACTGCTAATTTGTGGCTCGTCTACATCGAACACTGTTTCGCTGTGCATGCGTCACCCAAGCCAGACACTATTATGAATGGTTATTTTTTGTTGATGCGATTTATGTGAAAAAAACCTATAAGGAAAGAAAGTGTAAGAAAGGAGAAGAGAAGTGAATTTACCTTCTCTCTGTTACTATGAGCAGTAATGGATCTCTGAGTGGCTCCACGCAGTGCTGTTCTGTAGTTGTAGAAATTGCTGGAAGGATCCATTTGATGCTAAGAACAAAAAAAACATTTTTACACCAACCCTTAAGTAAAATGTAGACATTTACATGTACAGAATGTTCTATGAGCACTAAACCTATTCAAAGGTTACAATACATGTGGTGTGACTCTAGTCACTGTTCACTATGAGACTTTTAGAATGGGAACCATGTAAGATGATCCATCTCATCTTCTCTCACTTTATTAAACTTTCTTCGCCTGAAGGTAAGACGCCCACACCATTTCTTAGTCATCTTAAACCAGCATTACTTGGATGAAACAACACATTCTAGTTTTACAGGACCAAATACACCAAATGCAAACTAATCTTATCTCAGGTGAGCTTGAGGTGGATATCTTTTCAACTTTGATATTTGAGGTTTTGACTCCATAGGGAAAGCAAGTGGCTCTCTAAGCCTATTATACTTCAATCCTTCTATTGTCTTGAGTGAAGAGTAAAAAGAGATGAAAAGAAAATGAGAAAAGAGACAGGGATGTGTGATCCACCAGGATACAAAGCCCAAGATGAAACTCCCTCAAGACTACACGTTCAGTCGGTATATATTCATCAAAACGCTGTAATCCTCCAGACTAGACAAAACCGTGTGTAGATACATGTGTGCAGCATACACAAGCCGTATATCAAGTTCAAGGGCCTTGTGTGTCTAAAGATAAATCAAGACTTAAATAAAACCGCCTCTAGACAGTAAACAAAGTCAGCAGACGCTAAATTAAAGCCTTAAACACCTCTAAACCCTCAAACGATGCCTAAAAGCTCTATAAATATTTGCACACCCACTTCAGGGGAGAATTGCTGTGGTTTTCAAAAAAGGATGACACAAAAGTAACAATTCCCACCCAGTGAAGATTAAAACTGGAGAGGATTGAATATTGTCGGGTTACGTGCATTAATGCATGTATGCGTCATGAGGGCCACAGGTCGGTCCCACTTAACACAGCATCAGTCTTAGTGATGCCACATTGTGACTTAAGTGCTGCATTATTCCCACACATGCGGCCGTAACAGCCACTACAAATTTCTCTCGCTCTAGGGAGTCAAACAGATAGCTAAAAAGGGCAACAAGTGATGTGCAAAACCACACATTTTTTTTATTGAATACACTATAAAAAAAATCACCAATTTCAACTGCCTTAACTTTTTAAGTTAAATCTAATTAGCTTTTTGAGTCAACAGAACTTAAATAATTTTTAACTCAAAAAATCTAGTTGTAAAATATCACTTCAAAGTTCAATTGGCCCATAATGCTAATTTGATACACACTTCAAAATTATGTTTAATTATTAATGCTCACATGAAGGTAATTTAGTACAAAAGCAGTAATTTCAGCGTTCCTTAAAAAAATTATCATCTTGTTAAAGTTGAAAAATTTGATATAAAAAAGTGTTCTTGTTCAACCAAGTGACCTCTAATTGTCTAGTCGGTCAGTGGATTCCCACAAACGCTATCCATCTCATCTAAAATATGATGTAATACATACCTCCAAGATATCAAATTTGGCGGTTTTGACTTTGCCCCAGGTCTTCTTTAGCCGTGACACTGGACTCATGTTCATCCCGGCTGTAAAACACACAGAAACAGACATAGATCAGCACAGTTTCCTGCCAGAGGTGCAGTTTCTCAATAGCCAATAAAGCAGTCGGGCCCATGAGCCCACAGGAACAATAGCATTAGTGGAGCATCATTTGCCTCAGACAATAAAGTCAGCTTTTGGTGCAGGGGGTCACTGTAGTCTTGTGCGGTCAGCAATAATGACCAGATGAGGTCATGGTGTTGACTGCTAAATCATTAGGGGTGAGGTCGAGCAGTTGAGTTCTTCTGCACTGATGAGACTATCATTTTTCATGATATCTACATCTATTTATTTATCCTTAGCTTGCTTTGATAAAACAAAGAAATTAACTGATAGGTAAGTGAAAAATACCAAAACCCAGAAATTTCAGTTCTTTTCTTCCCCAAACCAAACAGCTTGAAGTCTCGACAAAAGCAACAACTCTATCTACATTAGTGCCATCTGATTCTCCATGTCTACAGAACCATTAACAATCTGTCTGTACTAACAGGTGTCAGGCCCAGACCTCCACAGTAACACGATTCCAAGCTACGTGTGACGCTCCATTCACGTCACGAAATGTACGCTGCGTCCAAACAAACACAGGCAGGATTGGATCAACCTTTCCCATGACTTGTTTGTTCTCTTCCAGTGATTTTAATATCTGCCCTCAATCTCCAGGGAGAGGAGCTTGTGTAAGAGTCTCGGCCCGTAGGCTCGTCTCCAGGGAATGATCGGGGGATAGACAGCTGGTTCCACTACCTCCCTCTACCCCTCACTTATTGAGCGCAGGAGAGACTCATGCTATTGGGTTGGTCAGCACTGACCATCTGCCTGAGGGATGACGAGGCCTTCGCTCCAGCTCACATAGGCTGAACAGCTGCCTCCTCTCCTGGCTTTCTTTTCCCCCCGTTTCCCTACCCATAACACTGCAGGCACGGGCCAGGGTGGGCTGATAGTATCAGAGGCCTAGATTGATTTATTGAATGAATGAGTGGAGCAAATTATTATTTTATTGTATTTCTTTAATCCTTATTAAGTGTATTATAAACCAACACAAATGTAGGGAAGCAAAAAAATGTAGTTATCAATGAATTGGGATTGATCTATAAATTATTATTTTCTGATGTATAGTGTTCGTTTTGAGGAACAGTTGAAACACAAGGATGTTAAGAACACATCAGCAGGGATTATAAAAGCAAAATTCTGTTACAACAGCTAAATGCATTTCCTAGATATGTTTGCAGAGAATTAAAGTGACTATAAAAACTGCAGTGCTGGAAGAGAGGATGAAGTACTTACTAATGATGGCCATGAGGGAGTTGAAGTTGCCGATGTTGAAGCACTCTCGAGCCACGTCAATGAAGAACTCGATGACTCGTGCACGATGTTTCTTCTTTACAGGCTGTGTGATAAAACCAAAGTTATAAACACAGTTACAAAATTACTAAACACTTTTTATACAAATCTGCATTCTAATACTTAAATTTATATAATCCCATTAGAGTGGCCTAATGTACAACACAACTTGAAATTTGCATACAATATAAATGGTCATATTAAATCATATTGAACAGATAAATACCATGCAGATCTCTGTCGCCACAAGGTAGCTGAGCCTGTTAAACCACTCTACGTAAGCCTCCAGATTACTCGCTTTCTTGTGATCACTGAAACATCTCTGAAAGAAATAAAATGTCCAAGGTCAGAAAAATCATTCAGATTACATGTAGCAATGGTGCTTAAATACAGCAAAAACTTAAACCAACTTGTACCACCGATCATTATTACTATTCCGCCATTTAACCCTTTGGAGCTCCTGAAATCTTTTTTCTGTGAAATCCTTGTAGTATATTTAGTTCAATCATTCTTTTCGGTAATATTTATGTTTAATTATTTTTAGGGAAATACACAGTTTGATGTAATATTTTTGCAATAATTATGATCTGTTTTTCCATTTAATATAACATTATAATTATATAATATAATATATTATTATATACTTTAAATATATTATAAATACAATTAAATTATATCATATTTTTCCTATTGTGGTCCGGGGTAAAAAATGAAGTAAAAAACATTTTTACGGAAGAGTACCAGAGAGTTAAAATTAGAGATGCACTGATAATACATTTCTCCACCGATACTCACAGCAGACTATTTAAAGTGATAGATGCCGATACTGATTCGCAAGATTACATGAATATTTATTTACCTTCTGAATGCTATTATTTATTAATATTAAACATCAAACTGGTAATGTTTCTTTACATTTAATATATAGAGAGCACAAATTAATCGCAAATTGAAGGACAGGATATATCAGCCCTGATCATTGGCACTTTTTAAACAGTGAATCTCTTGTTTATATATTTTCAACTACAATCTAACCAGTTACATTTTTTTACAGTTAATCATCTTAGGACAGAAAGGAATAATTCACAAGTGTCTGATGAAACTTCATTTAGCATTCCCAACCCAAGAACAAAGGAATCTGAGATGAGTGATGATCTCAAACAATGCAGATTGAATGAAAGAACTTCTTTACCCTGGAGACCCACCACGCTCTGAGGGCCCTGCACTATTGTTTATGGAATATGTGCATACAATCCGTCTGAAAGCACGGGTCACTCTAACCCTCTCATTCTACGCATTCCTAAAGTCTGTCTGTCACAAAATACACCCTGCTCTGCGCTTGACGGACAACATCAGAGAACTATGGCCGCCACAAGGACCCTCTAAAGAGACGCTGGTCGGAACAAAAGATAAATGACACCAGTGCCGACCTGCCGTAGACTGTTGCCTGGCAACCGTCTTCCACGGGCATTCCCAACGCAGGCAGGGCTGAGCAAACTTTTGGCGGGTTATTGTGAGAAAGCAGTTGCTAGGCTTTGGCCACAAAAGAACTCCGCGTGGAACGTGGGGAGGGAAACTTGGACGGCGTTAGATTAGACGTGGGTGTGAGGAATGTGCTGTGAACGCTGTGTGAAAAAGGAGACACCGTGTTGACCCTGGGAGTCAACGTAAATATTGGGTGTATTGATTTGTCCGATATTTGTTGTTTTTGTCGCAGCGGGGGAAAAGAAAACATTTACGCTCAATTTATTTTTAGTCAACCTCAGACAGGAAGCGGTTGTTACCTTGTCATTATCTAGAGGGTCTTTCTGGGCAAACGCCTGAACAAATTCCTCCGGTCCGATGTAGCTGAGCCTTTCCTGAAAAATAAAGTTGATTTCAATGTAAACTTTTAATTTAGTCAAATCAGTCATCTTTAAAGAATCAAACCATTAAAATAACTAAACGGACTAATGATTAGGTAAATAAATCAATGCACACTCAACAGTCAGTTGACAGGAAGAATGTAAGGTCATGTAAACCGAAGCACTCCCTCTCACCATTTCGATGTGTGTGAGTTGTTGTGCCAGGGTAAAAGGGTCACTGCAGATGGTCAGAATGTCTCTCTGGATGGACTGAGGTTTGGTCTTCAGCACGGTTAGTCTGTCAGTCACAGAGGAGTTGATCTTGGCCAGGGCTTCCTCATATTGGCTGAGCGTTGTGAGACTACGGATCAACGTTTGTATCATTTGTTGAACCGCCTTACGATAGATCTGCAGACAAAAAGATCAGGGGTAGGAAGATATGAGTGCCATCCTTGCACCAGCATTAACAATTATGCTTTTATTTTACAGTAAAAAGAATTACAGCGAAATGTGTCTCACACTGATAAGGGCACTTAGATGATATTTGATGACATTGATTTTCAGGTATACAATCATGAAAAAGCTTTTTGCTCATGATTGGTCAGCATAAAACCCTCACAAATATCCCTTAGCCTCCAGTTCCCCTTTAAAACCTTTGAAACTTGACCCCACCATCTTGTGTTATCTCAAGACAAGAGCTTGACCACTAATAAGACCACTCATTGAGGCAATCCAAGACTAGTCCATTTTGAAGCTATGTGGTTTTACAGAAAATTAGTAGATAAAGTACAAAGTTTACCCCTCATACATTTCACAACGTGTGTGGGATTCAAAAGCCAGGAAAAAGAGGTTCTCTTCAGGCTGCTGAACCCGACTCTGATGTACAGAAAATAAAAAGTGGCCTATCAATCTGTCTAATGGAACGTTAGCATAAATCCTTCCCCCCCAAACAAGCTGCATTCTTGTGCACTCTAGCACATTGTGTAGATGCAAAATTTAGAAAATGTATGGTTATACGAGAGTTAGGCCAAGAGTACTGCAGGACGTGTTTAAAATATCACTGAGAATTGTAATAATTCTCTCTATTTGCAAGGCCCCAACATGTTTTGAAACCTCTGACATCACAAAAACTGAGAAAGGCTTATTTTTATCATGATTTATGCAACACCCAGATGACATTTTCACTAGTTGTAACAAAGAAAGCTGAGTGTCGCCTCTACATTTTTAACGCTGGCACAAACTCTGAGCTCAAGAGGATTTGTGCAAAAGGTGTCCATATGTACGCCAAAACACAGACTGGTTAAATTGCATTTCTTAAAAAGAATACCACATGCATAATGACAATCTAAGCTGACCAAAAGCCTGAGGACCTAACTGTGGTCTGGAGGCAGATGTTACGCCATCTATTCTCAGCTCTTCCAGCAAATGCCTGAGATGTTTAATGGAACTGCCAGTTGGGAAGGCGGCAGGTCATCAAACTGAAGGGAAACTCGAGGTGCAACTGAGGTCAAAACATAGAAGCCCTAACTGGAAACCACTCTGTAGTGGCCTTGTTATGATGGGCTCCTAAGACTGAAGAGAAAGGACAGTTACAAATGTGCCCAGTCATCTCAGATGGGTCCATGTCTGGCTATAAATACATCACTTGTCTATTGTGTAACTGTAAATCCCCAGTCAAACGCAGAGATGCGTTCAACTGTAACAGAAACTCTCATTAACACGATTCGCATACCAGTACATACCATTCACTTGTTGATGGAAAAAAACATGAAGTGAATTACATAATACAGACAACACATTGATCCATGTACTGAATGATCACATTCTTTGTGCCTTGAGACAGTTCTTGTACATACACAGATACAAATCTACCAGATAGTCAAAACAATACATTTCCCCCGCCCTGCCCGCGTAAGAGATGTTAGCCCGTTGAGACTGTTGAGTTCATTTTAAACTTCATGGAAGAAAATTTGACCCTTATTGAACATTCTCTGTTTTCTTTGGTGCATACAAATGGTCTTAATAGCTAATCAACCCCTTTCACCTAAATTAGGAGGCGGTACAACACTGCACACATTTCCTTCATAAAGCAGGGCCACAGAAGGTCATCGATCGTGTGTGTCGGGATAAAGTAGATCAATAACCACACATGTCTCCTACGCTGAATGAGTCACAGAAGGAGGAGAACATTGGTGTCTATTCGGGTTACCGAAATCGCGTTCATCTGATGGATCGTGTCCTTCATCTTAAACATCAATTCTAACTAGCAGCCTGCTGTAACCCATTATTCTAATGTTAGCCAACCACATGATGAGCAAAGCTAACGCCATTAAATCTCTTTTCAATTCAGGCTCTCGGTACACTAACAAAATCAAGTGTTCCTGCTAAAGAAAGTCTACAGGGATGTTTGAGGATAAGGCTTTGAGGGCTACCAACTTTAACCAAAGTCAGAAGGAAGTGACCCACATCTATCTGTGGCTGATAGACGTCAACAGTACACTGGAGTAATTGATGGCTGATAAAGACATTGCGCAACTCGATTTCCTGGTTTAAAAAAAAGCATTACAAACAAAGAGTACTGTTTTGTTTTTCAACTTCATGCAGATAAAAAAAACACCCTGGACGACATAAAATACGAAACCAAATGTAATGGAAAAAGTCCCTTTGTGGAAAAAAGCTACGCTAGTAAAGTGGTCACATACAAGTCAGCGCAAATGGAACGATTTATATGCAGCCTGTGGAGGGGCACCAGTTGAGACAAAAGCAACTACACAAAAGAGCTTTCTTCACGTTCCTCTCGTCAAACCACATTTGGACTGAAGAGATCTCACCCCCCAGGTGTAGACACTCTTCTCACCCAACGTGTTAAGTTCTACATCTGAACGGGCCGAATGTTAAAGAAGTCATGCGGAGGCGTTTTACTTCGCATGCGCTAACGGTGGTGCTAAAGAAACGCTAATGGCTTAGACGCAGGCGTTCACACCTCTCAGTTGATTTTTAACAAAGCGTTGCTCTTTAGCTGACATTTCCTTGAATAAAGCGTATAGTTTCAGATTAAACTATCGAGCAACACTTATGGTGCGACTCACTTCATCTCCAGTGCTCAGTCGATGTGTTAGTTCCTTTAGACTCTTCATCATGCGCTCATCTCTAAAGTCATAGGGAAACGTCTCGGTCCACTCGCTGAGCAGCTGCAGGATCTTGGGAGCAATTTTCCGGACTCTCGCCTACAGATAAAGATCATAACCATTAACTTTAAAAAAAAGAAAACACGATAATGGCAACAAACACACTAATTGTCTTAAATTTTATTAGCGCAATGTAAAACATCAGAATTTAACTACTGCCACACTGTGTTTTACCTTATCAGCTTGAGGATCGCTGAGTCTCTGCTGCTCGACAAACAAATGACACACTTTGGACATCAGCTCGTATGGATGAATGAAGAGACGAGAACTGAGCAGGAATGTAAAGATGTATGTCCTCTGAATACAGAAGTCAAACAAATGAAATCATAAGTTAGTTGGTCTGAATAATGAAACTTAAAACTTTTTAATTTTATATATTCATTTACATATCTCAACTTTTACATAATTTTTTTTAGAAAGCATCCTTAAATCTTTAGTCTATATACTCACATCAGGATAGTATGACACAGTAGGTACCAAGTGCTCAATGAGAGCTTCCAAGGATCCCGACACCAGATTGTTGTCATGGTAATACAGACCTCCATATTCTTCTTCCTTCGTCTTGTAGAGATTGTTGTTGTAGCTGTTGGATCCATACACCGCTGGAAACGGTGGTGTCTGAGGCATTTTGTCCTGTTGGTGGGCATCAACAAACATGTCAGTGTAAGGAGCCTCAGATAAGCCCAAACACAATCAAAAATCAGACACTGATGCATGAACCTCTCCGTTATAGTGATCCTTCCTCCTCATTCTGAAAATTTTGTTTACCTTTGTGTAAAACACAAGCTCCCCAGTATCATTATAGGAAGCCGAGTGGAAAATGACTCTTTCTCGGATAGGCGACTCATGGGAATGAACACTTTGGGATTAATCTCAATGGGCAAACACCTTCCCTGATTGAGCCTGAGAGAATGGGTGATTTCATCTCTATTGAGCAGGCATTTCAGACACGGGGCCAGAGATTAAAAGTGTTCCACTCACATGCTCTCAAACTAATCCGCCATAATATCTTAAAACAGCTGAACGTTCAACAGGAACATTAGAACTAATTCATCCTCATGGTACATTTGCTTCACGTGGACACACAAAACAGACATTCTTTCAAGTGATGATATGATCCTAACGAACATGACCTATAAAAGATAGTGCTTCTGAAAAGAACGATTCTTGTGTCTCCCTAAAAAACAAAAACGTGGCCCATGACAGATGACGGTCCTGTGAGTCAGTGTTAGCTAGAGGTAATATGCAGCCACATGCAGTTCTTCACCCACACAATGCGCTTTGGCTCACATTGCCTCTACGCCTCCCACTTCTGTCTTCCAGGCTCTCACAGAAAGTGATTTTCGCACATGTCGATGCATTGCCTGATCACACGGGCAGCTCCAACGTGAGCTTTGGTGCCATTTCACAGCCTGGTCTATGACTATATGCGCGCAGGCAGATTCCTAAAGACAGCCGTGAGCATTGCCGCGCATATGGGCCCCTCAATGGAGGCACTGACAGCCGCGGCACAGGCGCCAAGGGACACCCCAAACAATGCGCGGCCCTAATGGTCGCCTGCCTATTCGGGCCCACATTTAGCCACAGGCATCTGGGTGCCAGGGTCGGACACGAGTGTGCAGGAGGGGGAGTGGGAAGTCGTAGGATGCAGAGGATCCTCAATCCGCCGACCCCCATGGAGACCTCCTACATAAAACTATCGGAATTAGCATCAAAATGAAAGACCGAGAGGTCAAAGCAGCAATCGCCCCCCCACCCATCTGCTTTACCATGTGTTCTACCATCTGAGCATGTCAATGAGATAAAAACTGAGGAAGACCGAATCGTGTCGAGGGTGACATTCCCCTCACTACCACAAATTGACAATTTGTCAAGTTCTGTATTGCTGACAAGTCTCGGACCATATACGGTTTCAATTCTCTACAAAAGAGCGACTGTGTCAGCATTTGTAGAAAAGTGGATTTTTAACCACAGTCCGCTCTTGTGTCAAATAAACCCAAAAAGCAGGATCCTATGCGCATCTGTCCATGCAGCCCTGATGGCAAAGCTCTAAGGCAACAATGCACATCGGCTAAAATGGCAAAAGCGAGAGGCGTACCAGCTGCACCCCAATCTAGTTCTACGAAAGCATATAAACAAAGCTGAAGCTTATTAGTAGCCGAAAATCTGGATGTGTTTACTTTTTGGTTGCAGGTGTCAAGTCAGGCTGGCCACATGTCTACTGCCCTCTCCTGCTTAAACAAACACTGTCGCTTTGCTAAGACCACAGGCTTTGTATAAGCATATAAGCCAACAAAAAGACCCCTGCCATTTACAAAACTGCTGCGCTGGCTTTGACTATTGATTATTTGGACTATACTGTACGTTAAGGCTGCACGATATATCGTTTTAGCATCGATATCGCGATGTACGCATGCGCAATAGTCACATCGCACGAGGTGCGATGCATGGAACGTTTTTTTTTCTATATTTGCCTGATATAAAGTAATGAATTCTGATTTATGGGTGCTTTTTTTTTTTACAAAGTACACGTTGTTGCTTCACGTTTTTGACACGCAGCCTCTGCATGCGTGCGCATGGGGAAATGAGCGAGGAACGGGAGAAAAGCACGGAAATGGACGACTTGTTCGCAAAAAGAAGCGCATCTTCAATTATTTGGAAATATTTTGGCTACAGAAAGGATGATGTTGACCAAAAACAAACAGGTACTTTGTCGGGAGTGCCGTGCAGTAGTTCCCACAACACGCGGAAACACAACTAATTTGTTTGATCATTTAAGTCCGCACCACAGAGCTCTGTATGACGAGTGCAAAGCCAGATCTGATTGCCGTCCAAAGCCGTTATTTGCCGTTATTTTGTCCCTCATGTTAATTCCCTAATGTGATAATTATGTGTCCTCTTTAGTGTAGCGCTCTGTTTTAACCTGGAATACATGCATATAGCATCCCCCATAACTAGATCGCTTCTAGACGCCAGACTGCACTTCTTCATTCACAAATGAGCTCCCTTATTTTAGGGTAAGAAGCAACATTTATTATTAAATAGCAATAAATAAAAAGTTATTTTCAGGGTTTCACATCGTTTACTTTCCATGAACATGACCACAAAATCACCCCAATTATTCTTGAATCAATTATTTATTTTTGGAGAAATTCAAGACATCTGATGAACAGCTCTGTATTTCTACACATCGCAATATATATCGCAGAAAAAGAAATATCGCAATGTACGTTTTTTCCAATATCGTGCAGCCCTACTGTACGTGTAGGTGGCTGTTGGTAAAGAGTCCGTTTGAAGGATGGATGAAGCTGAAACCATTTAATCCCACCCACATGTTGACTAATAATGTTGACAACTGCGACTCTGTAACAAAATGAGCTTCCTCAAGCATAGAGGAGCAACTCTGAGCGAGATAAGTTAACTTTCTGATCTTGTAATGTAAACATGGATGTTGAAACAACAAAAGCTAGACATTCTAGGTTGTTTTGAAACTGGATTCCCTACACAGGGTGTGCCGAGCTCATTGGCATGTTCGCAGGGAAGCCTATGTGGCATTCTTATCGTGTTTTTTCAGGACGCTTTACGATAAATGTATAAACAAACAAGGATCAAGATTTATCGTAACAAAGGCACTAATAACCAAGGAGAACTGAAAACTGATGACAAGAGGAAGAAAATGATCCCCACACTCCTCCAACAGTGGTCATATACTCATAAAATGGGTATAATTTCTAGATTTTGAAAGAGTAATCTCACAGTTGTGTGGACAATAGCCTGATAAATGAGTTTAGTGTACAAAGACAAATCACAATGTTTAAACATTACGAAATGAGGAAATATAGACGTCACCGTTTCTTTAAGGCTCTGTCATAGCAATATAATATGTCACTGTCATCTTTCAATGTATTCAGGAAAATTTTCAAACTGCGTCTCTGTTTACGGGTTCTGTTTTAGTGGGTTACATGCTAGCCCTGGGAAATGAGCAGGTGAGTGTGTGTGCTTGTGTGTGTGTGTGTGTGTGTGTAAGATGGGGGAAGGCAGCTGTAGCCTCACTGAAACTACTCAAGTGTGTTTGAGTAAATAAAGGGCTTGGCTGGCTGGCCATAGTCTCCCTCTCATTGCAAAGCACTTTGAGCTACCTGCAAGACCGCCATTAGGGTAATGTGAGGGCAAAGTACATCCAAATCACAGATACCTGATTCACATCAGCATTTCTAAGCCTAATTTGTGTCACACTCCTTTTTAATACATAACGAGATCACCTTGCGATAAAAATAAGGGTTTATCCTGTAAAGTTGTTTATACAATACAGATTAACCAAAGTCTAGCAGAGAAGACAATCTGATTAACTCTAAAAATAGCTTAACGTTACTTATTTGATAGTGAAGGAGGAACATGTAGGTAATGATCATCTTAAAGTCAACAGGAGACTGCAGCATCAGACCCCATCAGACCCACAATAAAGACAAATATTCACCAAACGGCAAAACAAATCAATGTGATTGATTAACTTACATAAGCAAGTCTTTAAAAAATAATATAAATACATAACTAAGACGCAGGACGTTACGTTACGTGCTGCAACATTAATATTGCGTAACTTATAACGTAAGATAATAAATAAACAAACGCATTTTGCATTTAAGGAGCTGTGTGAAATCGACAAATAAATAAACAGAGCAGACATGAGTACGTTTGTATATCCAGACCACCTAACAATAAATCTCCGTACAAATAACTATTTTCATGTAAACAATCCGTCAAAATGACATGATATTCAGCAAAAACAAGGCAAATGATCATTTTGAGCGCATCTCTTGCATTAATAGAGTTTCTCACCTCGACAGTTAATGAAGCTGCGCTGTAGCTCACTCGTGCAGAAGTTTGCCTTGAACGGGAGCGCGAGAACCTCCGGTCGTACAATCACGCACTCCAAATGAAATAAACCTCAGAAAATATGACAGAACTTAAAACGAGTTTTAAACAACGCTGCCAAATAGTGAATGTTCCCAGATCATACGAATACAGACGGTGACATCCAAGCGCATGATCCCTAAAAATAGATCCAAGCAGTATTTGCGAGACGTGACCGCCTCTCACTAGATCTCACGAGTGAGCGGGTGCCTTCAGCGCGCGAATGGTAAGGAATAGTAGGCGGGGCTGTATAATGGAAGACAACCAATGAGGAGACAGCTACGGACAACCGCGTGCATCAGTCTACCGAACATGTATAAAAAACACAACGACAACTGAAAGAAGAAATGAATGATAATATAGCGAAACTACAGAAAATCCCATGAACTACACAGAATGTATTATTACTTTTAATACAAAACCTGAAAAACCTGAAAAGTAAGCAACAGAAAGTGTGCAATTGTTATCTGGTGTTTTTGAAGGGAATGTTTCGAAGATGGGGGAAATTCCTTCCAAAGCCATCCAAGGATAAACTAATTAATTTCCTAGAACAGCCAGTTGTAATATATAGCTGAATTATCTTTAGCCTAATTTTAAAAAGGTTACATTAACTAAACCTGTTAAGCATTATAAATCACATTAAATTGACACATGTTCCATCATCTGCTATTGTGATTCGCTAATGTGCAATTTACATTTGATGGTTTCAGTAAAAGAAACAATCAGGATGTTTGCAGTTGGAATTTCACTGATACTGGGTAGGACCCCACCCAAGAGACTATGGTGAATATATGAAACGGTACACAGAAACATTTTCCCTCTCCAAGAGGCTGTGAGGTCATCACCTTCCTCACATACAGGAACTCCACTTGAGAACAAATTGACAAAAATATTGAGTTATCACAGAAATATTACAATCACTAACACTGTTTGCTTGAAATATAATACTTGATATGACTCCTACATATAACATATATACTGTAACTCCACAGATTCTACCGAATTGACTTCTTAAGAGCAAGGACATTGCAAATTGTGGATTAACATACAGTGGAACGAAATGTCGTTCTCTCGGGACCATAGTGTAAGGAAATATATCATGTATTAACAAGGTAGAAAACAGGTCTTAACTTACACACACATAACTAGGTAATCTAACAATAAATATACTGGTAAGGTATACTTTACATACACTATTCATAAGTAATTTGCTGCTCAGAGGCTGTTTGTATAGCTCAGGAGATTTGATGGGTTCTTAGATGTGTTTTATTTAAGTATCAACTTTATCTCAAATGTTTCTTCTAAAATTGCTTAGAAGAATTAAAAAGGGGCAATTGTTTAAATGCATTTAGAGTGGTCGGTACCAGTGGACTGCGCCGACATGTTGTGCAGCAGCGTCCTGAATTCGAGTCCCAGCTCATGGTCCTTTCCCAGCTCCTGTTCCCCTCTCTCTCATCCCATATTTTCCTTTTTCACTCTCCTATCTACATAAAGATACAAATGCCCCCAAAAAAGAAAAAAGGCATTTAGAAAGGGGAGCCAATACACTGGATTGTGCTGCTAGTGGAAATGGTTCTAGATACATTTCATGAGAAATTAGTTCGTATTGAAATCATCATTAATACTGAAAGATTTTCAAATCCAGCCATGAACTACTAAACACACATAAGGGTTAGTCATGACTGTATGACTTCTCTTCTCCTTCAGAGGTATTCACACCCTTCATTCAAAGACCTTAATGGAGAATAAACAATGTGAAAACTGAGAGACGGAGTGTGAGTTGTTTGTTTGAGTTAGATGCTTGGCATGGTCAGAAAGAATGCAGAATGGCTACAGTGCCTGTTCTGTTTTCAATTTTGTAATGCTTCAAAGACTGGCATCTAGATATTCTGATTTACTCGAGGTTAATTCGAGGATGATTCCAATTAAATATTTTCATCCTCCAAATAATTCAAAATGTGGCATTTTTAGACTGTCTTACAAGACAAAAAGTCATTGTATGTTTTAAAGTACAAGAACATTTTTTACTAACAGGTGATGATCAGAATGAGTGGCATCGATACTTGTAAAAATGTAAATGTACTGCAGCAACTTTATTATACATCACAGTGAGTGAGTGCATGCATGAGCGTGTGCATGCATGTTAAATGACTGTAATCTGGGGTCAAGGAGATCACAGCTTTGTCTTTTGATCTCTTATGTCATTCTGTTATCATGATTTCATGATTGACATCTTTAACAGATACTTCATTCCTTAAGTGCTTCCATTATAATAATTAAAGTATGTTTCCAAAATATGTTTAACATTCTCGTATACAAAATAAAGTTTTACACCAAAATAGACCAAAATTAATTAGGAAGAAAACCAACTTGATATTTTCTCACCATGCAGTAACTCAAGATTGACTTCCTGTATGAATACCAACCCCATTATTTCAAGTCAAAACAGCTGAACATAAAAGCATTTTGAATGAAAAAAACAAGTGAATGTCAGTTACATAAGTAAGAGACCATGTTCACCTCTGCAATCTCAAAGCAGAGGCTGCGTTTCTCCACTGACCCTAGATCAGTCCATTTCACATTATTCTTGGGATGAAGAATAATGAGTAGCAGCCAACTCGACACAAGGGCAAATGTAGGTCAGTACAGTCTGTTGCCCTTTTACTCAATCATTGTTCATAGGCCATCGCTAGCACCTCACATTCTACGTCATGAGATCACATGCGTGGAAATGTCAAAGTTTGCTCTCTGGAAACCAGTGTGACTCAGCGCTAAAATTAGCCACCGAATGAGGAACGAGCTGCTTCTTGATTTTTAATGTGTTTCCAGAATAGGATTTTGTAAAAAATGCCCCCCAAAAATCCCACACATATGGGTAATGCGTGACTCTGAATACTTGATGAATGAAAAATTTCCCATTAACTCTGTATTTTTTTTATTAATTGGTTGTTGTTTGTCATCCTGAATTTGTTTCTGAACTTCTTGACACTAAAAATGTATTAAATAAATGTATTCTGATTAATGGTCTATGCAAAGTGTGCCATCTACATTCATTTTTTTCTACAGGCAGGGGCCACTTATGCTTTTAGGGGGCACAATAACACTTGTTTTCATGATTATTTTTCTGTCATTTTTCATTTGAAAAGAAGTTCAGCTCAAAATGTATCTGTTTTGTATGAAGTAAAGTGTGCACTCAAAACCATACGGCTGGATTTATTTTGCCAAGAATGTTGTCCATATATGTCTGAAGCACAATTTTTTCACAGTTGGCCTATTTTACTGCTTGAGTGGGCCTGAGGAGAACGTCTTTTTATCTGACTGACAAAACGGATCACATCCCAAAGAAACAAAAATAGGCCATGTCTAACCACAGAATGCCTGATTTAAAGTTCAGTAAATTATCCAAAAGAAAGTTCTGTAACAGTGAAAGAATTCCACAATAAAAATGTGATGATTTGTTGTTCTGGGTGACCTCTAGACTGAAGACTTCTCATTAGGAACAGAGCAGCAGATAATAACCCACTTAACTGAGCCCTGAAGGTCACTCACATCTCGCCTCTCCCTTCCCATTCTACAATAACAACAGATGCCACATGATACAACATGTCACAGATGGAGAGGATAAGATCAAAGGACAGGTGTAACACAGAGACTTGTGGTTTGAGAGAATCAACACCTCTAATTTTCAATGTATAATTTTTTTATTGGGCTATTATTGATAGTGTGTGTACAATGATGTTCAAGAGTGTCATGATTTTCAGGTCTTGTGGTAGGATCATGACAAACCCATGTGTTTTATGTGGAGAAAGGGCATGGCATTGTTTTGGTTTTGTTATGCCATGCTCTCTCTCCTCGATGTCTCGTCTTTTAGCCCCGCCCCCTTGTTTCTCCGTCAGCTCCCATTAGTGTTCATCCCTCTCACCTGTCCCGTGTCATCTTCCCGCTAGTTCCCTTTAGTGTTTAATCCTCATCACCTGCTCATCATTGTCCCTGTCCAATTCTTCCTTAGTTAGTGTTTCCTTATATATTGTCTCAGTTTCCTTTGTTGCACGTAGATGCATTGTGCTTTATGTCAATGTGTATTCCTTTCTTGTTACCTGCATCGTGGCACCCTGTGGTTTACATTGTTCCTGTTTACCATTCCCCAGTCGGTTTTGGACTTATTTTTTAACCTCGAATATTGTTTGCTTTGTC
This sequence comes from Triplophysa dalaica, assembly GCF_015846415.1. Lineage (NCBI taxonomy): Eukaryota > Metazoa > Chordata > Actinopteri > Cypriniformes > Nemacheilidae > Triplophysa > Triplophysa dalaica. The sequence continues at coordinate 24,505,781 of NC_079545.1, forward strand.
AACCTTGTGGGAAGTTTTGGTTTTGATTTCTTGTTTTGTTATTCATGTTCTCACCATCGTGGGTTTTTATTTTTTTTATTAATACAACTTTTTTTCAATTAACCCTTGTCTGCCTGCGCCTGGGTTCTGCCTTACCATTTCCTGACACAAAAGTATGTTCACTTGTAAAAACAAAGACAATATGGCATTTTAAACTTTTTAAAGGTGAACAAACCTTTCTCTTTATTTGGAATGTAACCCATTTGTTTAATAGCAGCATGCACTTGAGTTAGTATGAACGTTGCATCTTTTGTGATTTTAGGAAAGCAATGAAATCTAACCTTTCAACAAAGATATTTGGAGAATGCTTATAACCAAACCGTTCTTGGACTCCATGGACCACCATAGTAGGAAAAAATTCTTACCGATTTTTTTTTTTTTGTTCTGTTGAACACAAGATATTTTGAAATAAGGCAGGATAGCAAACAGTTCTGGGGCACGTTGGACTACCATTGTTATTTTTCCTACCATGGTAGTCAATGGGGTCCAAGGTCTGTTTGGTTACAAGCATTCGTCTAAATATCTTTCTCTTTGTTCAACAAAACAAAGAAATTTAAATAGGTTTGGAACAACTAGAGTGTGAGTTATTGATCAAATAATTTAACTTTTTGAGTGAACTATCTCTTTAACTCTAAATTTTACAGATGTCATCATCTCAAGACCCAAAGATCTTTTATGTGTCCCCACAATTGATATAATGGGTAAGAAAAGTCTCTTTTTAGGCATCACGTTCCTTACTCTTTATTACTTTTGGGAATAGTTTGTTATATATATATGTAATACTCTTGTGTTCTTCCTGTTTCCACACACTGGTGTACAAAAAACATCTCCCATCTATCTCAACTGGGACCAGAACTATACGATTAAGGTTAAAAGTTTACTGTATATTTGTAAATAAGCAACTGTAGGTTGTTCAAAACAATTACATACTGTAAATATGTCAATATTATAACATACAGCACACACCACTGTTTTGTGTAGTATGAGTGTGCCATGAATAATGCAACAATTTCTCATCCCTTTCGATTACTCCCAGCTTTAGAACTACCTCTAAGCACAACACATAAAGTGCAATATATATTAAACTGCTCCTTTGTATGAACCCTTCCCATCTGGATGCTACAGTGAGTAGGATGGGCTGCTAGTTTGTTAAGTCAGTCAGGGGGCAAAAGACTGCCTTGCGTCCATCTGTGACTGGGCTGTCTGAGGCAGTGCTGACATTTTAATTATCTTTGACTGAGGTCTGGGAAAAAAGTGCTTACAAAAGAAGACATGATTTAAAACGGTCTGAATGAGAGACACAGGACATGACTGATGCAGATGTAAGCATGATGCCCGATAAAAACAAGACAAGAATTCAGACAATGGCCATGCAAAAGGGCTTTACTAATTACACTTGATACAAAATTATTATTTTGAAATAACGGACATAAACATATATATATATATCAAATTCTCAAATTAAATGATTGCAATAATATTGTTGATCTTTTTTTTTAATAAGTTAGTTAAACCATTTAGATGATGGTTACATCATACATACAGTATAATGTGTTTATGGAGTTTTTCAACATTTTTCATCTAAGCCTTTTCAAAACTAAAGTGCTTTTATTAAACACTAACGAGATGTGCTTGAATTACATTAAATATTATTAAAAGAAAGTCATCCATATATTTATATTTATCCATATATATCATTAAGATTGGTACACATTAAGATTTATACTAACGTGTGGCCAAGTATGGTGTTCCATACTCAGATTTTGTGCTCTGCTTTTCACCAATCCAAGTGTACACACACAGTTGTGAACACACACACCTTGAACACACGGTGCTCCAAAAATGATCAATATTTACAACAAAATATCTAAATATCAGAAGTAAATATTCTACTAAAAATCTCTTGTTCCATTATAAGCATCCTGAGTTACGTTATGTGCTTTTGGAAGTGGCCCTAAAGCATATGATATAAGCAACTGACATTGCATGTGTGTCGAGTGTCATAAGTGTATGGGGGAAGGTTAGGAAATGGAGGAAACTAGAAGACAACACCCAGACAAACTCCCTGTGACCCACATACCCTCCCCTTTTCTCCCCCGTCTCCCCTCCACCTTCTGGGTAGAGACGCTTGAGAGCTGACATTCCATCCCCACCCCCCTCTGTCAAAACAAACAAGAGGACCACCTGAGGAAAAGGAATTGTTTTGTCACATTTTTAAGGGTCTGCTCTTAACCAGTTCGATGCCTGAAACACTTAAATGCGTGAGATGTCCAGGGGCATATTTATATAATATTTGCTTTTAATGCTTACTCGGGTTAGACTAAATGATCAGCACATGAAATGTATGGTGCAAAATGGACAAAAGAGTAAACTTTTTATTTAATGGACATAATTATGTTTTGATGATGCTCAATAGTCATTCTCTTGATTCTTGACTTAATGTGCTTTGTGAATGTCTTTTGTCAAGACTTCCTAAATTTGTCTTCACATTAAGCTTCACTTACACTCCAAGCACTGAATACAACAATTTTCCCAAAAAATTAAAAGAAAATTTGTAATACTTTAATACCCTACTTATTATTAAATCATTAATAATATATTTAAATAACGAGCAAAGAAATTAATTTTCCAAAGTTGGACATTTTAAGCCACTACTGTATGGTTTGGCTCTAGACATGCAACTAATGTATTTGTGTGTAAAATACACTATTGCATGCTGGGATTTTTTAATCTTTCTCTTGGATGTTGTCTTTCATCAAAGATTATAAAGTAATAAAACAAAAAAAGCATAAAAATATTCCTGAAAGTTATGTAATGAAACAAATCCCACAAAAATGGTTGGCTGTATGGCTGATGTAGCCCATATGATGTCATTGTTGCATTACAAGGAGGTAGCCAATCAGAATGTACATTCCTCAAAACCTACATAACCATGAGTTTCAACCCACAGGTCTCAAAGAATGCAGCAGTCTGTTGTTGTTGTCAACAGGCATATAGCAGAGCGGCCTAATGATGTTCCCAGAAAATGATCAGGGTCGTCCATCATGATTGCTGAACAGCTGAACACATCTATTTATATGTTTGAGTTATACATTTATTTCACCAATGCAGAGAACACTTGCTCAGTCAAGTGGCCTCATAGTCACCTTTTTTACACAGGGTTATCCACTAGATAATCTCACATCGCTTGAGAGTGGTCAGAAATGATGTCACTACCGCAGAATGTTTAACAGTGGGGCAAAACAGCCCACCACATTCACATAAAAGATAATTTGTTCAGATTATATAAGAACTGTCTCATGTCCATCCAAATCGACAGCCACAGTGGCCCTGCTTTTTTGCAACTCAGAGGAAGAGTGAAAATGTCAGATGCCAGTATGTCAAATGTACGCTGTTGCAAAATTTAGACCCATTATATAATCCAGCCATATTAGAACAGGTCTGCATAAAGGTTATGTCTGTCTGTTCAGGTGACCCGTTAGACTATTTGCTCTGACCCCGCTTACAGTCTCTACCGTCATGCCATCAGTGTCTAAAACAATGCAAGAGCAGATGGCAGGCGTGCCATGCCAAAAGCCACACAAAGCAGGGCCATATGGAGCCGGCCTTGGGCTATCTGTCTGATTAAAGAGAACGTGGAGGAATCACACTTTTTGGATGTTGTATATGCTGTATATTGTCCAATCATGCCTGGCTTCTGTCTTCCAGAGACATTCTTATGATCTCCTAAAGTCTTGGTGAGAGACTTGAAAATGAGTACAGAATGCACAAGATCTGGTAACCTCATGGCAATAGACATGGAATCTTTTATATACTTGTGTAAATTTGAATTGTCAGGAAGAGGTACAAGGCTTTTGGTCCTTCCAGTTAAGCTTTCACAGCAATCACAATCCTAAATATAGCTTTTCTTGAAATAGAAAGTAGGAATGACTATAATTCCTCATTAAGAAATTCTGATTCCATCAGAAAACTTCAACTTCCTGTCCTGTACATAGTATTACATAAGAACAAGGAAGTATTATTTTCCTGCCAAAAATGTAATGTATAGATGGTTGTCAAGAGAAGCCTTCTTCTGACATTAAAACCTGAAATCCTACTCTTAGAAAAACATGGAGTTGAAGATGAACTGTGGTATAACCCTATGAAATGCTCACATCTTGAATCTATGTGCATATGTGATTTCACAAGTCTTTATTGTGGTAAATACAGTCAATATGAGAATAATAGATCATTTGATCAAAGAAATGTCTTCATTAGTGTTTAAGAGTCTCTCTGGTCTCCTGAGAAGAAATTCTAGTCACGTTTAGATGCCTGTGCAAGTGGAGTGAAACAAACGCTTCACACGCCTTTCATCCAGAGAGCAGTTCCTTACACAAATCCTCTCTTTCTCTTTTTTTTCTTTCTTGTGAAAGATTTTACAATGGTTGTGTGACCATACACAGTTTGACCTCTAACAACATTCATTGTTATATGTCAATGTAATGTACTGTGTCACTGTGTTAGCATAACAAAGGGGGTGGAAAGTTGAGCCAATCCATATCATTTATGTAAAATCCGGTTATTTTGCAGAAAAAGGCCCTGAAGGAGAAGCAAAGGGTGCTGGAAAAGGAAAATCCTCATCCAAAAACCAGTTAAGGACCTTTAGATTGTGCTAAAAATGTATCCTGTAGCCCAATATGTGCTGAAGGTTGTAAGCCCTAACCATTTAAATGTTTTAGTCATATCATATTTATTAGCCATGCATGTTCAAAATACACAAGAATTGTGCATTATTTATAATGTACGTGTGGCATTGGATCTGTTTTAAAGTTCTTTTAAAAAAATGTATGTGATCAGTCATCATGAAACCCATTTGAAAAGCAGAACATATACATGTACAACATGTGGTGATATTTTATACACTCATCAGTTTAAAATGCAGAATCATGTGATTAATCACATCCGGCATCATTCCTGAAGGTTGTGGAAATTACTCTCTATTTATAATTCACTCTCAACCTAGATTTTGTAATATTTGGGAATAAATTGATACAAAAATAAGTCAACACAAAGCAACAGGACATATATGACAGTACGTCAATAATGCTTACTTTAAAGGCGCAGCAGTCATCTGCATCATAATAAGTATGTAAATTCAGCGATAATGTTTAAGTAGTTTGATCTTAATATTCAACACCCAATTTAAAACATGTATAAAACGGACGTCTTCTCTTTATCTTCAGTTTTATATATGATATATAGGTTTCGTTAGACTCATTCTGCTTGATTGATCCTCAGTGCATAGGCTGTACTCATGTTCAGCATTCTTTTAAGGATGCATATTTGCAAGACTACTTCAAAAATGATAAGTTTACTGATATTTTCAGTTAAATATACTGCGCGTGTGTGTACACTTGCCAAATAAAGCTCATTCTCTTTCTATTTAGAGTTTGGAGACCATGTTTTTTAACAGCTGCTATAGTCATTATATGGTAAACTGAAACATCAGTCAGCACTGTATAACGCTTATCCAGGCTTTCTGGGTAAATATTACTCTTTTTGTACCATTAAAGTGTATATTGGCCATGCAGATGCCTAGTAAAATGTAATTTCGTGTGACGGTGGTGACAGCTGGTATATGGTACAAAGAGGCTGATGTTTTTATGAGCAACACAATCTCACCCATCTGTTTTGATTGATGGTGAATTTTTTAGAACATTGTTGTGCAGAAAATGAAAGTATTACATCATGATAAAAAGTGATGAAATAATTTGGATGAAATAATTCTAAAATATATAAAGATTAAAAATAGTACAATAGTAAAAATACTGAACTGAAACTGAAAGAAAAATCTGATTACTAACACATTTTTTCTGTGATTAACGACGATTAATCGCACATAACATTAATGTTATAGCCATTCAAGAGTATAATTGAGAGCTATCATGTAGGAACGTATCAACGGGTAGGAAATATACAAGAATTTAATGATGTTCTCAAACACTTTACAGTCTTTATTGCTAAATTGTAATATTAAATACAGAAGAATTTTCATTAAAGCTACAAAACATAGAATTCCTCTTTTCTTTTTTGATGAACATTAAAAAAGATGAATGCGGGCCCTTTACGAGCTGACGCCACTCCCATTTTCTGTGGTGTGTAATAAAATTTGTTATAGAAATGCCTAAAAGCCTATCTGTACTTAAGGTACCGCAAACTTTTTTCGTCAGCGGTCTAGCAGTGGGCCTCAATGTCAAAACAAGGTGGCCATTGGCCAATCAAATGTGAGAAGGCGGGAGTTATTGTTTACAGTGCTGGTGTGGTGACCAATCAAATCAAAGAAGACAGCTAAGGTTCGAGTGCAACCACTGCAACGCATGACGTTAGAGGCTAAACATTCAATAATTTACAAATTTTAACCACAACAATAGAAATGTTTAACGGACATTTTAAATGGAAAATATGGAATTCACGTGATTCATGAAATGTACGCATACATCATTATTTCTGCCGTTAGGCAACCGTTACATTTCAAGGTAAGAATGAAATTACAATGATTACGTCCGAATAAATGTTAACTTTATAACATTTATAACTGAAATGATACAAGCTTGGCGTATGCTGTAGACAAATGTGAGTGCAGCTCTTGTCTGGTCTGTGCTCAAAATTTAAAGGGTGAAATTAATGAAAGTAATGAGAATGTTCTATTGGAATGTTTTTGTGTTTTTTAACAACTGTTTCAAAGTGATTTCTTATAATTTGTCACTTCTCATTTTCTCAGTATGTCTGTTTAGCTATGTTTTGCAACTAAGTGTGGTGTTATTAACAGTTTCCAATGGTTACCTCACTCTCCCTGTTCCGCCATTTCCTGTTGGGAAATATTTCTATTATACTTGTTTACACAGCAACGGGTAGACGATTATCTATAAAAGAACTGGAAACTGATCGGAGTTTATGGTGGCATATCAAGCACATCTTAGGCAGTGCAAAACTATGAAGTCAGGGGGGGAAGTTTAAATGCCATTATGCAAAGCTCACATGAGAGGACTCTTATATAACCTATTATTCATCACATACAGAATAAAACATTTTTTTTTGTTACATAACCCTTAGTATGAAGAATCTGTATGAAAGTTAACTATGGTTGGACATAATGGACCCGATTATAGATAATTGTTAAAACACAAAATATACAGTACTGTATTTGTTATTTGACTCTTGAATAAAAAAGTGAATGTAAAATTTCAATATAACATTTTAAAGCTAAAATCATATTTCACAGTCCAATCTTTTACATTCTGTTTAGATTTTATAGGAACATCTCTTCATAGCATCACAAATGGAGTCTCAGTTTTTTTTTACGTAGCAATAAAAATAAATATTCACAAAATAACAATATCACATAAAGTAAAACACATGACATAATATTTCTAAGAATGTTTCTAGGGGTCTTTAAAACTCACAACTGAGGCCTTCCATTGAACGTTCCTAAATTACATAAACTCGCCAACTCCTAACACAAAACCGGCAGAGAAAAACATCACAAGGAAAGCTTGACAATGGCCAATCATACTCGATGTAGAGGAGGATGAAGATGGCACGGTTTCCCATCCACACAGTCACCAGCAAGATTTTGCGATACGGAGCCTGTGAGAATTATTTCCACATATCAGAAAACTAATAAATCTCTTACAAATTTAACAGTTGGTGGGTGAATTAGTTTCTCAGCCAGTGGCTACCTATTGGATTCCAAAGTGCAGATTTGCTATGATGTAACTGGATATGAGATCATTATGAGTTAGACATATAGAGAGGATTGAGAGGATTGAGAGGAGAAGTGTGTATATGCTTCAGTAGGCTTGAAGACAAAATGCTTGAACAGACACACACACATACTTTTGATGGTAATCGTTTTTGAATCTCTCCCGTCTTTCATCTGTCGCAGTGAGACCTCTAGAAATAAGTTTCTAAAGCCAAAACGCAAAACAGCAACAGTAGCTTAATCCACTGGTGATGTTTGATACGCCTCAGAGTGAAATTCAACATTCTCTCTGAACAACAACTGAATGTTTGATTATTACAGATACAGTGCTGCTCAATCACTTTAGGTCCTTTGCGTTTAGTTTTTATACTGTCACACAAATTGTGCACTTTCTGAACTTCCAGAATGTATTCTGTCAACTGGCTCTATAGGTTATCTCTATTAAAGCTCCAAGGTTTGGTTTGGAGGACTGCTGTTGGATGATATAGGATAGGAGATGGTGGTCTAGTGGATTAAACCACTGAACTGGTAAATCAAAGGTTGCTGGTTCGATCCCAGCATCCACCACCAGTGTGTCCTTGAGCAAGACACTTTACTCCATGTTGCTCCAGGGGGATTGTTCCTGTAATAAGTGCACTGTAAGTCGCTTTGGATAAAAGCGTCTGCCAAATGACTAAATATCTAAATATCTAAATGATATAACGCATTACTACACCCTTGTGGGTAATATCTGATTGCAATGATAGATATTCAAAATACTTCTGACAAAGTACACATTATTTTACAAAAGATGTTTGTGGTGCACTTTTAAAATTAAAATTGCCTGTTTTTCATTGTAATGTCGCATAATGTCTCTAAATGTTTTTTAGATGTTCGGAATGAATCAATGTTGTCATCTTTGTCACATGCACTGTCAAAAATGATTCTGTGTTGTAGTAGATTTCATGAAATTATTTGAGTAAACTTAATACAATTGTGCTCTTGTTTTTTTAACGAATATTTTAATTAAAAATATAGAAAAAATCTCAGAAATCTAAATGCACAAATTATTGAGTGATTGCAACTTAATTTTATCACGTTCAACCCACGTAAACTCGTTTATGGATCTTTACTTAATTAATTTGTGGTGGGACTACATTAATATCTGAGCTGTGAATTTAGAGTTCCCAGCATGCTTTGCATGCGACCGCATTAAGAGAGTCATTTTTGTGAAAAAGTCTCACGGCAAAACATAACTGTTACAATTTAGTAATTGTATTACTTCAATATTCAATATTGCTTTATGTACGATTCACAACACACAAATTTATATGAATTAGCCAACTAGTAAAATATTGAGATCAGATTGAAAAACGTCTTAGATGACTGTCCTGGCTGCAGTACTATGCACCCATGACTAATGATGGCAGAATATAAACGGTATACTTGACTTCTCTTTAAATAAAAGGGTATGTTAATGAATCCTTTTCTCCAGGTTTTATAAACATCCTTCATCTCTATCACTAAAAATAATCAGTCCACCAAATTGGAAATGAGCACTTTTTTATAAAACTCACCGATATTTGAGTATGCAATTTGTCCATCACTTGACAGCAAGAGCCACATCATACAGTGACTTCATGCAGTGTGTGCAATGTAAGATCTGTTCCCACAAGTCACTCAACTCCTCCAATAACACACACTGGCGGTGTCTCTCGCTGCTCTGTCTCTCAGTGTCATTAGTCACAGTGTTGAGAGCGCAGTCAGACCCTGCACCTGTCCTGTCCCACTCAATCTCACACACCCGGGGGAAATATAAAAGCCTTGGGAAAAGACGTCTGTCTGACTGCCCTCTTTTTATCCCTCTATCACACACTCACACATGTACAGAAAGTCAGACCGGCTACTGTATGTCCCCCATCCTGCTACAGGCAGTCCAGCTCAAATAGTTACCCATACAGCAGTTGTAATATGTTTGGCGTTTTTCAAAAATAACAGCTAATTTTCATTTACATTTTGTTTATATTCAATCAGACATAATGATGACACAAATTATCTTGTTATTAAGTTATATGGTTATATATTCTTTGCTTTTAAAATCATGTGTTGCCACGTCAAGCTGTTTCCACTGTTTGCAGTTGTTGTAATACTTGTTCAAGTGTCCCTCAATTGTCACGAGTGACAAACCTGGACCTCAGCATCATTTAGCATTTGTGGAGGAGAACTCAAGCAGAGAGAGCATGCTGGGAAACCTAAGACCTTTTAGTACCGGGAAACTTTTGTCAAAAACAACGAACAGCTTTACCGCCAATGAAAAACCGCAGATTCATCACAAAAGGCTACAAATACTCATTTAATGTAAAATAGCTTCCACAGCTCAGTAAAAATATCTATAAATAAAAAATTTGCAGGACTAGTAAACTTGCACTTTTACTGCTACTCTTTATCGCTTCGACTATTTGTCAGCTATGTGTTTAAACAGGAAAATCTGTGATTTTCACAGATGGACAGTATAAGTGTCTTTGTCCTCTGATCTATAATATGCATTGAATTGCAGACTCGCCAGACACAGGTGCTCCATTACCTTCATCTTCTTCAGACATCAAAGTCACCATCAGTTTAATGCAATTGAAACTGACACCATTTATGACTTCCTATAATTCTTTGTCGCATTTGTCCCTTTCACTCAAATGAGTCAAATTGTCAGGTTATAAAAATATAAAAACTAAAGATTTACATCACAAGCTCAAATTAACAAGCTTTTGCTCATGTAACAACAAAGTTCCTGCATACTGTATGTTAACTTTATGGCCGTGCTATTTGATAATATAATAAAGAATAATATACACTTTATTTCTAAACTCAATGGGCTGAAGCAAAATCTGATAGTTTCTGTCTCTTTTATCAGTCACATGCTACCACAATCATGCATTTATGTGTAGATGAAGATCAGAATTCGAAAAACAATTGAGCAATATTGTTTCTCATTCCACTGATAACAAGAATGTTTGCTTTTGAATCAAATTGATATGGTTCACATTTTCTCCCAACAGCCAACAAACAAGGCAAACAGTTATCGAATCACAATGAGTGCAAAAATGTTTACAGCTTCCAAAAATAACTTGGGGGAAAAAATCTTGAAAGAGCAATTTGGATGTGAATACGCCATCTCTGGTCTAGAAGAACAGATCAAAGCTGATCAAAACACATATGCATCATACATACTGTATGCATAAACATTTCATATGCCATTTTAACGTTAAAGCCTGGCCTCTCTCTAATGATCTCATTATGTTTAGGGTTAAAAGACTTCTCACATTCATTTTAAACCTTGCCGATTCCGTTTATAGACACTAAATGTTCATGTCAGGGCCCTAAAAGAACAGTTCACCCAAAAATGAAACTTCTGTCATCATGTACTCACATACGAGTTGTTCCAAATCTGTATACATTTCTTTGTTCTCACAGAGAAAGATATATTGCAGCATGCTTACTAAGCATTGCTTATAACCAAACAGTTCTTGGACCCCATTGACTACCAGTTTATAGGGCAGGTTTGCCGGTAGGTTGTTTCTAGCATCCTGTAGATGCTATTAAAGATCATAAGGTTTAAGATTACAGATATAAATCACTGATTTTATAGGCTGTCTCAGTTTTTTTCTGTTTCTTGTAATGCTTGACTGATTGAATGACGGTGAGAGCAGGTCTTTCTGTAGTCTTTTTACATAGAAAAATATCACTAGCAAAGAAAGCTTGGAAGTTGATACTTCCTCCCGACACAGAAAAGATATATAAATATCCTAAACTGTGAATACAAATTGAGCTATATTTAAAACAAAAAATGCAAAATCCAAAAACAATGTTTGGAAAGTGCACATTTCCAATCAGGGCAACATTTCATATCCGTAGGAAAAGGAAATCATTATCTAGCTACTGCAGACTTACAATTTGACTTTGAGAGGTTTGTAAACACGAAACAATCAACTGCAACCCGTGCATGCGAAATTGAAGCCTATTATCCTTTTGAACAATTTAACAAATGACTTAACGTATCTAATCTCACCTATCTTGCCACAGGCAAGACTAGACCATGAATAAAAAATTATCTATCTCTTTTTGCTAAAAAGGGCAGCAAATGTGAAGAAGAAAACCTTTAATAATTCCTAGCGGCCGAGCATGCCTGTTTGTCTTGTCTTAAACTCACAAAGTTTAGTTTGCTCAAAGCCACACCAGTTGCTCAATTATATCGTTTATCTGAAAACCATAAGGTGAATTATTCATGAGTAAACACACAAGACTTGACTACCCCATGTAAAAAGGGATTTCCTATGAAAAGTGCATTCATGGTGTTTATAGAACAAGCAAGATCATTCTAATAAATAATATCTAATTAATAAATAAATAAATGAAGTCTCCCGGTGAGCAAGCCAACACTGTCCTGCTGTGGCAAGGAACCCAAACTCCAATGATTGAATAATGGAGAAAAAAACCTTGGGAGAAACAAGGCTAAGCCGGGAGGGCCAGATCTCCTCTGACGTGTCATAGCTGCACTCAGTGACCCCAACCAAAAGCCACCGAGCAAATATCCACGAGGAAGAGGGAGAGCCCACCATCTGCAACCCAGAAAGTCCCACTCGCCGAAAACCGTGGAGGTTCAACCCGGTCCCACTCCACGATCGACACCAGAAAACAGAGGAACAACCAGGGAAAATAGTAATGACATGTTGTAACTTTATTCCTCTGTTGTCCGACATCAACCACAAAACAAGGCCAAACCGGACCCACACAGCCCCAGCAGAGTAATCCCCACAACCAACGAGCCCCCCCACTCCCCGCAAACACCCAACCAACAACCTCCAATCAGGGCCACCAAATGCAGCTATAACTTCAAACTGCTGACATGTGATGTAAGTTTAGCATTAAATACCAAGTGTAACTTCAGCATTAATGTGACAAGTAGTCCGTCATTGCTCTTGGTTGCAAAGTTATTTTTCCAAAAACAAAATTTTTTGACGTCCAAGTTTCCACACTACTTCTGGTTCACTAAATTTGGCCGATTTTTGACAACAAGTTGGACTTAAAAGAAAAGGGAAATGAAAGTAAGAGTGGGGATTCCGCAAAGGGAAAACACATATTTTAAAAAAACATAAAACAGTTGCCTGGTGTATAGGGGAATCTACCAGATGTTATGGAAACACTTTCACCGTGTTTGCTTGACTTTTTCTGCAATGGAGGTATATTGTGTTGCTAAAGGATGTGATGGCTGTCTAAGGACGATATCTGAATTGGATGCAGTGGACTCAAAGAAACAAACTAACAAAATAAAATGTATTTAACATCTTTTTCTATACTCTATTCTAGCAGTCACTGAATGACTATCTTTGTCTGATATGAAATGATTTTCTGTATCAATGTAATATATCTTTACAGTGTACAATGTTCTAGTAGTTGATCTTGTGTGTATTTATGTTCTTTGATCGTGTGAGTGTGTTTATAATAATCTTTTTTGACGACACTTTAGACAAATTAAAATGGAGCCACTAGTTAATCCCCATCAGGATGAGTTAGTAATAAAATAAATAAATAAAATATGTCCAGACATACAGTGTGAACAGCTAAACAATCTTAAAACTGTTCTTAGGAACTTTTCATCCCCTCATTCGTCCTCTGACCCTAATTTTGTTTTTATAACACATCTGCTGTTTCTGGACTAAGATCTTAATTCTCTAAGATCCAATGCATCACGCCGTTCTAGGTCACAAAGGTTGTTTGTTATTACATTTTGAACAGGAGAAATTCATCTTAGGAGTCAGGGCTGTGGTAGCCCATCCATAACATGGGCATAACACAGTCCATACAAAAGCGCTGAGTCAGTTAGTCATCAAAGCATCCTTTCCTTGCAAGACAAACATCCACAGAAGAAGGTCACCCGGCCCCATGTTTATGAGAGAACAGCTTGTGCGTAGGTACTTTTCTACCCCCACACAACATAACACTTTGTTTCACGATGTCACTGCAATTTAAAGCCTACCTATTTCGTTTTTTCTCTGACATGAGGTTGAACCAACACTGCGCGTAGAACTTTCCGTTTATGCATCTTAGTGTTGACATGATTTGGTGCAGAGAGTGTTTGTGCCAACGCTATAACTTGCACAAAAGCTTTGCTGTCAAAGACAACAGCGTAAATCAGTTTCATGAGAGGATAAATTGACTTTAGTGCAGAATGGCAATATGCCAAAGTGAACACTGCATTGTGTTTGCGACAACTGTTAATGACAAAAAGTGCACATGTTGTCTCAAAACAAATCAAAGAAAAACTGAGACATTAAAGACAGATATGGGAATTAAATTTCTATGATATGATATATACTAACTAACTTATCTTTCTTCCATGTAAAATACTTGCTTACACAAGACTAAGCTTGTGAGGTGGAAGTAAGCGGAACCATGAAGTTATCCAAACATGAAGGCTCTGAATTTGTACTTAACCACCTCTTCATATTAATTCATAATTTGACTTTATGTTCACTGTAAATAAAGCTCAGCAGGTGTCTGAGGACTATATTTAACCTGTCTAAAAGAATCACAGGTTGAAGATAAGAGCTGAGACGTGAATCAATATGAAAGGCTTAATAGTGAGCCCTGACTATTTATAATGCATTAAAGTCATTCAATTGACTAAACAGAGGAGCATCAACCAGAAGGCTGCTGGGATCCAAGACAAGCTGAAGCATGTAACATCTGACAGCATCTGGCAGGCAATAGAATAAAAGTAGAATTGATAATATGCATGAATGAGGCATTTATTGTGTGTTACACCCAAAGTGCTTTACAAACATATGAAAGGGTTCTCTCCTCAACCACCGGTGTGCAGCATCCACATGGATGGTGCCAATGCGCTCACCACACACCAGCTATATGTGAAGAGAAGAGAGACAATTCTGAGGATGTTATTAGGAGGCCTTGATTGACAAGGGCCATTGGAGGGAATCTGGCCAGGACACCTGGGTTACAATCCTACTCTTTTACGAGAAGTGCCACGGGATCTTTAATGACTACAGGGAGTCAGGACCTCAGTTTAACGTCTCATCGGAAGGATGGTGCTTTTAACAGTATAGTGTCTCCATCACTATACTGGGGCATTAGGACTCATACAGACCACAGGGTGAGCACCCGCTGCGGGTCTCACAAAACCTCTTCCAGCAGAAACCTAGATTTCTAAGGCTCTGGGACTCCAGCGAACCGCAGTGAGAGCCATTATCCACAAATGGAGAAAGCATGGAACAGTGGTACACCGTCCCGGGAGTGGCCGGCCTACCAAAATTACTCCAAGAGCCGAGGACGACTCGTCCAGGAGGTCATAAAAGATGCCAGAACAACATCTAAAGAACTGCAGGCCTCTCTCGCTTCAGTTGACGTCAGTGTTCATGATTCTACAATAAGAAAGAGAAATGGCATCCTTGGGAGAGTTCCAAGGCAAAAACCACTGTTGACCAAAAAGAACATAAAGGCTCGTCTCATATTTGCTAAAACACATCTTGATGATCCACAAAACTTTTGGGCTAATATTCTGTGTACTGATGAGACAAAGGTTGAACTTATTAGTGCATCTATTTACATCTGGCGTAAAACTAACACAGCATTTTGTAAAAAGAACAACATACCAACAGTCAAACAAGGTGGAGGTAGTGTGGACGACTGGACATAATTGATGGAACCATGAATTCTGCGCTCTACCAGAAAATCGGTTGTGACCTCAAGCACTTGGGATATACAGCATGACAATGATCCAAAAGACACCAGCAAGTCCACCTCTGTTTTGGAGGTTTTGTAGTGGTCTAGTCAAAGCCCGGACTTAATTTCAATTGACATGCTGTGGCATGACCTTAAAAAGGCTGTTCATGCTTGAAGACCCTCCAACGTGGCTGAATTAAAACAATTCTGCAATTATAATTACAATCCCATTATAAATAAAACCATCATTTAAAAACTGCATTTTGTATTTACTCTGGTTTTCTTTGTGTAATATTAAAATTAGTTTGATGATCTGGATCATTTAAGCATGTGCAAAAAAAACTAAACATCAGGAAATACTTTTTCACAGCACTGTAGCTGCATAAATATACAATTTCTGCCAAAGTTCTCAGTAACATAAAGCCTGCAGTAACATGTTTTAGTATTTTTATTAAACATTATCTGTTTGGCTTGTTATAATTAGAAATGACATCACAATCCCATAAGCAAAAAATTACAATACATTTTTCATATGGTGTGATGAGCTGAACTAAATCTTCCTATTGAAAACTCAGGTGTTTTCATGGATGCATCAGAGCCTGAAAATGATTTCATTTCTTTTAAGACTCACTGTTTCAAAGAGAGCAGATGAGCATAAAAGCATTTCAAGTTGCCATAGTAACACAGACAGTTGCATGACATCGAATGAATGCTTTTGACATTAGTTACTTGTGACCTAGAAAAACTCACTGAATTTGAGGGTTCACAGCGCAAAAAGGAATACAAAAAAATAATATCTCGGGATACGTCAAAAAGTGTATGAAGCTTCTACTTGGAAAATTTGTCTTTGTTACTTTTTTAATCCAATTGGTCAACTGTGGCATTTATCAGCCATTATTGCAAAATAAGACCTGACTGTGTGATGGGAACTGCAGAATAATATGAGGTAGAATAAATGATTGCTGTGATGAAAAATCAGTTATAGGTTGCTAAGGACAACCATCATTATTCAGTAATATGTGACCGGCGAGTGCCACATTTGACTAATCAGAATAAAGCATCCTAGAGAGCTGTGAAATAATTTAATTTAATGGCCACTGTATAATTGACTGTTGTCCCTGGCAACCAATCCTACGCTGTACTTGTTTTGCTTCTCTCTTATAGTGCTGAGCAGTTGCATTCTTCTCACATAATGAAATCTATTCAAGTCAAATCAATGTTTAATGTCATTTATTTAGTAGCCGGCACAATGTGCAGGATAATGTTCTGTCAGCATGTCATTATAAGGAAAATAAACTTCAGAATGATAAAAGACCCCTCTGCTTTGAGTTAGGGACTTGATTACTCTGTTGTTTATTTTGCAATATTAAGTAACTGATTGTACATTATTCCATAAGTTAATAAATAAGCAAAATTTGCATGCATTGATATGCAGATGCAGTTT
The DNA here is from genome assembly GCF_015846415.1 of Triplophysa dalaica. Lineage (NCBI taxonomy): Eukaryota > Metazoa > Chordata > Actinopteri > Cypriniformes > Nemacheilidae > Triplophysa > Triplophysa dalaica. The sequence continues at coordinate 24,522,718 of NC_079545.1, forward strand.
AACATATTAGAATATTAGAAAGTCTTTCTTTAATGTATTTGGCAACAACAGGCAATAATTTTGTGATAAAAACCCATTTCAAACAGGTTTCCCACAACACAAAACGCCTTATTTTTATTTCATGGTGTTCATTTTGTCAACTCACAACTGAATTCATAATTTAAAGTCCATTTTGATGTCTTAATGTTATGTCCTTATGTTCATTCAGTAAGGTGACTACAAAATCATCAAGTGCACAAGCAAAACCCGACAAGCCAAAATCATTATCATTAAAGTATTTGTTTAATGTGAACCATGAACTTCCTTTTTCGATATAGCAAACAGATGACGCATTAAAACAGAGAAGGTGGACGAGGGATTGACGGCTGACAGTTTGCATAGAACAAAAGCCCAGCAAAAAATCTATTTGGCTTTGGCACATTGTAATTGCATTAATCCTTAAAGCTCATCTCATTGGAGTTAAGCCGTCTGCACTGATCCCCTGTGTTGAGTGGATCTGGAGCAGAGTCCCATGGAGAAAGCCATTGTTCAACACGCATACATTAGAATAATATTAGGCCTGGGTCTTCCTGTGTGTCTGTGGAGATTCTGAATTCTCCCAGTTTACATCAGGCTGAGAAAGCATGCCTGTTGCCCCAAAGTTTAAAGATGAGGATATGAACCCCTACCGTGAGTACCCTCAAGATTATGATGACTTGAGAATGTGAACCAAGTGAATATTAGTTTGCACCAAACATACTTTGTGTGCATAAAGAAACATTTGAAATGAAATTCTTCAAAAAAGTTGGTCTATACTTTGCGTTTACTATTCAACATAAATGACAGATCAATGAAGAACATCACCTTTGGGACAAGCAAGTGGCAACTGAGATATTTAGATGAACGAAGCTGTTTGCTCATGCAATTGGCTCCAAAAGTTACTTAATGTCATGTGCTTCTTTGCCTCAACTCTGATGTTGTTTAAAACCAGCTGTAAATAAAACCCTAAAATGTATTGTGAGATGATTTGCAGTATTAAAGATAATCTGTCCTAAAGCGTCCCATAGAAAATCTGATCAAATTGAATGAAAAAGTGTATAAAATCAATCTGTCTCAGTTGGCCTGTGAATCTTAGTTTGGTTGCAGATGTTGGACAAATTAAAGAGGCAAAAAATAAAATGAAGGTTCTAGGTGTTACATCATTTGGTGATCATTTGATCTAACAGATTTGTATAATCTTCATACATTAATGAACACAGGAAAATAAAATATAGTTTGCTTACTGAGTTGTGATCACCCAGCGGTTTTTCAATCAGTGTCCCAAATATGGTGGGCTGCAAGAAAGTAGAAATCAATCAATAACAGAAGAAATGTAGATACAAACTGAAACTGCCACAGTTCATGAGCAGCATCTTAAATATTTGTGTGGAGAGGAATAGATCATGTGACCTCTATAACCCATGATCAAGGTACAGAAAGATTTCAGATAAACAGGCAAACCAGATTAGAAGCAAATACAAAGTCATTTCCCACATGGAAAGAACCTATATGAGGATATATGCACATATATGAAACCTATATGCAGTATATATGCACATATATGCTCATATATATGCTGCATATATGAGTATATATGCTGCATATATGCTGCATATATGAGTATATATGCTGCATATATGCTGCATATATGCCTATATTTGCTGCATATATGCGTATATATGCCACATATAGGCAAAATTGAGGTGCATATATGTGCATATATGTGCCTATATGTACGCATATATGTACGCATATATGTACGCATATATGTGCATATATGTGCATATTTTTACGCATATATGTACGCATATATGTGCATATATTTACGCATATATGTACGCATATATGTGCATATATGTACGCATATATGTGCATATATGTACGCATATATGTGCATATATGTACGCATATATGTGCATATTTTTATGCAAATATAGGCATATATACAGCATATATGCAGCATATATACTCATATATGCACCATATATATGAGCATATATGTGCATATATACGGCATATAGGTTTCATATATGTACGCATATATGTACGCATATATGTGCATATATGTACATATAATATAGGAAAACGGCCAATTTTATATATGTCACATATATTAAATTCCTATATCAAAACCTATATTAAAACATATAAGTTTATATAGGTTTTTTCCGTGTGGGTTAACAAAGTCACTGCAAGCTCAAAGTTACATAGGGCTTGACCAGGTCATGATTGTTTACAAAGCATGAGAAAAGCTATGCAACCATAAATGATCTGAGATAAGACACCTAGAAAATACTGCAAAATGTTCATCTGCTCCGGTTGTGCAGAATTTGATAGTAAAGTAATTTTAAAAATTCTTCAAGGTTGCATCATGATGTGCTTTTTAGTGAGATTTGCGACATGATTTATCACTCATACTATGTATTATGTGCTTATTTGTCACAGAGCTATTTTTGCTTAGCCTATTGCAGACATTATTATGAACTTCTTTTAGTTTAGTGCACTGTGTAATGCCTTGCAAGGATATTGCAAACCTGACATGAACTCAGTAATAATACTCAACTCAACTCAACTCAACTTTATTTATATAGCGCTTTTTACAATTTTCATTGTTACAAAGCAGCTGTACATGAGACACATTTAATACAAGTATGAATTCTAAAGCAGCCCCCCCGGCCAGGCAGATAGTGCAAAACAATATGCAAACGGTGGTGAGGAACCCAAAACTCCCATCGAGAAAAAAAACCTCAGGGGAACCCAGGCCCAACCAGGGGATTCCAGTTCCCCTCTGGCAAAAGCTGCTGCCTCTGCACAAGCTCATCAGTGCTTGCACAACAAGGCTTAATAAAAATATAAAAATTAAAGATTATCATTAACAATCTAATAGCATTTGAAATGTTGTAGAAAAAAAACAAAGTTGTCGCGTCCTTTATCCAGCTCTATCCTCTTAGCACTTGTCAGGTCACCGCTTCCCATTCTCAGCTCTGCCATCAGGTCTGGGCATGAACTGCATCCTGCGGTAACCTTGGAACAAAGAGACAAGACTGGCTGAGAGTAGAGTACTGTTCTGCACTCTTTGATGCAACAAGTACATCATTTGTTGTTGGATGTGTTCCTGGTTCCGGTTGATCTAAATAATGCAGCCTAAATCCTCTGAGGATTAATATTATGGAGGTGTAGTGTATGCAAGATTAAAAAGATGAGTCTTTAGTCTAGATTTAAACTGACAGAGTGTGTCTGCCTCCCGGACCGTGCAGGGAAGAATATTCCAAAGTTTAGGCGCTAGATAAGAAAAGGATCTACCACCTGCACTTGATTTTGAAATTCTATTAAGTATTAATTCTTTTAATAGTATTAATTCTTAATACTATTAAGACAGATAGCTGATGATCATTTTACGCACTGTTTTTGCTTTTTATAAAACCTAAAAATAGCACCCAAAACCAAAATTTAAGCAAAACTGTGAGAATAATCCATCAGAACAATGTCAGAGAATTTTAGTGCCACCTAACACAAAAGGGTGTTGTCTAGAATACACGCTCCACAACCGGTCCGGTGATGTTTAATGACTGGGGCTGAGGAGTAATGTCCGTAATAAGAGTGCAAACTATATTACTCTTGTGAGCAGGTGTCTATGTCAAGATTTATGGAAATCATGTGACTGTAATAGAGAGGATATGAACTAGTTTTGGCTAATTAAAGTCTAGACCTTCAAATAAATGAGACAATACTGCGGAAAGCTCCTCGTCCTACAAGTCCAACGGTCAGTGATCCAAAGCAATTAACAAAACAACAGGTCTGCTTTACGGCACTTAGTGGATCCTGAAGGGAACGAGAAAATGACAGACTGGGCGAGCACAGGGAGTCATGCGTGTAATTATAACCATTCTACTAATGCAACGCATGCAATCATAATGGGCTACAATAAAAACCCACTGCAAAATAATACAGTGATATATGACATATTCATATCATTATTAAAAAATACCAAAAATATTGACATATCATTTATTCTTATGGCTTTTTATTTTTTGGACGTATTCATTGACACTATACGTACCACAGTACATTAACTTTTGTTAGTTTCTGTTTTATAGTATGTATTAAAGTGTCATTTGTATTACTATCACCGTAACCTTACTCAAAATCCATTTCTTGAGATCTTCAAGTCAAAAAAGGAAGGACTTACATTCTTGTATACACTACGTAGGCTACTTATACCCTTCTGAAATAAAAACAATATAAACCCAATAGAATCGATCACAGAAATTCGAATGGTTTCTATTAAAATACCATTATGAACCATTAGGTTTTACATTTAAACCATTCAGAAATTCATTCAGCCAATAGGATTCATCTTTCTTAATCTGTCAGATAACACCCCATATATAGAATATATCAAATACCTAATCATATCATAATTCCTATTAAAACATCCCATGATAACCATGAATTAATGACCATTACATTTTCTCTTGTTTTGAACAACCTTGGTATAGTTAAAATATTGTCAATACTCTTAGATAAGACTGAAGAACTCAAAATATTTATTAAATTAAATGCTGAGTGGGCTAGAAGTTTTCTGGTATTCTTCATAATCCTCAATCATGCAAAGAGCACTATTTGAAAACAAGGAGGAATAAGATCGTCATCGGGTGCCAGAAACCCGATATTTTCCATACTGTATCATCAGTACCTGGCACCGAAAGAGCCAGCAGTGTCTACCGAGGTATCTGCTTTAATGGACACAATAGGGGAATCCACACTGCAGCCGCAGGTGCACCAGCCTCATTTAATCATTCAGATGATTGCATCTTCTGTCACACACTGAGGTCTGTGTGAAAAACAGATGTTCACCAGCTGAATACACATTATCCAAATAAATAAAACGTACCATAATGTCTGAATCTATTATAATGTCTTCAAACATGGAGACAAACAAGAAAACAATGAACTTTGAAATTGCTTGACTGCCATAAACTGTCGGAGCAGTGAACAAAGCAAATTTAATCAAGTTAATAGTGAGTTTTTCAGGTGCAGCTGTAGTGTATCAAGCAATATATAGAACATCTGATGGCCCCTTATGTGCAATTAAAAAATCAACTCGGCTAGTTTGTTTAATTGAAATAATGAGAATGATGAGGTTTTTAAATTGGGTATTTTTTTATTTGATTTCAGACTAGGCATGGGCCGGTGTGAGATTTTCACGGTAAAATAACCTTTAGCAGAAGTGTCACGGTTTCACAGACTTGCAATTACAACACTAAAATGTGTTATTTTCAAATGTCTGTGTATACAAACAACAACTTTACTGGATGCAAATACATTTGATTTTTAACCAGCATTGTATATAATAGAACATATACTGTATATCAGGTAAAAATAAAGCCTTAAAATGATACTACTCTTTCAAAAAAAGGCCTATTAGGCCTAAACATCAGACATTTCATTACATGACTTAATTTTGTATTTTTGTGTAAGAACAGCTCCTACCTAAGAAGCGGTATCAGAGCAAATTATTTAGTTTTGAAACCTTGCCTCTTTTAAATCTCTCTATGCCTTGAAACCGGTACTCGGCCCATGCCTATTTCAGACATTACATTAATTTGATTGGCTCCACTGGATTGTGAATTGATAGGTAGATTTAGATGCCAGCAGACAGAAAACATCCGAAGATGTCTGATCAACAACTTTAAACAGCCAGATGTCCTTCAGATGTCAAACCTCAGACAGAGATTCAGAAGTCAATGCTCAGCATTGATTAAGACCTATCCATCTATGAGGAAAAGTCTAAGCCCGAAAGAAATTTTACATCCTGTAAAAAGCTAATTAGAGAATAGCTTAGTACTAAAGCTCAGGCTATTGGCAGCGTTGGTAAAAGCGTGGTGCTGACCATCCACATGCATAAATCCACCAGTGGACACCGACTATTCTTGTATAGATGTTTTCTCAAACTTTTCAGATCAAGTACCATCTCTAATAGTTGTTCCAAGAGGCTCCAATGCCATTATAAAGTTTGCCCACGACACTACGGTGGAAGGTCTGATCACTGACGCTGATGAAATGGCCTACAGAGAAGAGGTGCACATTCTGTCACTTTGGTGTGAAGAACACAACCTCTCTCACAACGTCAGAAAGACCTTGGAGCTGGTGGTGGACTTCAAGAGGAGAGACAGCGTACACAGTCCTATCACCATCAACGGAGCACCAGTGGAGAGAGCAACACTTTCAAGTTCCTTGTTTTCAATATCACAGAGGAGCTCACATGGACCACTCACACCGAAGGAGTATTGAAGAAGGCTCACAATCGTCTCTTCTTCCTGAGACGGCTGAGGAAGTTTGGCCAGAATCACCACATCCTCACTCGATTCTACACCAGTACAATAGAGAGTCCTAACTGACTGCATCACTTTCTGGTACGGTAACAGCTGCGCTCTCAACCTGAAAGCCCTGCACAGAGTTGTACGAACCGTCGGAGGTGAGCTTCCCTCCCTCCAGGAAATTTACACCAGACGGTGTGTGAAAAAAGAGAGGAGGATTACCAGAAACACTTCCCACCCGAGTCACTGCCTGTTCTCACTTCTTCCATCAGGAAAGAGATACCGCAGCATCAGAACCTGCAGCACTAGACTACGTGACAGCTTCTTTCCCCAAGCAGTCAGACTCTCAAACTTGACTCCCACAATCTACTCATCAGCACTGCACTTTATCCCCCACTAGCATGCACAACCAATAAGAACTCTTACACAGTCAGACGAATTTACACACGGTCTTACTGTAATGCCACAATACGTACCAATCACTGTACACTACGCACATTGTGTGTACATTATCATTCGGGCCCACTTGAGGTTTTCCTGCAGCTTTCCATGTAGCCGCTTTGTGTATGCTGCAGTAGTGGTCAGTGTTGTCATGTCATCCATATATGCCCTAATAGGTGGAAGATGTAGCCCAGACGTGGTTCGTTTTCAGCCCACCACCCATTTCATGGCACTAATGATGACTTCCATGGCCATCGTGAAAGCCGAGGGTGAGACTGTGCAACCTGCCATGATGCCTATCTCCAAGCGCTGCCATATTGTTGTGAAATCTGCCGTTGTGAAGCACAGTTGCAGGTCTTGGAAGTACATCTTGACCGGTGTGGTAATGAGCCCTGGTACTTGGAAGAAGCAATAACAACAGCAAGAAAGATAGCTTTAAACAGCGGTTCAAGTGCAGAAATGCATATGAAGCTTAACAACAAGCTTGAACAATAATTTATTCAACGATATTAAAATTTCACATAGGCTATACGAGATGTATTCCGTATTTATTGATCATGTATAACATTTTAAATTGTATTTAAAACACAAAATGAATATATAGTGTACCTGCGCTGTGCGCTTTAGACCATATGCTTTAGAACATGCGCTTTGATCCCCATAAGTGATTCCAAAACCAACCATTACACATGGTATCAGTTAGAAAACTATTTCACTCTGGCAGGAATATCAAACTGCTTACATGCGGACACAGGTTTCTGTCCCTAATCTTAGCTACGGCCACAGCAGCAGACAACAAACAGGGTACAGGAGCTCTGAGCCAGCTAATAAAGCCAGCCATCCAATTCTTAATCAGTTAGAGTGAAGTTTTGGCAGCGAAACGTGTGTGAAACGCCACAACTGCATGCAGAGGCATAATGAGGCTCTGTTAACCCTCGGCCCCTTGTGACAAGAAAAAAGGGAAAATCAATTGCTTTCCTGTTTTAGCAACTGAGAATAGTAGAGCGTGATTTACACGGCCTAGTAGACACGCTAATGTTTTAAAGCAAATCAAAGCCACAGTGGCAGGTCGATGCATTTATTATACATGTTGTGCAACCTTTAATGTATCGCTTTGGAGCGTGCTGTCATTGTTACAGGTGTAAAAGGTGTTAATGTATCCAGTATGTCACTACATTTCATTTCTAGAGGCCTTAAATCAGTTTGAGGTTGAGTGCAATGTGTCACCATTTGAAAAGACCATGTTCTGGCTTGACCTAAAAGCAATCAACTTATGCTGTATATTAATACAAAGGAAAGTGATTTTATCAATCAAATCCTATCGGAGGCATTATTTTATCCCTTCATCCTCTAAACGGAAAATCCAAACTTATTGTACAAATGCTGATTTGTGCTGGTTGTTGTGTATATATTCTGAGTATGTGTATATATATATATATATATAATATATATACATATATATGTTACATTAGACCCACTAGACCCACAAACATTGTCAGAGTACTATGTAAATTAAATATTTTACAAAATGAATTATTTTTACAGATTTTTCACAGATTTTTGAAATGCTGTATTTCCTGTATTTTCTAAAATACAAAGACCATACGAGGGTTAAGTATTAGGTTGTTTTAGAGACTAGACTGCGGAGCAAATAATGTTGTTCCCTTTCTGTCGGTCTCTCGACGTTGTGTCGAGAACGACAGATGGGGTTCGCTCCTGAGAACCTATCAACTCTGACTACTATAGAAAAGGCCAATGAAATTTGGCGAATGAAATTTGCATGCCGGGCTCCGCCCCCGGATATCCGGTATAAAAGGACGCCGGCGTGCAGCATTCATTTACCTTTTGTTCTTCAGAGCCATCGACTCATGAGTACAAAAACTGAAGTTTTTTCTTCCTACAACTACACTGCCGGATCTAAGACCTGTCCCAGCGGATCGTCCCTCCTGCAGCGATCTTCCCCTGGGTGTCTCGGCGGCTCCAGTGGTGTCAGAGCTATTTCTACAAAAGTCCTTTTCAGGACTAACAACTCTACAGCGTGGCATGTCCCGCTGTTCTCTTGGGTGCGGTACCCTCATCGAGGAGGGGGATGGACACGAGCGCTGTATTAGGTGTCTGGGCGTCCAGCATGCCGAGGCAGCGTTCAGTGACGCATCTTGCCCGCACTGCGGGCAGATCGTCATGCAAAAGTTGCGGTCACGGTTGGCTGTCTTCCTACAGGAACCAGCCAACATTTCGTCTGCTACCCGGGCCGTGACATCTGTGGCTAAAACCCAGATCTCCGGACCGGTTAGCGGCGTTAGTGATTTGGGGACTTCTGCGGACGCAAACCCGCCAGCCAAGCGCTCACGGGCCGTTCGCACCCCAGCACGCTCTTTTGGCCATTCCCCACCCAGCGGTGGCTCACCGTCTGGATCCTCCTCTGCGCATTCGGCAACGGATCGCAGAGCGGATGAGATGTCGATCGCAGCATCGGAGGGAGAGATGCCGACATCCGACAATGAAGATTCCGAACTCCCCCCCCCCCGGGGGGTAGAGCTCAGGAGGAAGCAGAAGTCGAGATGTCGGTCATGCTAACCCGGGCTGCCGCCAGCATTGGGCTGCAATGTACGCCATTGCCTCTACCCCAACGCTCGCGGTTGGATACTTGGTTCCTGGGGTCGGAACGTGGTGTCAAGCCACGCCCACCCCCGGTTCCATTTTTCCCGGAGGTGCATGAGGAGCTGTGTCGGACCTGGAGCGCCCCTCTCACGGCTCGTTCCTCGCAGACCAGCTCCGCCTCCCTCACCTCCCTCGATGGTGGGGCAGCCAGGGGCTACGTCGAAGTCCCCCAGGTGGAGCGTGCCATTGCTGTGCACCTATGCCCGCAAGCGGCTGCCACCTGGAGGACCCGACCTCGTCTCCCGTCCAAAGCCTGTAAGACTTCTGCTTCTCTGGTGGCGAAGGCTTACAGTGCTGCGGGCCAGGCTGCCTCCTCTCTCCACGCCATGGCCATCCTGCAGGTCCATCAGGCCAAGGCGTTGAGAGAACTCCACGAGGGTAGGGCCGACCCGGGTGTCATGCAGGAACTCCGCGCCGCCACTGACCTCGCTCTAAGGGCGACTAAGGTGACGGCGCGGGCCCTGGGTCGGACGATGTCCACTCTGGTGGTCCAGGAGAGACACCTCTGGCTTAACCTTGCGAGTATGAGTGACGCCGACAAAGTACGCTTTCTCGACGCACCCATCTCGCAGGGTGGGCTGTTCGGGGACACCGTCGAGAGCTTCGCACAGCAGTTCTCGGCGGTCAAGGAGCAGACTGAGGCGATAAGCCACATTCTACCGCGCCGTGAATCGACGGCCCCCCGGCCTTCGACTTCCCGCGCACCTCCTGTTCCCCGACAGCCCAGGGCCTCTTCGAACCCGACACCGGTTAAGGCGCACCCCCAGGCTGCACCCCGGAAGAGGACTCCGAAGGCTAGGCCCCCTCCTCGCCAGCAGCCTTCCAGGAAGCGCCCCTGACGAGAAGACGCCGGGGAAAGCAACATCTGGCCCGACCGTCACAGTTCCACCTCTGACAGGTCGGTATGGGACGAATCCTGCCTCGTTTCCAAAGCCGGGCCCTTATCAGGGCCTGGCGCCCACTTGCTCACAAAGAGAGTTGTTTCCCCCGCGCGTTCACCCCAGCCTTTCGCACACTCCCCCGGACTGTGCTCGGCGATCCGACCTCACACCCTGGCGAGGTGTGAGGCCGCACACATCCGACAGCTGCCACCACTCTCGACCCGACAGTGCGTGCCGTTGTCCCGCCAGGCAGGAAAACAGGTGGAGCCAACCATCCCCCCGGGGAAGCCCCGGCGACACACGGTTGACTCCACCCGCCAACGAACCACCCTCCGTGGGAATGGTGAAACAGGCCGTCCCCTTGGTCCCCCTGTCACAGTCCCTGGGAGCTTGGCTAAGGTTGCCCACACTGTCTCGGTGGCTAATGCGGACGGTCCGTCTCGGCTACTCGATCCTGTTCGCCAGGGCCCCTCCCAAGTTCCGGGGCATCATCTCCCCCTCTCTCAGAGGCAGAGACGCCTCCGTGCTTCGGGCAGAGGTATCCACCCTCCTGGCGAAACAGGCGATCGAGTCCGTCCCACTAGCCGAGATGTTCAGCGGGTTTTACAGCCCGGTTTTCATCGTTCCCAAGAAAGACGGAGGGTTGCGCCCTATTCTGGACCTACGTATCCTGAACAGGCACCTTCACAAGCTGCCCTTCAAGATGCTAACCCAGAAGCGCATCCTGACATCTATCAGGTGTCAGGATTGGTTCGTGGCAATCGACCTGAAGGACGCTTACTTTCATGTCTCGATTCTTCCTCGACACCGACCGTTCCTACGGTTCGCTTTCGAGGGTCGAGCATATCAGTACAAAGTCCTCCCCTTCGGTCTGTCCCTGTCTCCACGAGTCTTCACGAAGATCGTGGAGGCCGCCCTCGCTCCTCTCCGGGAGAGAGGTGTGCGAATACTCAACTATCTCGACGACTGGCTTATCTTGGCGCACTCGCGAGATCTGTTGTGTACACAGAGGGACATGGTGCTCCGGCACCTAGACCGATTGGGCCTTCAGGTCAACCGAGAAAAGAGCAAACTCTCCCCAGTGCAGACGATCCTCTTTCTCGGTATGGAACTCAACTCTGTCACCATGTCGGCGCAGCTGTCCGCAGCACGCGCCCAGTCAGTCTTGGATTGCTTGGACCAGTTCAAGCAATCGGCGGTCCCCCTGAAACTATTTCAGAGGCTCCTGGGACACATGGCATCTTCCGCGGCTATAACACCCCTCGGATTGATGCACATGAGACCGCTCCAACACTGGCTACAGAGTCGAGTTCCGAGGACGGCGTGGCACACCGGCAGCAGGCGTATGGTGGTAACGCCTGTATGTTGAAGCACCCTAACCCCTTGGTCTTCCATGACCTTTCTCCGAGCTGGGGTTCCCCTCGGGCTGCCCACGAGGCACGTCGTGGTGACGACGGACGCCTCGCTGCAGGGTTGGGGTGCAGTGTGCAACGGGCACGCGGTAGCGGGGCGCTGGACGGGCCCCCAACTGCGCTGGCACATCAATTGCCTAGAGTTGTGGACTGTACTGCTTGCACTGAGAAGGCTCCGGCCTCTAGTGCAAGGTCAGCACGTACTGGTTCGCCTGGACAGTACCACAGCCGTAGCGTACATCAATCGCCAGGGTGGCGTGCGCTCACGGCAACTATCACAACTTGCCCGACGCCTCCTCCTGTGGAGTCAGCAGGTGACCCGCTCCCTGCGTGCCACCTACATCCCAGGCGTACTGAACGAGACAGCCGACGCGCTCTCTCGACAGTACACTCCCTGCGGAGAGTGGCGACTCCACCCTCGTGCAGTCCAGCTTATTTGGGTGCGGTACGGACAGGCACAGATAGACCTCTTTGCCTCCCGCGACACCACCCATTGTCCGCTTTGGTACGCCCTGACCGAGGCCCCCATGGCATGGATGCCCTGGCGCACAGCTGGCCACGAGACAAGCGGAAGTACGCCTTCCCCCCAGTGAGCCTCCTTGCACAGACCCTGTGCAAGGTCAGGGAAGAGGAGCAACAGGTGTTACTGGTTGCGCCCTACTGGCCCAACCGCACTTGGTTCTCGGAGCTGATGCTCTTGACAACAACTCCCCCCTGGCCCATTCCCCTGAGAGAGGACCTGCTCTCTCAGGGGATGGGCACGTTCTGGCATCCCAGGCCAGACCTCTGGAACCTCCATGTCTGGTCCCTGGACGGGACGAGGAGACCCTGAGTAGGTTACACCCCGCTGTGGCTGAAACCATCTTACAGGCACGGGCGCCATCCACTAGGCGGTTATACGCCTACAAATGGCGCCTCTTCTCATCCTGGTGTCTCTCCCAAGGAGAAGACCCACAGAGATGCTCGGTCGGGATCGTGTTGTCCTTTCTACAACAGAGACTGGAGACTAACATCTCCCCTTCCACACTGAAGGTGTATGTAGCCGCTATCGCCTCTCATCACGATTCAGTGCTCGGAAGGTCTCTAGGGCAACACGACCTGGTCACTAGGTTCCTAAGGGGCGCAAGACGACGCAACCCGCCTCGTCTCCGCTCCATACCCTCATGGGACCTTAACGTGGTCTTGAGGGGCCTAGCCGAGCCCCCCTTTGAGCCCCTTGAAGCTTCCGATCTTACTCACCTAACGACTAAGACGGTTCTTCTTGTGGCGCTCGCATCCTTTAAGAGGATAGGGGATCTCCATGCATTCTCTGTGTCCCCGGACTGCCTTGATTTCGGCCCTGGCTACTCTCACGTTCGCCTGAGACCCAGGCCCGGATACGTGCCCAAAGTTCCCACTACTCCCTTTCGGGACCAAGTGGTGAACTTGCAGGCGCTCCCCACCGGGGAGCAAGACCCAACCCGGTCCGTGTTGTGTCCAGTACGCGCTCTGCGCCTCTACTTGGACCGCACTCAGAGCTTCCGCAGTTCTGATCAGCTCTTTGTCTGTTTCGGAGGACAGCAGAAGGGGAAGGCTGTCTCCAAACAGAGACTAGCGCACTGGATCGTAGATGCCGTTACTACCGCATACCGATCTCAGAATTTGCCATGCCCATTGGCGGTTACGGCTCACTCTACTCGGGGTATAGCCACTTCATGGGCACTGGCCAGAGGCGCGTCTCTGGCAGACATTTGTAGAGCTGCGGGTTGGGCTACGCCCACCACCTTCGCAAGGTTTTACAATCTTCGCGTAAACCCGGTATCAGCTCACGTCCTACGTGGCGACATGTAGGAGTGACATCCGGGAGGGCGTATGCCTGCGAAAGCACCTTCCCACCCTCCCCGAGGTCGGGTCAGTGTGCTATCTATCCCCTTTTCTTCTTACCCATTCTGGCTAAGAAAATTGGGACCTCACCAGCCTTCTTTCTTACCCACACCCTGGTTAAGAACAGGCATTCCTTCCATCACTAAGCAAGCACTCCTGGGGGTTGGCTGGGCAGAGCAGCCTTCCCCCTTAGGCCGGGAAACCTTATGACCTATCTCACATAGTTCTAACCGGACCTGTGCTATCAGACGCAGTAACACCCCCTCTGAGGGCTGTTCCGTCTGCCATACCCTCATGACTATGGTTCCCAAGCTTGGTAACCCATGAGCTTCCCCAGGTGGACCTCCACCTCGCGGTTAACTCCAGTCCGCACGTTCCATGCGTTCTCCTCCCCGGACGAGACCTTACTTTTCCCCACCATTTTCCTCCCCACGGGTAGGAGGTGGCCTCTGCAGCGCTTCTCTATTAAGAGTTGCGCTTTCCCAGTGTAAACCGAACCGGACGGCTCTCGCCTATAGAGAGCTAAGGCCCCGTCCGTGTTTGGTTACCGGTCAGGGCTGTTCCCATCTTTCTCCTGAAAGCTCTGGAACCCCCCGACCACCACACTGGAAGGTTACAAGCTTCACGGAAGCTTCGAGCTGACACGCCCCGGCTTGTTACCGTCGCTTCGCTGAGGTTGTGACGCGATACACGTATGTGGCGTTTTCCATTGATAACCCCATCTGTCGTTCTCGACACAACGTCCAGAGACCGACAGAAAGGGAACGTCTTGGTTACGTATGTAACCTCAGTTCCCTGATGGAGGGAACGAGACGTTGTGTCCCTTATGCCACAAACTTGTATCGTTTCTGTTGTAGTTGTGAGAGGCTCTCAGGCTCTTCAGAACAAGAGGTAAATGAATGCTGCACGCCGGCGTCCTTTTATACCGGATATCCGGGGGCGGAGCCCGGCATGCAAATTTCATTCGCCAAATTTCATTGGCCTTTTCTATAGTAGTCAGAGTTGATAGGTTCTCAGGAGCGAACCCCATCTGTCGTTCTCGACACAACGTCTCGTTCCCTCCATCAGGGAACTGAGGTTACATACGTAACCAAGACGTTTTTTGGTCTATTTGAGTACTGACCATATGTCTTTGCATGTTGAATGTAAACTGATTTTGACTTCTTCAAGTTGAAGGATAAATAGTTACAATCAGCATCTGAGCTGTATTGTGTCTGATCTACATTTGTTCTTAAAATATTACCAACTGAACATTTTGATTCCATAAAATACAGATATGTGTTTATTAATTAACATAAAACGCAAACCCAATATGTTTTTCTGAATTAAAAAAATGTGTTAAAAATGCAGTGAAGGTTTAATTAGATTGTTCAAATAACATTAACAGAAGATCCATGTAATAGCACCAGATATCTACTGTGTGCACTGTATTTCCTGTTAAATTACATCAATCCATCACTAACTGGCAACCCATAACATTCTACTTTAGCCTTTGTATTATGACAATTTAAAGAGATCAATTTAGCACCATTTACTGATGCATTTCTATAAAACATGCAGAATTACTCACTCGCACCAAGAAACTTGCCTAACAATGCGAAAGAAGTGAAGAATTAAGAAAAAAAGGTCATAGCTCTGTGTTAAAGCCAAAGCTTTTATTGCAGAATAAGATGGGTGGGGGGAAAGACATTTAAGAGAATTGGTGCCTTTGGACGACTAAAAGGATTGCCTACAAAGACACATTTCACTTTAAAAATGATTGGCCACTGCGCCAAACCTTACATGCTATTGTCATTAAGACCTGACATTTCTTTAAATTAACATATAATGTAAGGTTTAATGTATTTTAATTAAATTATTCATAAGAACACTTTTGATTACGCCAAGGCATAAGACTACTGAAGAATACAATTCTGCTAATGTTTTTTCGTAATATGTTTTGGGTCATTCTAATCCTCTGTTGGCCAAATGAGTGATCTCACAAAGAAGAAAACGAAAAACACAAGCCCAGTCCAAGAAGTCATTCAAAGCCTTTTGATGTCACACGAAACCAAACACAATGAAACATGAGCTCCCATAATGCTTGTCTTGTACACCCTTTCTCAGGGCCTCAACTACTGTGAGAACAGAATCCAACTTGATTCTTTAATCTCCAGAGCAATTTATCTTTGGCAGCAAATGTCACTGGGTTAATTGTTATTCTGTCTGCATAAACGCTCCTTCATGTCACTTTTTAATGATGGTGCTTATATTACTGTTTGGCCCTGTTAGTCAAATGTAAAAGTCAGGTGAGACTCATCGAAAGCAGTCGCACCCAAATCCTGTGAATCCTCTCCAAACTCATCTTCAAAAAATGGCATCAAATTGCACGCAATCAAAGTGTCAGACAAACCCAGTCAACCCCGACTCTGGTTGAGCCCTGGCACAAATGCCTTAAGAGCAAGCTGAGCACACGCAGAGAAGGAGATTATGAATTCGAAAAGATGAAAGTCATATAGAAGCATTCCTGGACGCACTCTTCAGAAGGGCTGTGTCTGCCTATGTGCATGAGGATCAAAGCGTTCCCTCTAGTGCCTGGCTGATGCCACAGTGTGTGGGGGCCTGTGTTAATGGAAACGGGGGATTTGATGGAGCGCTTGTGCCTGATCTTCCCGCTTCACTGTTGCTTTGTCTGAAGGGCAGAGACAGTGGATCAGGCTACAGTCATGCTGTTCAAACAGGTGTAAGAAAAGACCCTCTTCGACTCCAGGTGAGACTGGTGATGTCATTTGACTAACTGTGTAATGTGATCAAGGGTCACATAAATCTTACAGCTATGTGTGTTTTAATATTGTCTGCCTTATCACAGCTGTATATGTAGAGACAAATGTAAGCTATATGATGCCTTCAAAACAAATTCTGTATGAGTTGCCCAACATATTACAAACCTCAATAGCATGACTATGTTTTGTCCAGTAGTTTGTCAAGGAAGACAGAAGAACTGCTTGAAACTTTTTATATCTTTTTTTCTTATATCTGTATATCCAGTTTAACTGTAATATTTCCATTTTGGTGAAAATCCCAATGTGCAATACAATTTAATACATCATATCAAAATACACAAAAGACATGTTTTAGGTTATATAGGAAATATTATTGAGATTTCTTGTCTTGTCTTAACTTCATAATCAATATTTATGTTACAGCACATGACACAGAGGAAAGACTGTGATGTTGAACATACCCGTTGTTTGGTAACATGCCTCAGTCCGATATGTGGCTGACTCCTGCACTGTGGGGAAAAGAGAATATATTGTTGGTTTTTACATGCACATTAAATCTAAAACATACATTTTTACTTTTTGATTGAGGCAAATATATGTAGTCTTTCAGAAAAGGCCTTGATACACCTCTGAACACGTTGTTATGTATATTATATTGCGTTTTCAATTCAATTCAATTTCTTAATATACCGCTTTTCGCAATGTGCATTGTTCCAAAGCAGCTTTATAGGAGCAAATAAGAAAAACAGAAAACACAGAAAGGTAAAACACAGCACAGCGCATGCGGTTTAGAGTACAAGCAAGATCATTCTAATAAATAATATCTAATAAATAAATAGATGCAGTCTCCCGGTGACCAAGTCAACACTGCCCTGCTGTGCATTTCTGTCAATAGATCCTCCAAAAAATGACATATTGTTTTTGTGGAATAGTGCACTATGTTCTCCACATGTTTTTCCTGTGTTTTAACCCTATGATGTACTTTTTTGATACCATTTCACAAGTTCACCTTTGCAGATAATAATTATAATGCTGGGTAGACGGTATGCGTATGTAGCCTGCTGTCCATGGAGAGGGCTCCAAGCTTGGTAAATTCTTCAGAACTTGTCACAAAAAGGAATCATGTTTTAAAATTGTCAGGGACAAGACTCGAACACAGGCCTCCGGTGTTGGAGGCAAAATCTTTGCACTGTTGCCACTGAGGAATGGGGATCCCAAACGGAGACGCACACACGGAGGCATGAGTAAAAAAATAGTTTTAATGAAATCCCAGACAACAACGTAATCCACAAGGCAAAAAAAGATCCAAAATAAGGTATTCCACAAGGAAGAAACAGGAACAGTGAAATGGTTAACGAAAACAACTCCGTAGAGGCTGAGCAAAAGTAATGTTCTCTTGAGAAATCAAAACTTAATCAAACTGGCACACATAAACTATGAGATAGTAGCGACAACAAGAGTGACTGGCTACAACAACATCAAAGATCATGCAATGATACAGGGAACAACTTAAAAACACAGGGGTAAATGAGGCACATGTGGACAACAATGACACTAACTAGAAACAACAGGTGGAAACAATGACAACTAGTGGCCAAAACAAGAAACAATAGTCCAGAATCCTGACAAAAATTCAGGAAAAAATTCAAACCTGCATATGTGTTTTGTATCCATGGTTTTCCATTCATTGAAAGTCAATGGGTGCCAATGTGGTTTGGTTACCAAACGTCATCAAAATATTGTGTTTTCGGCAGAAGAAAGGAAGTCATACAGGATTGAAATGACATGAGGGAGTACATGATGACAGAATCCCCCACACAAGAACACACTACAGCACTTGATTCGTGTCTGAAGCTTAGATTGAAACACACTGACCTGAACCACAAACCATCCGTCACTTTATTGACGGAACAAAGCAATTACAAGGGAAACAGGTGACAGCGTAGTTGATATTTGGATTCCTGAATGAATTTATTCAGCTGATGCAGACATAACTTGAGCCAGCGCAACAACACCTGCTCCAGCCCATCATAGATGATAAACCTTTCCTTCACAGATGACATTTAATTTAGCTAATGCACCAATCCGTAAAGCAAGCTATTTCTATTAATAGCAAAGACCTACGGAGTGCTGTCATCCCCCTAAACTCATCATCGGTAAACTTGAAATCTTGGGTCTGAGCCACTGATCTATATAAATGACCGGATTGCATCTAGACTTCTAAACCAACGGCAGGAGGTGAAGCTGCCAGAAGTGATTGTCCCACCATCTTGGTATGGACAACTGACAGAGAGCGCCATTGATTTAATAGCGGCGTATAGAAATTAATGTATAGAAGGTGAGTGTGTATTGCACTGTTGTAATGGCACATTTAGAAATAAAGCTTCATGACCTAAAGAACATTTACATGCCTGTATTCAGATTTCCGAATAAGCACATTTGTCACATGTTGAGGTGTCTGGTTAGTCTGCTGATCTGGTATGTACCCTATTGTTATGAAAATGAATGTAACTCACTCTATATCTAATAAGCCGGGAAAATTTTTGACTTTAAATATTTAACCATTTATGTGCTGAAGACATTTGCATTGTAAGAATGTACTGTGAGACTTACCAGTCCCCATTTTTATATCTACTGTTTTATCATTAATATGTGATAATTCCCTTTTAATTTAATAGAACGTTTGGGCATACCAACATGGCGGCGCGGTAGCTTCGGTGATATGACGTCCTGAGCAATCCAGTCATTTATATAGATAAGTTGTCTGAGCACAAAACGTGAGAGAGTGCAGACAATTGTTAATAGAAACTGGAGGCCACATAACATAGCCTTCAGCTTCTTCATTATTAGGGAACCTGGTTGCTTAGTAACCATAACAGCAAACTATGTGCATGTTTTTTTGCTGGTCTAGAAAATCCATGTCACATTTTGTTGCCTGAAAGGCTAACCACCTTTTCAAGGTAATTCATGTGTGGAGGAGGTAAATGGCCTGTCATAACAAGGGGTATGACGCAAGAGCTCTTCAGGTCTACGGTTTTCCAGGTCTTTGAACAACGTGGGTGATTGCATACAAATGCTTAGTAGAAAATTGCATGCAAGACACCAAAGAAGACAAAGATACACTGTGCCTCCCACAAGCTGCCTACATACTACATGCCTACAAGTATAGTAATTATGTTGCTTTCTAGAGTACATTTTTCCCCCCAGTTTCTAAGGCAACATAGCATATATGCATTGAGGAACTGGCCACCCAGACTGCATTGTGGCACTATACATTTAAAAGAATTAGTTCAAATATTATAATTTAATAATGACTATTTAAAACAATATTATTGTGTATGTACTTTTATGCTTAGAAAAATCCAAATTCAGTGCGTTTTTTTTGTTGCATTATGCTTCAGTTGTCTATGTAGTAATAAAAAGCGAACAAGGTTTTTTTGTAAAGCTTTTTGGCAAGCGTCTACTTTCTAATATTTTGCGCACACTACACCAATATATAGAAGCTTTGCTCAATTATGTATTCATAACACAGCTGATAACCTGTTGGCAACAGCCTACCTCAAGGACACCATAGATGAAAGCTAGTCTCTGATCAGAGACTGAGTAAAAGAAATGAAAGGAGATGAAGGACGGTGGTGAATCTATGAGTGTAGCAATTTAAGCCCTCTGGCTGTAAATGTCTGGGAACAATGTTATTCTGGAAGAGAGAGTACAGTGAAGGACAGAAATAGCTGAAATGTTTACTACGCTTGTGAAAACTAAATATGGTTGTTGACATTTAAGTCATAGTCCTCCCTAATGTAAAGTTCTATATTCTGATATTACATATCACTGTTTTATGGCATTTTTCGTACATTTGTGAGCAAACTGGAATAAATAAAATGTTTGTTGTATGCTAACAACAAACATATTTCCATTTTTTCCCAAGACATCCTGAAAAACACTAGTTGAACTCAATACAATACTAGATGACTATATCCGATGAGTCTTCTTCTCATGTTTCTACAATTTTAATTACAATATAGCTGTGCTTGAGGGAGTGCAGGGGTTTGACATCATTAACCCTTTTAATGCCAAGTGTCAATCAAACCATACACCATACTGAAGAGATAACATGAGTAGAATGATCCACAAGCAGGACACAGCAAATGACCTTAGTGCAGATATACAGTTGAAAGAAAAAGTATGTGAACCCTTTGGGCTTTCTTGGATTTCTTCATAAATTGGTCATAAAATGTGTTCTGATCTTCATCTAAGTCACAACAATAGAGAAACACAGTCTGCTTAAACTAATACCGCACAAACATTATACGTTTTCATGTTTTTATTGAACACAACATGTAAACATTCATAGTGCAGGGTGGAAAAAGTATGTGAAACCCTAGGCTAATGACTTCTCCAAGAGCTAATTGGAGCCAGGAGTCAGCCAACCTGGGGTCCAATCAATGTGATGAGATTGGATGTGTTGATTAAAGCTGGCCTGTCCAATAAAAAACACACACCAGTTTTGAGTTTGCTGTTCTGAAGAAGCGTTGTCTGATGTGAACCATGCCTCGCACAAAAGAGCTCTCAGAAGACCTACGATCAAGAATTGTTGACTTACATAAAGCTGGAAAGGGCTACAAAAGTATATCTAAAAGCCTTGATGTCCATGTGTCCACGGCAAGACAGATTGTCTACAAATGGAGAAAGTTCAGCACTGTTGCTACACTCCCTAGGCGTGGTCGTCCTGTAAAGATGACTGCAAGAGCACAGCGCAGAATGCTCAATGAGGTGAAGAAGAATCCTAGAGTGTCAGCTAAACACTTGCTAGGCACATGCTAACATTTTTGTTGACAAATCTACAATAAGGAAAACATTAAACAAGAATGGACTTCATGGGATGACACCACGGAGGAAGCCACTGCTGTCCAAAAAAAACATTGCAGCACGTTTGAAGTTTGCAAAAGAGCACCTGGATGTTCCACAGCACTACTGGCAAAACATTCTGTGGACAGATGAAACCAAAATTGAGTTGTTTGGAAAGAACACACAACGCTATGTGTGGAGAACAAAAGGCACAGCACACCAACATCAAAACCTCATCCTAACTGTGAAATATGGTGGAGGGGGCATCATGGTTTGGGGCTGCTTTGCTGCCTCAGGCCCTGGACGGATTACTGTCATCGATGGAAAAATGAATTCCAAAGTTTATCAAGACATTTTGCAGGAAAACTTAAGACCATCTGTCCGCCAACTGAAGCTTAACAGAGGATGGACGATGCAACAGGACAACGACCCAAAGCATAGAAGTAAATCAACAACAGAATGGCTTCAACAGAAGAAAATACGCCTTCTGGAGTGGCCCAGTCAGAGTCCTGACCTCAACCCGATTGAGATGCTGTAGCATGACCTCAAGAGAGCGATTCACACCAGACATCCCAAGAATATTGCTGAACTGAAACACTTTTGTAAAGAGGAATGGTCCAAAATTTCTCCTGACCGTTGTGCAGGTCTGATCTACAACTATAGGAAACGTTTGGTTGAGGTTATTGCTGCCAAAGGAGGGTCAACCAGTTATTAAACCCAAAGGTTCACATACTTTTTCCACCCTGCACTATAAATCTTACATGTTGTGTTCAATAAAAACATGAAAACGTATAATGTTTGTGCGGTATTAGTTTAAGCAGACTGTGTTTCTCTATTGTTGTGACTTAGATGAAGATCAGAACACATTTTATGACCAATTTATGAAGAAATCCAAGTAAGCCCAAAGATTTCACATACTTTTTCTTTCAACTGTATATATGAGCAGAATATCATTATTCATTACAGCATCCTAATGACAATGAATGCAATCACATTTCCTTTATAATGAAATCGAGCATGGCCAATAATTTAGTGGCTTCTGACTGGCCTCACATTAATCAAGGTATTGAAAGAAATGTTAATGGACTGTATAATTCAGTAAGTGATGTGAAATTGTTTCTCAATTATGTATGGCGATTGAATAAACTATTTTCTGAATGTAAACACCTGTTGGCTAAAAAGCTAATCATCTGTGTGAATGGGAAGAAAGAAAAAGACTTGATTTTGTAAACACATCAGCACTACTGTGTATAATTATACAACAACATTGCTCAAATGCTTTAAATGATTTAAACAATATACAGGAATACTTTTACATCAGGAAGTTAAATATGTTTATAGGAACTTTCTTTGGTTTAGACTTTGGTGTCCACGCTCCTAACAACTGTTTTGGAGACAATACCAAACTGTACTCTTATCAGGGTCAAAGCAAACTATTTATAGTATTTCAGCGATTCTTACAATCAGCAAACATATTTTCCTAAAAGCATGTTAGCTATCTAAACATGAGTTATACAACCACATTAACACATCTTTTCTCAAGACTTTTTTCAAGTCATAAGCCCCAGCACAGCTCTTACAGATACTGTAGCTGACCTTGTCTAGCACAGCCTGCCGAGCCTGTTAAAGTCTGGATAGTCCAAAGCCAGCCACCCCATCAGCGGGCATCCATTTTCTCAGTGTCAGGGTGATGTAGTGCAAGACTGTCACAGGGATGACATACTGCAGGCTGAAGCACTATAAGCACACTACCATCTGATGTCCTGAAAGCGTCTGCTCACCCCTGGCCTCGCCAGCTGTAAACTCAGTGGCAGCTAATGCACAGGACATCTCTCATAAAACAAACGCACAGAATAATGTACAGGGTGTTTTTGAAACTTCAGGATGAATTACCTTGACATCTTGTGAAAGGTCTTGGGGGAAAACCGATATGAGGTTTTATTACTTCGGTCTTTGAGAGCTCACTAAAATATTGGAGCTTTCAGATAATTACAAAAGATTAACCTCAGGTCATGTGAAAGGCATATTATACAAACAAATCCTATTTGCAAGACATGGAGATATGTACAAGTGAAGGTGTTAGAGCTCAAATTCCGATCAATAATGTAAAGTAGGATTAAAAGGTCTGAGAACGCGTTGAAATGTTGTCATTAAAGCCTGAAAATAAATGAAGCTTTAAAAATGATAACAGTGAGTATGAAATATTTATTGTTCTGTGACTGAAGCAACCAAGATGCTATTTGGTGTGTGTTCGGGCCCGGTCCTCTCTCCTCGACGGTCCGGTCGCTCCTTCCTTTTATATGCTCCCAATCTCCTACGTGATTCGAGCCTGGTGTGCGCACAGCTGGCGCTTATTCACAATTACTCACCGGACTCGAACCACGGTCTCGCCACGCCTACTCTACTACAGTGTGAATTTTAACTATGATATATCTCATAGAATCACTTTGGAGTCATTCTGAGTGTATAATGTCAATATATAATCATATAATGATGGATTATACTATTATCAGTCTAATATTTAGAAAATCTTTAGGAAAGATTTTTATTGGTAAAAGTGCCATCTAATCTAGAATGAACTCAGCTTGTTTACAGACAAAAACATATTGCTAAACAATTTGGCCGTTTAACACCATTGTATCCTCTGGCATTTCACATTTGATTTCACTAAAGTACATGCTTAAAAACATGTTTTCTTTCGTCAAGGGTCTTTTAAAAGAATTAGGAAATGTACAGAAGCCCCTTGTTGATATATTCAAATCAGAGTTTGAGAAAACTGAAACTATATAAATGAACAAGGTTTGTGTAAATTAGCCTCTTCTCATAATTTAGACTGAGGGAGCTTCCCGTGATTTAGAAACACATCTGCTCAAGTAAGCACAAGAGACAGAAGCGAGATGCAAGTGTTCATTAAAAATCTTTTTGGCAAGCCCTTTTTTCCATTGTGAGTCCCCTCGTGTAATTCAGCGGCAGGATCTTTGGTGATTAGCTTGTTATATGTGAGTGACAGGTCTTTGTTTTGAGACCTTGAGCCAGACGATTCCTCATTCTAAACACCAGGAGGATTGAACTGGGCCTTTGTTCATAACCAGACACAAAGAAGATTGACACATGGTCTTGAGAAAGGGAGGTCTCTAAGAGAAACGTTCTTTGATGAGATTATGCCATGGAATGAAAACCTGTAGATTCATTCATGGTGAGAGAAAAGGGAATGAAGAGCACTGTGTCAGAGCGTCTGTGTAGTTGTGACATTCAATAATTGTGATCGTTGATCAAATTTAAACAGTACACCTAACTCAATAACAGATGTTTTTAAAATAAACTATAAGAGAAAATAATAAAAGGTTTCAATACAGGTTTGAATTTGTTTTGCTTGGTATGACAATTCTCTTTCTCCAGCATTTTACTTTGAATTCAAATGTTTTCATTTCATGGAAGGAGAGGTCCATTACCCTCAAGTCAAATACCTGGTTTTAAAATGGAAATTGCCTCAGATAACAGTCAATGAAGGTCAATTAAAGACTCTAACAGGCACAAAAAGAGATAAAGCCTTCAAGGCCTTTTCAGCAGAAAATAACTGCAGATACTGTATGACAAATCCAGACCTCAGTGAATACATTTATGAAAATGTCTTTAAGAAAAACATGACAATACTACAACAATGTGAATGTAACTAAATAGAATGTTTTAATAACCATTATATAAGCTACTGTGAATATCATAATGTTTATTAACCATAGTATTCTCGGACCAGATTTACATGATTTTAAAATGGTCATTATTGTGGTATTTTAACTCCTATTGGTTTAAACAGCTATGAATAATATGGATTAAAATGTGGCTTAAAGCATTTCATGTAAATTAAGCTGCATATTATGAAGTAAAATATTAAAGTTATATAAGATATAAGTTATATTATAGTTCACCCAAAAAAGAAAATTCAGTCATTTGCTCACCCTCTTGTCATTTCAAACCTTTATGACTTTCTTTATTCTGCAGAACACAAAATATATTTTGTAGAAAGTCATAAAGAAAGTCATATAGGTTTGAAATGACAAAAAAATTGAGTAAATTAATTTTTATTTTTGGGTTAACTATCACTTGCAGTAGTGAATGAATACAAAAGAAGAAATTGAAATATTTGTGATATGTGATACTAATATATGCCTAATATGTAATAATTTTGATTGCCTGATTGTTCAATTGCTGTAAAACCTGCTGAACATCTCGGCAAGAGGGACGGCCTCGATTGCTTCCTTCACCAGAAGTATGGCGACCTCAGCCAGCAGCACTGGATCATCCTTGCCTCTGACTGGGTGGGGTGCGCCGAAGAGGACCATGGCTATTGGGAAGCAGTTGGTGCACAGGACCTTGACGGCCGGAGGGTGGCCGAGTCACGGCGGGGGAGGATATGCTTGATAGCCTCCGTCTGCTTCTTTACTGTCGAGAACTGCTGGGAGAAGTCATCGACAGTATCACCGAACAGCCCAACAGCCCAACGGTTTCTCAGCGTCAGTCATCTGTGCAAGGTTCAGCCAGAGGTGTCTCTCCTGGACCACTAGTGTGGACATCGTCCAACCCAGGGCCCGCGTGGTCACCTTGGTTGCCCGTAGAGCGAGGTCCGTAATTCCTGCCCTGGGTCGGTCTTACCCTCGTTGATCTCTTTCAACGCCTTGGCCTGATGGACCTGCAGGATGGCGAGGAGAACGAAGGCAGCTTGGCCCGCACCAGAGATTCAGAAAGCCTACATGCTTTGGACGGGAGTCTAGGTTGAGGCCTCCACGCTCAACCTGGGGGACATCGGCGTATCCTCTAGCTTGCCCATCATCGAGGGAAGTGAGGGCGACGGAAATAATTTGACGTTTAAGCACCGAAAAGGCGTCGTTCCAGGTCTTACTGAGTTCCTCATGCACTTCTAGAAAATACGGCATCTGGGGCGGGCGCGGCTTGATGCCACGCTCAGACCCTAGGTACCACATATCCATTGGTATTTGCGTGTGAAAGCTTTATATTGGCTGGGGGGTTCTGTGTGTACCCCGAGAAAAAATCCTGCAGGTGTCCCCTGGTGACCCATACCCGAAATGTGTACGCTGGATTTAACCAATGCACAGAGACATGAACACCCGCACAGCAAGTTGAGAAAGTCAAAGTTAAAGGAGGGATGAATTAAAATAAAAAAAAAGAACCCAAGCTTTTGTTATATAAGAGGGAATCGTATTCAAGCGAACATCATTTATGTGTTAGAACTGTAAATGCCCTTGTCACTGAGATTACATCTGTTATTGACACTAGGCCCAGTGAACGGCAGGTTCTGGAATGTACCTACCTATGATGACATTGATAGGTTGAACACCGCCTCCATAGAAAAATATAAATGACTACTTCTCTAGCCCCGCCCACTGGTTCGCACATGACAATTCTGAAGTAACACAGGTGGCGTGGAACCAGATAGAGCGAGCAAGTAATAAACAAACATGCAGTTAAAGATAGTTAAATATTGTGCCACCCCTGGTCGTGGAAAATCATTTGGATTCCGACATTAGTAATGCCTGGTTAAAGTTGAATAAAAACATGGAGCGTTTCTTCGTTTCATTTCTCCGAGGGAGAACTGGATTTCTGGAATGTCATAAATTTAAAAGCAGTGCTGTGTCGTCAATATTAGATTCGATAGGAATGCTGCAGCAATCTTATCTGTGAGTAAAACATTTTGTACTGTCTGCACTATTGCTTTGCTAGAGATCGCTTCATGTGCCCTGAGCACTGTCGCACATGATTAGTATTACCTGGGGACCTCTAGTCATTTGTAATACTTGCAGAGGCTGCTATCCAATCAAAGCAGTGGGCGATAAAGTCTTCAATGCGGCATGCCCATTAAAACTGAGCATTTGTAGGGCTGGCCTCAAAACCCATGTACAAAATAGCCTATTGATTTTGATGTTTTTGAATGTAAAAATCACACAAACGTCATAACTAGACCTCATACAACAGTATAAAACAATAAACAAGGTTAAAAAGGTGAAGCTTCACTTGTCTAGGGGGCTGACTCCTGGATGTTTTGTTTTGTCTTGCTGTTATCCTTTGTTTTGAGATATCTTGACAATACACATATAACCCTCTGTGTGTTTGTGTGTTTGTGTGTGCGTTGGGTGTTTGTGTGTGTGTGTGTGTGTGTGTGTGTATCTACCTTAGCTTGCATGACAGAGAAATCTCCAACTGGGTGCTAAACAAGTGACTGCAGGATGCTAATAAGTACCAGATATGAGCCAATTTATCATTCAACACCTAAACCCTCCACAACTTTCTAAAATATGTTGATCGAAATTCTCATATCTTTTCAACGCTTTTATATATTATTCACTAAGAAAGCTTAATCTAACCAAAGGCAACGAACCCATTTAAACAACTAAACACAACTGAAATCACCAAAACATTGAAAAAAGCTTAGAGAAATAAAAATATAGCAAAATAAACTTTATCCAAGACCTAAACCACTGTAAACAGATTAAGAGCTGGCCTGCTAACTCCTCCTAATCATGTAAATAGAAAGATTATTATTTAAGCGTCAACTGAGATAAATAGAAACAATGAGACAAAAAACACACACAGTAATTCAAATATAAACATCAACATGAGGAAAGTATTTTTTGTTTTGGGATTACGGCAAAGGCTGATCTGATGGCTTTGTGCTGCAGATCCAAACAGAATATTCACTTATGTAATGGCCTGGTGCTAATCCCTAAGCATTACTGTAGTCATGTTATCTAGACACACTCCTGCTGCCTTTATAAACTGATTGTCACCATAAGATCATTGAAAAGTATTTGTTTTTGAACATCTTGGTATAGGAGTTCACGATATGATAATTAAACATTACATTTATAATATGAAAGAAAGCATTGTCCTGACAAAGACAACACACTGCAAATTGGTGTTTATGCTGATCCAATGATTACACACAATTAACTTGGCTTATTGAAGATTTTCTAATATAACCTATTCTATTATGTAAAACTAGGCTAATTAAAGGAATAGGCCAATTTTTACCATTCATAGTTATAATGAAATGAAGGCTAGGTAAATTTTTGTTTTGTGCATCTTTGGTGTTTGACATGCGTTTTACAGGTGCAGTTTCTCCTGACACACTGACCCACCATAAGAGCTTAAGAACCAAAAGTCTGGCTCCTGTTCTACACAGGCTAAATTGCAATGTCCTGACGATGTGAAGTTATTAATGTCATTCACGAATTGCGTGGTAGCAGCATCAACAATGATCGCCTGTTGTGAAGGTTGCAATACACCTCCACAAATCTGCCGTTTGCTTTTAACAGTTAAACAATTAGACTACTACAAAATGTGTTTTTCTTCTTTCATAGAATTAAGTGTTAACACATTTAAATTAATATAAATAAATAAAAAATCAAGTCTGTTCTCAGAAACGCTTGTTTCAAACTTCTTGTAACACACGAAGAAAGACAGACGGGTTTAAATCTTACCTCGATCATAGGAGATGCGCCTTTCTCGGGCAGAGTACATCCCAGCAGCTCGGTAAGAAACTTTGCCATATAAAGCTGCAGAATTTCCCCGCTAGAATGAAAACGCAGCTGGCTGTTTCTCTCACTACAGAGCCGACAGGTAGTCTTGCTTCAGCACCGGTTTCCTACAGCACATTGCGTCGGGTTTTCAGCATTTCTTTCACTCTGAACTCATAGACGTTTTTTTAAAGGTGTGACGGCTCTCCGTCTTTGTCTGCGTCTGTCTGTCCGCATATCGCGTCCTGAGCACGGTTGCGGTGTCTCTGTTTTAGATCTCATTCATAACGGTGCTTATAGTCCTCGTGGAGGGAGGGATCAGCGATGGGGGCGACATACTGTACAGGCAGATGTGCGGGTACTTACAAGTACTTACTTCTTTCTGGAAGGTAGTTGTGCGATATGGAAGCCCCTTTTCCACCAGGGTTGGGATTTTTTTTAGAATTTGTAAGTCATAATAATGACTTAGTATCTCATAATAATGACGTAGTATCTCATAATAATGACTTAGTATCTCATAATAATGACTTAGTATCTCATAATAATGACGTAGTATCTCATAATAATGACTTAGTAATTCTAAAAAAATTCCCAACCCTGGCGGAAACGGGCTTCCATAGTGCGACCTGTATTTTGCGACCTGTATTTTTTACATCAGCAGTCTTAGTCAGTGCCGGCCCGAGCCTCTTGGGGGCCCTAAGCAGAATTTGATTTGGGGGGCCCCCTCCCAGCACGCAGAGTCACCTGTGCTTGAAGATTATTGACACAAATGTCACGCTATAATGTTACATTGTAAATGAATATAAATACTTAATACGATACTTAAATAAAAGACTTTACTCTTCAACTTCTAAATACAAACTGTCACAAAAACAAGAAATAAATAATTTGCAAATGTAGATTAAATGTGCAATCTTTTAAATACATTTAGATTTAGTAATTTATTAATTACAGTGACACGCACTTGCGGCCCGGCGCGAATTGTCAATGCACGCGAAATGTGTCTAAGCGCAATTGCGCATGACTCAACCGCTGGCAGTCACAGCAACAGTTGTCGGCAAATCAGAATTTTCTTATCTTGAATTATTCATTTCATTTATCCATTCATATTCATTAATTAAGTTATTCATTCATTTCTATAACTTGTTTTAAGTTATTTAATTGTAAAGAAAACGATTGGGGGGCCCCAAGCAGCCGCTTAGTTTGCTTATTCCTCGGGCCGGACCTGTTAATAGTGTTAACCTATTGCTGCTACTTAATAATTATGACCTGTCACCGGTTCACATAATGACGGAGGTCAAGTCCTCAGATGTGCCTCAGAATAGTACACTTTTGAAATAAACCGTGCTATAATATGCAAATCAGATAAACGTCGTGTCCCAAACTTAACTTCCGGTTGACCTCTGCAAAAACTACAAAAACAAACTGTTGAGTAGTTTGAATTGAATTCAATACAGTGGATATACAATAAAATATGAATATAAAATAACAATGTAAATTGAATATAAAAGAAATTGTTATATCACTAGACAGACCTCTAACCAAACACCAGGTCACTTGGGCCAGGAGTGTGCGTCAGATGAAACTGTCTATAAAGGAACTTCAAATCTCTTTGTGTTTAAAGCTGCCATTCCCTGTGATTCCAATTTCCAATCTTTAATAAGTGTCTGATGTTGATTATAGAGCAATATCCGCAAAATGATAAAGCTCAATGTTCAATGCTAAGCGAGATATTGTCTTTAACAGAATTCGCTGTTCAAGGACTACAGAGAACTGCTGGAATTGGACTACAGCCGGGTAAATGATGTCACTATTCCGAGTTGAAAACCTCTGCCCAAAGGAATACGCCAAAAAAGGGGTGGGGCCTACCTTGGAGAAGAGGAAGAGCTGCTGGAGTAGTGTTTGGTTATCAGAAATTGTACAAAAAATACATTCCAGGCATGTCTGTCACTTCAGTTCATGAGGCCTGAGACGAACAAAAGCTTTTTTCCCGATGGTACAAAAATTGTAATCTTCAAATGAAGTGCGTTACTCTCTCGCTCTCTCTCTCTCTCTCTCTCTCTCTCGATTTCTCTTGACTTTTTAAAAATGCATTTGTATTTAAACATAGAAACTACTTCGAAAAAACTGCTTTTAAAATATAATGTGTTCCTAAATGTGTTTAGGACCTTTTAGGCAAAAACTGATATGGGTTTATGTCTGTGAGAATTCATAATGCAGGATAAAGAGCTTCATGCTAACACATTGGCAGATGTGAAATTATAATTCACACACTCATATTCATCAAATTTGACTGAGAATCACATATCAAATATATATTGCTGATCAGGTTCAAGCTTACTGTATATCAGGAGTGGGTGGCCACCAGGAGCGGTGTGACATTCACAGTTAGCGTAGGGGGACTAAGCACATCCAATACTGTGTTTCATCATCACTGTCAAAAATCCAGCACCATGAAAGGACTGAAAGGACTGAACATACACCACGTCTTTCTCTCCAGGTTGCTGAGATGGCGTTTGGGACAGTGCCTCAAGAGCTACCACACCTCTGCTCAGCCCAACTTACACTTCACACCTGATATAATCATATCTGTTTTCACACATCTCTGGAAAAGCCCAGACTAACTCTGAAATACTGCTTTTTCCTTTACTGCCCACCACACAACACAGTATAAACCCCAGAACAGTAACTGGTAACATATTACAATATGGTTGTATTGTATTGTCAATACAATTATTTATGTTAGTTTATGGTGCATGTTTACAGTTACAACTTGAATTTTAACATGTTTAAAAATGTATTTGTAAATACTGAAATGAATGATACTTATGAATAATGTTGTGAAATATTGTTCGCCAAATTATTGTGTTAAACAATAAATAATTTGAGTGAACTGAAATGGCTGAAACCACGTTGTGTTGAGAGAAGGATTGGGTTTTGATCTTGAGAACCTATCATCTGTGAGAGGAATTTACAACGGCAATGAACTTGACAAATGGCATGCGCACTCCAGTCTCCTCCCCGTGCATATATATGGGTATAAAATGAGATGGCGGTGCCCATTCATTCATCTTTTTGGGCAGAGGAGCCTAAGAGACATCTCCCGTTCGCTGCACCAGGCCGTCGAAGCATTGTTGCAGGAAGACCTTTCGGTCGTTCTCTTGGGCGGTGGAGTTGTTTCTCTATTTTAGCGAGATAGCCGCAATACTGTAAGTGAACACTGGGAAACATTGAGAGAGAGTGTGCTACGGAGACCACATCCTACCACAAGGGAAGGATACATGAGGAGAAACCATGGTCTGACCAGCGGGGAGAACTACATGGGATATAATGTGCAAGCCTGAGTAGAGAGCACACGACCTAGGTGTGTTGAGCCACCGGGGGGAGGTCACAGGTTCACCAAAAGGGAAACCAAGCGTGAGGAAGTCAACATACGGGATGACCCTGCAGGGGAGTCACTACGTATGGAGCAACAATCCAAGTATAGGGGTTTTCCTGAATGGGGTGACTCTACCACTACCGGACTCGGTATGACAGACCCATATTGCCAATGCTTAGTGATGGATGGAATGCATATACTTCACACTGCAGGGGAAGTAGGGAGCCTAGTAGCGCACTGACTCACATGAGTACAACCATCCAGTCGCCGGTCTCACCTGCTGGGAGCGTGTAAGACAAGGGCTGACACTGGTTCCATGCGGAGATTGTAAAACCTTGTGAAGGTGCTCAGCATACTCCAAACCAGCAGCACAACAAACGTTTGCCAGAGAGGCGCCCCCGGCCAGTGAACACGAGGAGGCCATACCCTGAGTGGAGTGGGCTCTCACTGCAAGTGGGCGATCTTTGGACAGATATGCCAAAGTAATGGCATCTACGATCCAGTGTGCCAGTCTCTGTTTGAAGACAGCCCTCCCCTTGCGCTGTCCCCCAAAACAGACAAAAAAGTGCTCAGAGCGCCTAAAGCTCTGAGTGCGGTCCAAGAACAGACATAGGGCACGTACTGTTCAAAGCACGGTAAAGGTTGGGTCTTCCTCCCCAGGGGGTCCCGAACGCTATCTTCGATGTCTGCGAATGAGAGTATGTCAGTCTAGTTTAGCTTTTTATTGTGTATTTGTATCTAGTTTAGGGTAGTGAGTTGATGTTCCTAGCTTGGTTGTTATGTTTTGTTACCCCCTCGTGTTTTTTTTTTCTCTTTTGTTTTTGCTGTTAAAGTCCTTGTCACCCCTTACCCGCTGTCTGCAATTGGGTCCTCTGTTCCTGTGTTCTCGTCTCATTCATGTATCAGCTTTGTCTTCAGGTACCCACTGCATATAATTAGTTGAATAGTTACTAAAGTTCAAGTAGTAGTTGCCCTTTTAAAGAAACAATAATTTAAATAGGTATTTATTTCATATGTAGAATAGTGTAAATGCATTAACATATTTACTGACATGGCATACTGATATAAAATTATAATTCAACTTTATTTGGAGTACTATTTATACACAATGGACATTTCTTCATATTAAGCCTGTGTTTAAATAAAAATGTGTTCTAATGTCACTAAGTATTTTATGATTTTTTTAAATAAAATCAGTCTTTCAAAGGAAGATATTTAAAGTGTACGAGAAGCATACTTGCAATAGTTCCACTTTTGCACAATCAAATACACTTAAATTTGAGAAATTAAATAAAATACTAAACAAATGTGTGTACTCCCATGTCAGAATTGCATCATCTTTAAAAAATACGTAAACACGAACGCACACACACACAGGTCTATGTATGATCTATCCACACTAAACTATGACACAGTAAATAAAATGTGTCATGTATTGTGCTTGATTGAAATGGTGTTGATGAATGATATATAATCTACCTTCAACATCCCGAAGGTTTTTGCAAGACATAAATTAGGTTAAATTAACATCAAATAGAGACTTGCTTGAGTCTCATGCTTCTCACACTTGTCTCCTGAGTCAAACACTCTCACATTTATCTCCTCTAAAGTTTCATACGAGATCCCCGTAACATCTCACGCTGTGCTCAGACTTTCCCCCTTAGCTAGAGTCTCCTACATTCTTACATTTATCTCTTCTAAAGTTTCATATGAGATCCCCATAACATCTCACGCTGTGCTCAGACTTTCCCCCTTAGCTAGAGTCTCCTACATTCTCACATTTATCTCCTCTAAAGTTTCATACGAGATCCCCGTAACATCTCACGCTGTGCTCAGACTTTCCCCCTTAGCTAGAGTCTCCTACATTCTTACATTTATCTCTTCTAAAGTTTCATATGAGATCCCCATAACATCTCACGCTGTGCTCAGACTTTCCCCCTTAGCTAGAGTCTCCTACATTCTCACATTTATCTCCTCTAAAGTTTCATACGAGATCCCCGTAACATCTCACGCTGTGCTCAGACTTTCCCCCTTAGCTAGAGTCTCCTACATTCTTACATTTATCTCTTCTAAAGTTTCATATGAGATCCCCATAACATCTCACGCTGTGCTCAGACTTTCCCCCTTAGCTAGAGTCTCCTACATTCTCACATTTATCTCCTCTAAAGTTTCATACGAGATCCCCGTAACATCTCACGCTGTGCTCAGACTTTCCCCCTTAGCTAGAGTCTCCTACATTCTTACATTTATCTCTTCTAAAGTTTCATATGAGATCCCCGTAACATCTCACGCTGTGCTCAGACTTTCCCCCTTAGCTAGAGTCTCCTACATTCTCACATTTATCTCCTCTAAAGTTTCATACGAGATCCCCATAACATCTCACGCTGTGCTCAGACTTTCCCCCTTAGCTAGAGTCTCCTACATTCTCACATTTATCTCCTCTAAAGTTTCATATGAGATCCCCATAACATCTCACGCTGTGCTCAGACTTTCCCCCTTAGCTAGAGTCTCCTACATTCTCACATTTATCTCCTCTAAAGTTTCATACGAGATCCCCATAACATCTCACGCTGTGCTCAGACTTTCCCCCTTAGCTAGAGTCTCCTACATTCTTACATTTATCTCCTCTAAAGTTTCATACGAGATCCCCATAACATCTCACGCTGTGCTCAGACTTTCCCCCTTAGCTAGAGTCTCCTACATTCTCACATTTATCTCCTCTAAAGTTTCATACGAGATCCCCGTAACATCTCAGGCTGTGCTCAGACTTTCCCCCTTAGCTAGAGTCTCCTACATTCTCACATTTATCTCCTCTAAAGTTTCATATGAGATCCCCGTAACATCTCACGCTGTGCTCAGACTTTCCCCCTTAGCTAGAGTCTCCTACATTCTCACATTTATCTCCTCTAAAGTTTCATACGAGATCCCCGTAACATCTCAGGCTGTGCTCAGACTTTCCCCCTTAGCTAGAGTCTCCTACATTCTCACATTTATCTCCTCTAAAGTTTCATACGAGATCCCCGTAACATCTCAGGCTGTGCTCAGACTTTCCCCCTTAGCTAGAGTCTCCTACATTCTCACATTTATCTCCTCTAAAGTTTCATATGAGATCCCCGTAACATCTCACGCTGTGCTCAGACTTTCCCCCTTAGCTAGAGTCTCCTACATTCTCACATTTATCTCCTCTAAAGTTTTCATAAGATATCTCACACTGTGCTCTGATTAATCTCCTAAAATAGAAACTAACATTCTCACATCTGTCTCCTCTTAGTTTAAGAGAGTTCAATTGCTTTACAAAGAGTGCACCAATAAATAAGTCTTTATTAATAGTGAAAATATGTAGAAATAAGGTTAATGATATTCTTTATTTGTTGATACAATAAAAGCTGTACAATTTAAGTACATATGGCACATTATTTATTGTTAGAAACAGTAATTTACTGTATCATATGCTGTTATCAGGAATAAAAACAGGATAAGCAACCATGGAGCTTTCTTTGCTGATTGGGCAACCCTGTATGGTTGGAAAAGCACATTAAATAGCTTATGACTCAATCCCCAACTAATTAGATTGTTTTATACATACTCTCTGTAGAATCTTTAGAGGAGATAAATGTGAGAATATTAGAGTCTCTAGATAAGGGGGATACTCTGTGCACATTGTGAGATGTTGTGGCAATGTATAATACAATGCAATGTAAGTCGTTTTGGATAAAAGTGTCTGCCAAATGCATTAATATAAATGTGAGAATGTTAGGGGAAAAGTCTGAGCACAGTGTGAGATGTTACGGAGATCTCTTATGAAACTTTTTAGGAGATAAATGCGAGAATGTTAGTGTCCCTGGCTAAGGGGAAAGGTCTGAGCACAGTGTGAGATTTTACGGAGATCTCTTATGCAACTTTAGAGGAGATAAATGTGAGAATATTAGAGTCTCTAGGGGGATACTCTGAGCACATTGTGAGATGTAACAAAGATCTCTTATGAAGCTTCAGAGGAGATAAATGTGAGAATGTAAGAGTCTTTATTGAAGGAGCACAGTGTGAGATGCTATGGAGATCTTTTCTACGTTTTAGTGGAGACAAACATGAGATAATTAAATTTTTGGTCTCAGGAGAAACATGTGAGAAGCAGGAGACTTAACCTTATGTCTCATTTTGATGTTCACTTGATCTAATTTCTGTCTAGAAGAGCGATGTGAGATAATAAGGAGGTTTCTTGTTTGATTTTCTTTTCCTCTGGGCACCCCAAAAAACTAAAGACATGATTTTTTATTTTAAGAATTGTCTCAGTGGCGCTGAGTCTATTCAATATAAGTCAATATGGTCCAATTTGTTTGGGTACTTGGTTTCTTTAAAACATCTAGTTCTTGAGTTCTGCATTTTTAAGCTTTTACAGGGTTAGAATGATATGTTTTGTGATGAACTGGCCATTAAAGTATCCTCAGTGTCCTTCTTACCATATCTTGCATCACTTGCAATATTGCATAGAACAATGTTGCTTGCAAGGTTAAAATGTTGATCTTTTATTTTATCCCTGCACCCCAATTTACCCCAAATAGTCAAATCAAATCAAGTTAAAGTAATGTTTTAAATGACAAATTGTAGTATGTTAAACTTTTTATTGTTAAAGAACTTGGACAGTCTAAAGCTATTTCAAGTGAAAATTTAAATTGAATATCCATGCACACTCTGAAACACTGCTGATATTTCCCAAAAACAGATTGCAAAAGGAGGAGTTGAGTGATGCTACAATTAATTGATAAATAAATAAAAAACCTGTGTTGAAAAATCAAGTTTTTAATGTTATTTATATGATTATGTGGTGTTTTTAATGTGCTTCCAGAAAAACCATGTGCAAATATATCAATCTAAACCATTGCTGAGTATTTTCTCCATAAAACTGCAGTTTACCAAAGAAAGTTTAAAAATGCGGTTTAAAACTGCCCCGCGTCAATGACGTCATAAACCTGAAACCAATCACATCAACTCATTTGACCCCTGTGGATCAGTATTGTGTGGCATAAATATGCAAAGATGGCGCTTATGTTCGGGCTGAATCGGTTGCAGCACTGCTGTGTCAGCTTTCAGTTTCACTTTCAGTTTTAAGCAGGTTTAGCAGCATCTTGAACTGCCATGTGTAATTGAATGAATTGATTTGCATATTCATGTATCTGCTTATACTTAATTAAGCTGAGGTGCATTAAAGCTATTGTATATTTACAATTTCGATGGTCAAAGATTAGTTTTAAATGATAAAATTAGTGACCGCAGAGGGACTTTATTATCCATCCATCCATTTTCTACCGCTTATCCAAACTACCTCGGGTCACGGGGAGCCTGCGCCTATCTCAGGAGTCATCGGGCATCAAGGCAGGATACACCCTGGATGGAGTGCCAACCCATCGCAGGGCACACACACTCACTCATTCACTCAGGACTTTATTATAACGTATGTTATTATATTACATATATTATATTATATTTAAAAAATAATTAAATGAAGAGTCAGATGTGAGGGGGAATTGTATTTGTATGTATATTATTGTTAATCATAATGTCATAGGCAACACATAAGTATGTCCCAGAACTTGCATATACACTAAATAACAATAGAGAAGAATAAATAAAACACTCAAAAAAATCTGTTATTGTCAGCATGTGTTTGCCTGTAAGGTCTTCTGTGACAGGTATTTGAATGCTCCAGTAGGTCTCGTGCAAGCCCTGTAGAGACAGGTGAGTCCTGTTCTTCATGTGCAGGTGGCCTGCTGTTCTACCGGCTGCCGCTCACTAATTACACAAACACATAAGCACACATTCTCTAAACCTCTCAACATTTTAATCCTTTATCCGGGTTCCAGAAATGGTCATCCAGAATTCCAAACATTGCAAATGATGACAAATTCCTCAAGCTTCACAGCAAGCGGAGTTTGTTGAGCTTTGAGACAGATTCCATGTTGTGCCCTGAAGATCCTCCATATGCTCTCACAGCTGGAGGATGCAGAATATCGTGTCTCACAGCCCAGCGAGTGACCCCCTAC
The DNA here is from genome assembly GCF_015846415.1 of Triplophysa dalaica. Classification (NCBI taxonomy): domain Eukaryota; kingdom Metazoa; phylum Chordata; class Actinopteri; order Cypriniformes; family Nemacheilidae; genus Triplophysa; species Triplophysa dalaica. Next base: position 24,560,870 of record NC_079545.1, read on the forward strand.
CACAAAATCTCATCAGGGAGGAGCTGAAGAGGGTTACATAAAATGATGACAGGAACGATTCAAGGCCGTAAAACTTTTTGATGAATCGCTGCATGAAAATGCAGCTGCATGTGGCAGTAAAAGCTTGTCATGTGGGAGATTATGGAGATAAACTCTTTCCGGCTTTCTCTCGCACTTCATACTGTGATGTTTAATGCAGCTGCTTTTTCCTTTTCTTTTAATTTTTCGTTCTCGCATCTTAGTTGCGGATACGCAGCCTGCCAAACCAGCATTCAGCTGGGCACGTAAAGCCGCAGCGACTGCAGTCCATGAGCACTGACACTGCACTGCAGTACCACCTGATTTATCACTCCCAGCTGCTCTCAGGGTGAGGGCAAGACCATTAGCAAATGAGCTTTAATTCACACTGGCAGTTCATCCCTCGCTCTCTCTATTCACAAGCATTGATGTAAACCACTATAGAGATGGTTGTGGGATGGATTCAGGCAATGAGCTAAGACAAACTCCTACAGTGGTTTTTCTTTAAAGTTATACGAATAGGATTTAATTTAAGTGGTAAGTGGAGCCTCTGGTCAGCTCAGCAGTGGCTTTTTTTAATGGGTGATGAGACACAAGCTTATCTGAGCTCTTTGAAGCTTTGAGGTCACTGTCAGCTGTGTGTATTCTAGCTTTGATCTTTCTCATCTAAATTTTGGCAGCAAAGTTATTTCTCTTCGCTTTTATGCAGATAAGCAAAGTGTGAACTGAGACGTAGAGAAAACAAGGGCTCTGTGTGTGTAAAAAAGAGAGATGGAGAAAAGAGGATATGCCAAAAAGGGGAAAAACATTATAAATATTAATGTAGCCAAATACCCGCATGCCAGTCCTCACGCTAAGATAAACATGCATGCTCCACACTTCACATCTGCGCTGCATCTCAATTAATTTTAATAATTCAAGACACAAATTCCTCATCATCTGCCGGTTGCTTTGACATTAATCATTTCGAAGGTACAGTGTGCATGCAGAAAAAAATCATATGTAACAATTGGTCATATAGCAAATGCTACAAAGTGTTTCCAAAACAATTAACTTTAAGCTTTGAACTATATCATTTGTTTTTGATAGCAATGATAATCTTAAAGGGACAGTTCACCCAAAAATACAAATTACAGTTGTTCCAAATGTGTATACATTTTCTGATAAACACCACTTTACATTACAGAGGTAGTCAAAAGTGCCCCAAAATAGTTTGCTTTGCTACATTCTTCAAAACCATTTATTTTGTGTTCAACAAAACACAGAAATAAATAAAAGCAAATTTTCTTACTATGGTGGTATTGGTTACAAACATTCATTTAAACACCTTTCTGTCATGAAATTGCAAGGAAGACAATGCAGGGAGAACCCAATTGCAGGCAGGACTCAGGGATGACAGTGTTAACAGATAATTTATTATTAAACAAAAGAACACTACAAAACAGGCAAAACAAAACCCACAATGGGGAAAACAAGACTGGATAATATTAAACTCAAAACAAGGACACTAACTCACTAGACTAGAAAATAAACACTGGATACAAACACTAAACTAACACTTACTTGACAAAGACACAGGAACAAGGAAAACATACAGGTATATCCACAAGGTATCTTCACAAGGTATATCCACAGCAAACATCAAACACAGGTACAGCTTACAATGCACGAGCAACAAGACAAAGAAACATGAGGACTCTTTATAGGGGAAACAAACAGAGGATGGTAACGAGCAACAGGTGCTGGGGATTAGCACTCAGGGAAAGCTGACGAGAAGAGAGAGGGGCGGGGCCAGAGACGAGACACGGAGAGAGAAGAAATCGTCTCTCTCCCACATGAAACAGAGGATTCTGTATGATTCCACCTCTAGACCAAGAAATACCTGACAAGGTGAGGTGGAATCATGACAGAACCCCCGCCTTAAGGAGCAGCATCCTGATGCTCCTCAAAGGCACAAACAAGACAAGACAGACTTAGACAAAGACAAGAACCAGACAGACATGGTCAACAAGATAAGGGGCATACATGACATGACAACGAGTGGACTCGGGTGTGACAATAAAAATAACAAACAAGGGAGGGGGGGTGTTGGCAAACCAGAGAACATAGGGGGAAGTCCAGAAAGGGTAGGGCTGGGTGGGGAAGTCCTAGCCCGTGGGGGCGCGCCAGAGCACGGAGCCCCAGAGGGCTTAACAGGGGAAGTCCTTGGAGGAACTGTCCTAGTCCCTGGCAGGACTGCTGGGCTGGACCCCGGCTGGAGAGGCTCGGAAAGGCCGGACGGGACCGGCTGGAGAGGCTCGGGAAGGCCGGACGGGACCGGCTGGAGAGGCTCGGGAAGGCCGGACGGGACCGGCTGGAGAGGCTCGGGAAGGCCGGACGGGACCGGCTGGAGAGGCCTGGGAAGGCCGGACGGGACCGGCTGGAGAGGCCTGGGAAGGCCGGACGGGACCGGCTGGAGAGGCCTGGGAAGGCCGGACGGGACCGGCTGGAGAGGCCTGGGAAGGCCGGACGGGACCGGCTGGAGAGGCCTGGGAAGGCCGGACTGGACCGGCTGGAGAGGCCTGGGAATGCCGGACTGGACCGGCTGGAGAGGCCTGGGAATGCCGGACTGGACCGGCTGGAGAGGCCTGGGAATGCCGGACTGGACCGGCTGGAGAGGCCTGGGAATGCCGGACTGGACCGGCTGGAGAGGCCTGGGAATGCCGGACTGGACCGGCTGGAGAGGCCTGGGAATGCCGGACTGGACCGGCTGGAGAGGCCTGGGAATGCCGGACTGGACCGGCTGTAGAGGCCCTCGAAGGCCGGACGAGACCGGCTGTAGAGACCCGGGAAGACCGGACGGGGCCGGCTGAAGAGACCCGGGAAGGCCAGACGGGACCAGCTGGAATGGCGGCTGGGCAGCGCTGTCCGGTGGCTGGGCAGCGCTTGGTGCCGGCTGCTGGACCGGCTTGAAAGCCAGCCTCGGGAACACCGGATGCTGGGCAGTACTCGAACGCTTTCCCCTCTTGGGCTTCCTCTTCCGGGAGCGGCCCACAGGGACTGTGGCCGACCGAAGAGAGGCGGTGGGAGACACGGCTAGCTCCGTGCAGGATGAGTCGGACGGGGAGTCCCACGACTGCCTCCGTGGGCGTCTCCCTTGGATGCAGACGGGAGGTGAGTGGGATGGACCGGCGAACCTCACCATCCCAGTGGTCAGCACCTGGTCCTCCGGGACGGAATCCAGGTGGAAGTGGGTGGAGTCCTGGGGGCCACTGCTCGAGAGATTCTTTACCAGGTCCTGGAAAGACCCCTGGATAATCCTCTCCCGTTCCTCCAGCGGAGGAGGACTGACCAGGCCAGCCAGGAAATAGGAGTTCAGCAGAACCTCTGGGAGAAAGCCCCGCCTAGCCAACGACCCCTGTGCATAATTTTCCAGGGTCCGGTCACCCTGGGGAGGAAAAGGGCCATTGCCTTTCTGCACATCATAGATGGCTGACTGCCACCAAGCCTGGGACGAGTTGCTGCCTGCTGGGTTAATTACTGGCTCGTGCATTCTGTCATGAAATTGCAAGGAAGACAATGCAGGGAGAACCCAATTGCAGGCAGGACTCAGGGATGACAGTGTTAACAGATAATTTATTATTAAACAAAAGAACACTACAAAACAGGCAAAACAAAACCCACAATGGGGAAAACAAGACTGGATAATATTAAACTCAAAACAAGGACACTAACTCACTAGACTAGAAAATAAACACTGGATACAAACACTAAACTAACACTTACTTGACAAAGACACAGGAACAAGGAAAACATACAGGTATATCCACAAGGTATCTTCACAAGGTATATCCACAGCAAACATCAAACACAGGTACAGCTTACAATGCACGAGCAACAAGACAAAGAAACATGAGGACTCTTTATAGGGGAAACAAACAGAGGATGGTAACGAGCAACAGGTGCTGGGGATTAGCACTCAGGGAAAGCTGACGAGAAGAGAGAGGGGCGGGGCCAGAGACGAGACACGGAGAGAGAAGAAATCGTCTCTCTCCCACATGAAACAGAGGATTCTGTATGATTCCACCTCTAGACCAAGAAATACCTGACAAGGGAGTGAATCATGACACTTTCTCTGTGTTCAACAGAACAAATTAATTTATACAGATTAAGAACAATTTAAATAAAGGTAAATGATGACAGAATTTTTATTGTGTTTTAACACACTGTCTTATAGATTTGAGTTGATTGAGGTATTCATTAGAAACCCTAGTCATTTCGGTCAACCGAGTGACCGTATTTGCCACCGGCTCCTCAACAGTTTGGATTTCAACTTCACTGCCTCTGCACAGAATGATTATCCATCCTTTCTCAATACTCACCACCTCTTTGTTGGCATAATCCAAAAGCTTCAGGGCCTGGACAGCTTCAAACAACTGGGGAAATAGAAAGAGCTCCACCAGTCTGGTCAGGTTGTATGTGATTTCATGGCTGTTATCTGGAACGGTACTGAGCAGAGTTTTGTTGGAGCCTCTGGAGGCAGCGCTATTCCAGTTCAGTCATTATTAACTACTGCTTCTGCTACCATCACAGAGCCTGTCAAAGAGAAGATGCACTTCTTTATTTAGATATTATTTTTGAGAATATTAAAGCAATGGCTCACAAGCAGGTTATGGCTGCCTAGAACTGCCCTACTATATATATGGTTGAAAAACGTTTGAGTGTATGATACTTTCTTGTGTAAAGTTGTTGGATGGTCAAGAGATGTGTCCGACTCTCCTTCTCTTATTCAATAATGTGGCATTGGAATTCATACGAATTAGCCAACTAGTCAAATAGTTACGAATTCCATATCAGATGGAAATTGCAGCTTACTTATTTTGGAGGAACAGTAAAGTGTCAGTGATGCGACATCAGAACTCATCCATCAAAACACCTTCATACTGCAAAACTATCATTACCTAATGTTTGCCTTGTATGTATCATAATGACATATTTCCTCTCTCGTGGTATTAATTTATGACTTGAGCTTCTACAATTCTGTCTTTCTGCACTGCTTGTCTCTCTCAGATCAGATCTAATTCATCTCTGTTGCTCACTTTAGACATGAAGGGATTTGCTTGGCGTGCTAATGAGGGCTTCGTTCCTTAAAGACCAATGCAGGAACCCCTCCCTCCACAGCCACTTCTGACGTGTAAAGATTAAAGAGCAATTAGGAGCAACTATGAATTACAGATTAAGAGGAGGGGAAGTTAATGTGATGCTGACCTACTTCTGTCGCATCTCTGCCTCTCAACAATAGGATGAGCTTTGATGGGGGTTTAAAAGGTAATGGACATTCTTGTTTGACCATCCAATTTCATTGTACAGTATGTACAGTATGTGCTACGTATCAAAAAGTGCACCCTAAAAAGTAAACATTGATTAGGAACAGGGCTGGGCAAAAATACATCAAAATGTATTTTTGGGAAAAAATACCAAATACCAAACCCCGCCTCACGACGTATCAAAATAAACTACAATATTTTTGTATTTTAAAAATATTAAAAAAATACTTTTACAAGGGGGCATACATTTTCAATCAACTGGCCTATTTGATATATCCCTTCACCATGACACAGACTAAGTTGATTAAGGAAACAATGTTTGAAAGAAGAAGCTTTTCTCTGATTGAGTCATGCAATAAATCTGTCATATGGAACCAGTTAACAGATCAAATATTTGCATATCCTTGTGATCTCCCAGATAAATCTTACACCGTGTCTAAACCGGACATGACACGACACGATAAATGACAAAAGAACGCGTTGGCACAAATTTGATTTCAGTGTAAACACGGTGTCAGTTTTGAAGTAACCAACAGTTTGATGTTTGACAGGGCTCCCTTTTGCGCAAGGGCCGAGCAGAGAGAGTCTGTCCCCGCTGACTCCATGTTGGTCAGACCGTTCTGTTAGGAAGGACTCAGAAGCGAATTGCAGGGTTTTACATAAACCAGAAGCTTTATTAGAAGCCACAGGGTGAGATATCACAGGCAGAACAAACAATAACCCGCCAGAGCGAAGAATATACTGGGGTTCTGGCACGAAGGACTCCAAGCACATGGAGAGATTTCAAGCAATGCCTTGTGCAAGACACAAAGTAAACACAGAACGAAACGAGTAAGTGCTTAGATCCGAGACCTGACATTATGACCGAGCCTATAGTGCAACATTGTTATTAAGAGATGCATTTGAGTTGTATTTAATATGTATACTGCAGATACAGATAAAGTAAAAATGCACTAATATAACTAAATGGAATTACAGATCATATATATTTACCCAGATGCAGCCCCCGATCTTCAACCCCTGCATGTGTATGCCACCATATTAAGTTTATGTTTGTCCTGCAGGGATGAAAAATGCTGACCCACACTTCCCGAAGGTGGCAGAGGGATTATGTTTGCTCAGCTCTGTTCCTCGTCTGATGTAGACACAGCAGTTAAAACATAGTGTGACTCAAAACATACTTGGTGCAATTGAATTTAATTCCATTTTTATTTGCTCACTCAATTTGTCATTCAGTGCAGGAAAACACTCTGTCGCCAGCTACTAATAAATTCAACGTGTAATTTGTGACATTGAAACTGTATTCTATTAATTTATTATGAATTATTATTTATAAGCTCAGATTTATCAGACAAAGATCATTTCTTAAGATTCTGTAAAACATTTGCAAGTTTTGTTAAATGTTTTTAGTGTGCAGTGCAGTGGCAGATTGCTTATGTTTATGTCCATATTTTTAGATTTCTTTGTTTAAATTTTACTCTGATCTTATCATAAATTCAAACTGATGTATAATTTTTCAAAAGGACAAACTTATTATTATTACTAGACAATTCAGATTCTCTATTTGCCAAGACAGGCCAAACTAAAATTTGAAATATAATTTGTTTTCATATGCAAATGTTTGTGCATGAGCATGTATAATGCGATATGTGTCATGTTGCAGTCACTCGATAATGAGATGGACTGACTGTTAGTTGCTAGGTTACTCTTTCATTTCTGTAATTGCCCACTTTCATCCATTCCGTTAAAAAAAGGAAGCTCTTGTTTAGCAGCCCTCCATATATTGTTTGGGATTGTGCTGATTTGTGCTGACTGAACAGAGATTGACAGCCAATGGAAACTACTTCTTCCTGTTTTTCATTTTCGCTGTCTCATACTGAATTATAGGGGCATGTAGGTCTGTCGAATTGGATGTCACTGGCCTAAGAGGGTTTCCATCACTCTGGTTTTATTCACATTTTGAAGTTTCGCATCAGAAATGAGTGATGGAAACAGCAAATTTCTTTAAAAACCCTTAATTCGCAAAAACGTTTTTACGCTCGCTAATGGGATGTTGAAACGCATTTGCTGAATAAATTCTTCCAAAAAGTCACGTTATTCCACTATGAGACGGCGTAACCTTACTAACCAGAGTACTGATCTTGTTACACATCATGAGAAATGTTGTTAAGGTAATTCTTAAATGCCTGAGCAAAGTAGGGTGAATTGCCATAAAATGGGACACTGCCTAATGTGGGACACTTAAGGTGTAATGTTTGTAGCTCCGCCCTAAATAAATGAATGAGAGTGAAACTATTGGTTAGTCAAAGCTGTGGTGTCTGGTGGTCAAAATCACATGACCTCTCAGATGTCCATTCATATTTGAGGGCGGAGCAATCACCAAACAAAAAGCACATGGTGTGAAGACCACCTAAAGTTCAGTGACATAGAGTTTTGACAAACTTGTCATTAAGGCGTATAAATTGATTTGTCCATCAAAATGTAGTATAACTTTGTATGTCAATTTTTATTATTAGATTTCTTAATGTCCCTCTTAAGGACATGTGGTTTCAAAAAGTGGGACAGTATGATTATCCTAATGTGGGACTGTACTTCAGTCAGTCAAAAATGTGTTTTTTTTCACCTTGTCATATCAAACCTGTACAACTTCTTCTTCTGCAGAACACAAAAGTAGATGATTTGAAGAATGTTGTCAACAACCCTATGCATGCTATGCATGTTGTTGTTGTAGCCTATGTGTTTGTTAAGTAAAGTGAAAAAAATAAGAGATCAGTAAAGACATTTTGAAGGTGTATTTTCTTTGCAACTTATTTCTATCATAACAACATAGGTCTATCATAACAGTTGCTTAATGTCTTTATAATAAAAGCGTCATATTTTATTATTTGTCTGATGATGTTCAATTTTCGCATTGTTTCAACCATCCATAACAAAGCGTATTTTAATATAAAAACAATGAGAGGTTGACCTTTTATCATAGACTTTTCAGTGTCCCACATTTTCGTAATTTCATTCATGATGTGTATCTAAAATTTCTTTTTTATTTGATTAGGACACGTCCTGGGTATTTTAAAATGCTATTGGTTGTGTATATATTATGTATATAAGGATTAGTCTCTATGAAAATCACTATATTCAGTGGCTTCTCTTACTTTTCTTACTGATATTTAGTGGCAGTCAATTAGGAAGTGACAAGTTAGATGGAAACGGTGCTTATTCGAAAACGTTTTATGCAATTTTCCAATTTTGCGCATAAACTAAATTCACAACTTTGGATGGAGACCCGGCTACTGACAGCTTGTGTCAACATTGTCAAGGCATTGAAAAACACAGACAATAGGTAAATATTTAGTAAGTCATTCTAAATATGATTTAATAACAGTATAAAAGTGGCTTCATAAACTTAAACAACTTAAAAATTAGTAAATGATTGGTTACTTGTTTAGTTAACTAACGCGGACAGTTTCTTTTAAGCAATGAGTTTTGAGAAACATAAGTTGTTGGCTCCCTCTAGTGGTGTTTTAAATTCATGCTTTACATTTAAGCATTTGGCAGACGTTTATATCCACAACGACCTACATTGCATTGATTTATACATTTATGTTTCTGACTATGTGCAATCCCCTTGGATCGAATCAATGTCCTTGGCATTGCTAGTGCCATGCTCTAACCACTGAGCCAAAGGGGCCACAGGAAAGCTAAATCTATTATTTTCATATAAAAAAGAATAGATTAAATGTAAAAATTAAACAAAATAGTAATTTATCTGTACATATATAAAACAACATCTTTATATAGATGAGTATACTATATGATTGTTGTTTTCAGGGCGGTTTTAACATTATCAAAATGAAGTGCTGTCAAGTGTGTGTCCACCAGTGAGGTTCTTCTCCCCCCAAATTTTATGTCAAGGGTCAAAAAAATCTGTTATATTAATCCATTTAACCCATTATTTCACGTGAATTTCTTACATATGTTGGCTCAGCTTTTCAGGGAGAAATGGGCCAGGGCCAGTTGTTGTGCCAATTTTAAATTTAGCAGCAAGTAGTTTGAGCAGTTCTATCTGCCGAAATTTGTAATAAAAATGATTTTAAAGATAGAGGCATGTGCTTTTCAGGAGACAGACTCCAGATAGAGAGATATCATCAGCATCGGTTTCCTGTATCTCTGTCAAACCTGATATTGAGAGGATAAGATTTCGGCAGTTGCTAACTTAAATGCTTTCAATTAAAGATGAAGGCTTGAGATTTTCAGGAGCTGCTTGTCTCAATTTTTCAGCAGTAATGCAATGCACTGCATTCAATTATACAATGCATGTAGCATCTATTTAAAAGCTGTCACTTATCCAATCATAACAGTTAACAAATATGCAAATATGTACGTAAAGGTGTTTAATTATGTGCGATGTGTAAAGTCATATTACAAATACCTGGGGTTATCTCTTAAAATGTCAATAAAAAACTGCACGTGTTTGTGTGGACAGAGTGTGAGACACCGAACACAAGGCTATCACAAAAGTCACACGAGAAACTAAACACAAAACCTATAGGACTGACAGGAACGTGACAACTTTATTTGAGGAACAATTTTTATTGAGCATAATGAAGTTCTCTTAAGTTTTAGGCTGTTAATAGGTTATAAGGGATGCTGAACATCAAAACCACATCCCTTTGTCTGACGCATGTTGGTCAAAATAACCACCAAAATCCTTTTGTCCTCCACCAGATCAGAGAATATCACAATATACAGCAAACAGATGAAAACACGCCTGATCCACCTCCACTTAATTTGTAACTTTAATTTAAATCCAAAAAAACATCTATCTTATACGATGTTCATCTTTCCTGAGTTTTGTTCTTATGTGTAAACATAGCTTTGTAGAAAACAACCACATTTGAAGTGCTTTAATTGTGTACATAAACACATTTAATGTGTTTTATTGTGTTTTATGAACTTGAATGAATACTGTCACTGTGACTATTGTCTATGTTTAGCCATCTTTGTGTGCCCCCTTGTTGGTTTCTGTTAGTTGGTTGTTGTATTCATGTGGTTTGTTTTCAAGTATTCATGTAAATGTATGTCTAGTTTTATGTTTACTGAAGCCACACCACATTTTGATTGTAGCCAACAGTTTATTTATTTTTATAGCAGTTGGAAGTATATCAAACATGCAATACTTAGGCTGCTTCCAAATACCCCCACTTGTGGTCTCTGCGCTTGACCACTTGACTACGTCAAGACGTATTTCCTGTTTTTGGTGTTCTAGCGGGCGTGAAGGTCCCACGTGAGCACGTAGTATTTCTAACCCGACACACTTAGCAAGTGCAAACATGAAACGTTAATTAATATGGTGTTTCTAGTTATGTGATAAAAAGCAGTTTTAAAAAACTGCTATATAACTCTGAAGTTTTCACCAATAAAATGTGCAACACTACGTTTTACTACATTATTATATGTAATATCTGATTATATAGTCAAGTAAAGTCAGAATTATTTTTATAGCACTTTATTTGTATTGTATCAAGCAGCGCTGTACCCAAAAAAGGAAAATTCATGTCAGCCAAACATTGATTAAATAAAGATATAACCTTAAAAGGCAGTAGTATAATATACAATGGAAAGCTTATCGCACTATTTCGCGAGACATCACAATCAAAATGTTTCGTATCCCTGTAATGAATTTTGCAGCAGCATTCTGCACTAATTGAAGGCGATGGATAGAAGATTTGGACGCCCCAAAGTAAAGGGAGTTACAATCAGTACTCGAGTTGAGGGGGGATGGCATCCCCCCTTGATATAAGATGGTCAAAACCACCCCCTTCTAAAACGGCCATTCCACCTTCCTATCCCATTATTTTAATCAATGAATGTGTAAATATTAGCACTATTTCAACATTTAGTTTTTTCGAATATTGAATAGGCCAAAAGCTGTGGAATAGGGGAACGTGCACTTATAATGACACAACAATTTGTTTTAAATTGAAGTCACGTCAGTCACCGACCTAGCAGCGCAGGTGCTGGTGCCGGTGATTTCGGCATCATGGCGAGCGACATGGACAGATTGACGTGAGGGACTTCGGCTTAAGAGGGCAAGAAGTAGCACTGAAGGTAAGTCAAGAGCCAGGAATACTTTTGATATGTCACCAAAGCCGGAATCTCTGGACCGATGCGATGTAACACAGTTAACGATATTTTGGAGCTTTTTTCTTGTCTAACGCCAGCTAGCTAGTTTACGTCAGGTTAGACTTTACATTCACAAAGTTAATGTTAGATTTAGTTTCTGTTTCACCTGGAATATCTTACTGCAGGGTTTCCTACAGCACTTTACAGCGGCCGCCTAAGCAACATACACGCCTGCCTCCTTAACTAGCCTAGGCAGAAAAAAAGGCGTATAGACGCCTAGTGGCGGGGATTCTAGACTGCAGGACAGACTCGGCAACCGCTGTCGCAGGCCACTCAGAATCTCCTCGTCCCGTCCAGAGGCCAGACATAGAGATTCCAGAGGTGCCCTTCCCCTGCGACAGAAGGTCCTTCGTCAGGGCAATCGGCCAGGGGAGGATTGTCGTTGGAGACAACAGGTCTGAGAACCAAGTCTGGTTGGGCAGTAAGGCGCAACTAACAGTACTTGATGTCCCTTTTCTCTGACCTCGCACAGGACCAGTGCAAGGAGGCTTACTGCGGAGAAGGCATACTTCTGCTTGTCCCGCAGCCAGCTGTTCACTAAGACATCCGTGCCGGGACCTAGGACAGGCAGTACCATAGCGGGCAATGGGTGGAGTCCAGGGAGGCAAACAGGTCCACCTGTGCCTGGCCGAACCGCTCCCATATGAGCCGGACTGCGCGGGGATGGAGTCGCCAGTCTCCGCGGGGCGTTCCCTGAGGAGAGAGCGCATCGGCTGTCTGGTTCAAGATGCCCGGAGGAAGGTGGCTCGCAGGGACTTCATAACCCCTGCTCTGAGAAAAGTCAGGTGTCATCAAGGGGTGCGAAGGCACTGAGGTGTGACAGTGAAACATCTGGTCCCTGTGTTCCACACCCTTCAAAGAACTCAGCCAGAGCTGAAGTGGTCGCATGTCCATCAACCCGAGCGGTATACCTCTGCCGAGGACGCCATATGCCCCAGGAGCCTCTGAAAAAGTTTCAGGAGACAGTACCAGACCGATGGGCAGGACTCTGTACTGATACGCCCATCCCTCGAACACAAACCGTAGGAACAGCCGGTGAAGAGGGAGGATGGAGATGTGGAAGTGTGCGTCCTTTAGGTCAATTGCCACGTACCAACCCTGACGACGAACCAACACTAGGATTAGCTTCTGCGTCAGCATCCGGGATAAGGAAACCTGTAGATGTGCTTGTTCAGGGAGCCCACACCTTTTTTGGGGATGATGAAGTATGGGCTGTAAAACCCGGAAGACCCGTCAGCGATGTGGTGGCTGGAGGGGTCGGACCTGATGTTGCTGTCACATTTACATTTACATTTAGGCATTTTACATTTGGCTTTTATCCAAAGCGACTTAGATTGCTTTATCCTATACATTTTACATATGTACTGTGTACTTGTGTTGTTAACCCAATGCTCTTACCACTGAGCTACAGGAAAGTTGCCCCTGGGTCTATCCCATCAGGGCCACTTGGTCTTCCTCACGGACTGCTGACGAGGGGCAGATGCCTTCCTACGCAAGTGCCTCTGGCGGGCCCTCGATTGGGAGGGCGTCGATGCCGGAGGGGCCGCCGCGGAGGAGCGGGGCTGTTGGGTAGCAGGCAGCACACAGGACCTTGACAACCGGCTAAATGTGCAAAGTACCTAAAATCGCCCATCTGCACAAGGTTTAGCCACAGATGTCATTCTTGGACCACCAATGTGGACATCGTCCGACAGAGGGCACTCAATTCTGCTTCCGCTCTCCACGCTATGGCGGTCCTTCAGGTCTTCCAGGCCAAGGCTTTGAAATACCTGGATGATAGGAAGGCCGACCCTGCTCGCATGCACTGCCACTGACCTTCGTCCCTCGTTGCGCCAGGTCAGTGAAATTTTAAGATTGTTTCAGATTTCTCACATAATTTGGCCAAAGACTCACCATGTGACTTCCTCACATTGTGCATTCTGTCAAAATCTGCTCCAAAAGTCAAGCAGAGAGATACTATAGAAAAGATAGAAGGGTCTGTAACACTTTGACTTGCATCGTCCATTGCCATCTATTTATAGCCTCTGGTTTTCTTTTCCTTCATTCCGTTGGAAGCGTTAGCATAAGCTTTTTTTTTTTCGCGAAAGGTTGCAGGCTAGTGGCTTTGGGTCAAGTCAGCCTTACAGATGTGTGGGTCAAGTTCTTAAACAACGCACCTTGAAACATCCTAATGTTGTAAACATCATGTTTATTTCCGTGTCGATGAACATTCATCACAATCAACTAAACTCAGATTTCTTAAAAGTGTTCAGGGTTTATGGCATTAACTCATTGTATAGACATTTCCACAACCATAAACATGAAACACCATGTTACGATATGTGATTGGTTGCTTGACCTTTCCGGACCTTCATTAAGAATCTGCTGCTGCATGCCTTTTTTATCATAAGTAATGCATAAATAATGTTTTCACAGGTGGTAGATTTTAAGAAGAACCCTTTTTGCCAATTCAAGTAGCTTTTTTTTTAACTCCCCGCAATTTTTATTGCAAAATGTATAAAAAAATCCCTGCAAAATTCTTTGGGGACTGATATGTGACTCGAGGCCCTTGTATAGGTTGGTTTTCTCCACATGGGAATAATGCCCCTGGGGAAGCTGATGCTCATACAGGCGTAGTTGCGTGCAATGCCAGCTGTGGATGTTTGGGCATTGACTTTACTGTACGTAAGTCCCTCACAGTGGCTTGTACTTCTGGGGCTGGTACCGTAGAGGGTGATGGAGACTGCTGGAACACAGGCATTCATGTTTGGATTTATGAATCAGACTTGCATTTAGACTTGCATCATCCATTGCTATCTATTAATAGCCTCTGGTTTTCATTTCCTTCATTCTGCTTGTATCTTTGCTGAGCAGAGAACTCACCAGTTTGGCCTACTCAAGATCAGCTTCCGTTCTTTTCAGCTTACGATGTCTTTGCAAATGGTTCGATGAGGTTTCCATAGCCGTGAAAGCCTCTTCCTGTGATCTTCCTTAGCTTAGACTTGTTACTGAAATTCTAGTTCTGCAAGCAGGTCTTCCTCAATTTCTTGTTGGAGCTCATCATACTGTCTTTGTTTTATTCTCTTATCCACTATGGCTGCCTCTCTGCCTGTAAGTAAGGATGCAGCCTGAGCGTCCGAGATACCAGAACAACCACTAGATTTTGAATGAGAGCTGACTTTACTATGGAAAGTTTTCCTCAACTGGCTTGTGTTGGCTGGGGAAGGCAGTTTATTTGTTCTTTTGGGTCGAACAGTAGGCTCTGATGTGTTGTCAGCTGAAGTATCCATGCTGCTTTGGTTGCTATGATCTGGCTTGGAGGACCAATTCTTGTAGGATCGTTCTTCCCAATATTCACTTATTTGGTGTCATTGCAGGTAAACATGGATTGGACTCCAGTTAAAGAACCATGCACAGTGAATTTAGTCTTCTGACACCGCCATTTATTGAGCACAAGCATTCATGATGAAAAGCAGAGGGAGTCCCATTACGATGTGTTTTTTTTTTTTGCATAAACGCACAACGTAAGCATTGCTTTTGGGTGCAGCAGTGTTCAAAACAATGAGGCGTAACAAGTTTTCTGGTCTGACATGAAGCCCCTCGGAAAATTATGGTTCCGGAACGGGCTTTATGAAAGATACTAATGCCCGAATCACGAGGTTGTTTCTGGCCATCCAGCCCTCTGATTTTGTAGTGCTTTACAGAACTGTACATTTTAAAGAAGTTGGAAGTATATCAAACATGCTATACATACTCTCTGGATCCTCTATCAACTGGCCACACCCATATCCTGGAAGGGGCAGCAATACGGTCTATACAGCCGTTTGCACAGACCTCAGCACAGTGCTGCTGCTCAGTACTGAATCATGTGTGTGAACATTATTTGGCGGATTTTACACCTGTTTATTATATATATTACATATATACATGGTAAGATCAAATCTTTAAATTTTATAATAATTTTCATGTAAATATTTAGATACATATTCATTTACCTATTTGACACAAAAATCACCCAAAGCAATAGTTTACCTTATAATAGTATGCTTGCTTCGTAATAGTGTGTTGTTGACGTTTTTGTGTTTGGTGATAGTTGTTTGTGAGTCCTTTGTTTTAACTGAGCCAATAAACTGGCAACTGTTCTTCAAAAAATTCTCCTGCACTTTCTTTGCTTTTCTTTGAATCTTGACATCACAGTCACTAAATGGTTAAATATGCAGATAGTGTTGTGTATTTGACCGCCTTTAATCAAGTTAACAGTTAAAATTCCTATTTTTCTACATTGACGACAGCAGTATTACAGAAGGTGCAAACATACCAATGTTCAAAATGTGAACACGTTAAATTGAGTTAGACGAAGGTACTGTAAACATTTAAAGAAAGCTGCTATTGTTGTCAGTGTTATTACAATTTTTATTTTATTTTGAATTTTTTAATTTGACATTGCTTGTTGGAGGATATACACAGCAATTTACATTGTATATTCAGTTTTGCTTAAAGGAAAGAAAATTTTGAAATAGACCATGAAATAGATCATTTTATTTGCTTTAACTGTAACTGATGCACAGGATGATTGCAACACCTAGTGGTTAACACTGAAACAAGATAATATATTTATGTCAACTTTTGTCATGGTTTTCACAGGTTTGCATGCATGTCAGGTAGAGCTAATAACCAACACAAGTTTAACCACTGGGCTGCAATCTGACGTATTGCTGCCTTGTTCCTTTACATCAGACCTCTTAGAGTCAAACAAGACAGAAGGAACAAGCGTGGTGTGGATTCAGAACACTACTGCGAACCCAAACATTGTGGAGATCACTCTGGAGGGTGAATCAAAATTCTGGAATGACAGAGGTGGACGGATAAAAACATTCCCAAAACTAAAGTCTGAGTTGCCAGACTTCTCCATCCTAATCCATAATGTGCAGCAGTCAGATTTAGGTCATTACTGGTGTAAACTGTATATAGAGACTTTCTGTCTCCTAGCCTTTGTAAATATTGACCTACAAGAAGGTAATGTTCCAGTTTTTTTCGCTTTCTTGCGTTTTGCATATGGTTATGTAATGTGATGAACACATTATTTTCTTTATGCAGCTGTTGTTTCAGATAACACAGTAACTTGGCTGATTCTACCTGCAGCAACAGGAGGAGGGATTGTGCTACTTGTATCACTCATAATATGTAAACTTGTTAAACGTGAGCATCTCTATAAGTTCATTACATTTTGTTTTGGCCTTTTATGCACTCAACTGCTCCTCATGGTAAATTGAACGTTCTACATTATATTTGATGTGTGTAAATCTGAATCAACATAAAATTGTCTTGATTGTAATATTGATTAAAATCAGTTGTGTTGCACACAGCAAACCATAGTCTATGACTTGCATTGTGTAGTTCCATAGCAAGTCAGAATGCCATAGTTTTGACCTGACTTCCTTCCTGAGCATGCCTGCACTGCTAATATATTGTTGTCTACTGTGTTACAGGTCAGAAAAATACCAGGGAGGTTGTGTATGGTATGCTCTCAGTTAATAAAACCTTATTTTAGGTTTCAAAAATTTATTCAAAGGCTGAAATCCAGCTGGTGGCTTAGGGGGGCATTCCCTTTTCCTTCGATCCCTTTGAAGATCTCCATCTAAAGATTAAATGTATTGTATTTAAATTATGACTCGTCAATTTAAACATAGAAACACATTATGCATGCAATGACCAATATTGCTCAACCAGTATATCGCATCCCAGTTGAGCCAGCATAGTATCAAGCCTGCTGTAAATCACATTCAAATGCACATAAGTTCAAAAGTAGTTTTCGGCAATTCGGAAACAAAATAATAAAATGCAGAAACTAAATTCAAACAGCTGTTACTGATTTCACACTCACATAAATTCTTTTTTCTGTTGAATTTCTTAGAGAACACCTCTGAAATCCGCAAAACAAAGTCGATCAATAAAAAAAGTAAGTACTCACTAAAACATTTGGATTAAAATTGACCCAACAAATAACCCAATGCTGGGTTACATGTTTAACCTAAATTTTGGGTTATGAAATAACTCATTTGTTGCGTTATTCTTGCCAACATGTTTTTATTATTTTATTATAATTGTTATTTTGTTGTTTATTATTTTTGACCATCATATTTATTCTTATTTTATTGCCGTGTAAACAAATAATGCAAAACATAGAAATTCCTTTCAATTTTTTTATTTCCAATACATTAAGTTTTGGTTGCTGTTGTTTTAATAACAACTAGACACTGCGTGTCAATTTACAAAAATCATATAAATAAGTAAACCGAACAGAGGCTAGTGTAGCTGATACAATTATAAACTTCAAGCTAAAGTTACCAAACAGCAGCATCACCACCAGGCTTGGCATACTCCAAAATGAACAGTATCTAAATGTTAACATAACATTTTCTGAGACTGAGAATTCTTTATTCCCCCTGAAAATCATGTGCATACTACATCAACAATGTTTTGCTAATAGCAGTTATTGAAAGATTATGACAGAAAGACAGTTATGTATTGGATTTTATCTGTAAGAAACTTAGACCAGAGGAAATGATTTATAATTTATCGGCTATAATATATCAGCCTAAATTTTATGGTTATTTATTTTATTGAGACCGATATGGCCGATAATTTATTGTGCATCCGTAGCTTGTTCCAACCTATACACAGATATTCTCTTTTGTAAATATGCACACAGGGGAGGTTCTGAACATTTGGAGGCCCTATAGCTAAATGCGTTTTGGAGGCCCCTCACAGCACCCCTTTTAGAATAGATAAAGACTTTTTTACCTCGTAAAAATGTAACCATTTTAACAGGTTAATGATATCATTAATTCTTTCAAAAAAAATTTTTTAAGGGAAGCCGGGATACATTTTTTGTTATTAATTTTACATTAACACAGTCATCAATGTAATATTATAAAGTGTTATGATGTTACAGGTATCGTCAAAAATATCACCAGTGAACCTGCTTATGGTAGGTTTCTTGCTCTTAATTCAATATCATTGAATTGGCTCTGAAGAAGTTTTCACTCCACACACAAAATTAGATGGGAGACCAGGGATTTTATGGTTACAGTAGACACTATACACATATATCAATGAATTCCATGAAAGATGTAATACATACATCACCCTCCAAAGTATCCCAAAATTGTGTTTACATTTTCTCCCTGTATGGCATAATGGAATCATTTTGAGTCTGTAATGACAAAATGTGTGTTGCAGCTTAACTTTCAGCTTGTAAGTGACATACAAAAGAGATGCATAGTTCTCAACTTTTTTCTCCACTTGCTATTGTATATCAACTTATATTTACTGTTCAATTTTTGTAGTGAACACCTCAGACATCCACAGAACAGCGTCCATCCATAAAGAAAGTAAGTGCCTTGTGTCCATTGTGACATAGACCATAAAGTGTAATCCAAATTAATGTTATATTAGTATTCAGACCAGCATTAATGGGGGTATGTAGCCTACCAACAGGGTGATGAGGAACTTCTGCTAAAATCTCAGCCAGCGAAGCCACTTCCGCTCTCATAGCGCGGAGGTTATTTTTGATAATGTGATAATGATTTGAGACTTTCACATTTCATCAAACAGACAGCACTATGTCTGAGCATTGCTGTGTGCCTCTGTGATCAAGTCAAAGATTGCAAAAGTTCACATAGCCTTTTTTTATATTTGTTAATGCAGATAGCCTGAAGAGCTTCTCCTTTTTGTTGTCGATGCATGACATTGTGTTTGAGAATTTGACTCACGTCGTTTATTTTAAGCCTTTGTGCATCTTGAAGCTACCGAGTTGTAATTTCCGCTGGATGTAACGGGCTGATATTTTAGCAGAAAAAGCCATTGCTCCATGTGCATACCTATTAAACAAAATGTCAAATTTCTTTTAAGAAGATAATGTGTTCATCTTAAGAGAAAACAGACCTTCTGACGTATTATTTTGTGCTTTATGTTTGTATATGAATTGTTATTTTTTTAAACAATTGTTATTTGTTATTTTTAAACAATATTTTCTTTCTGAGGCGAAGATGTTTTATTATTGCATTTTGTTGTTGTTTTAAGGAACTTCATGCAACAATCCCATCTACAGTTCAGTCGAACAACAATAAATGTGTATATTGATCACAGTTTTAAAACTATTAAACAATGCTAAACAGTGTAAGACTCTGGTTTTAATGGATGCCCTCAGAATAACATCAATATCAAACATCTACAACTTACCTCTGCCATTAGGGAGCAGTAATATTTCATTGTGTACTTCTTATCAGTGGTACTGAACAGAAACAGTAGTTTTTTTGGTACATGTAGGAGTGGTGAGCATTCAGTGGTCAGCATTATCACATGAAATAAGGTATAGTTATAGATATAAGGGAAATCGTCTGGATGGAATTTATCCCACTCTTTGTTGTTATTTCACACAGTCGCCATAGACCACACTTGAAATGTTCTTGCCTGGTATGATTGTTTTGAACACAATGTTGCAAACATCTTTCATTAAAAGTAGCTACAACTGGTCGCTTAATCTCGATAGATGATGTCATACAGATGAACACCACTGATCTTTGTAGGCTAAATATACCGATACAGTGGACAAATCTTAGAATCTATAAGGTTTGTCAAAGAAGGTCCAAGTTTGTACCTAGATGACTGAAAAATGTCTTGAAAGGAAAACCGTTAAATGAAGAGACAAAATCCCTTATTGCCAACACTGTTCGAACACCTTACATCAATCATGCCATTTAATTCCACAAATAACGCGTCAAATGTTAAATTAGCTGTAAACGTTTCTTGCAGCTAATTCAGTACAATTAATAAAATTGACGTACAGATTTAAACGTTATGCTTTATAAAACTGAAACACTATAAATTTCATTGTCTTCCATAAATATGGTTTGTAATTCCCTCATACTGATTTACATTGGCAGTGAAGGTCATTCCACGATCTTTCACAGTGTCATCAATGACTCTAGCTGCGAGAATTACATAGTGTGCCTCTAAGTGTAAAAAGTTAAATAATACAAAAAATCTACTTCTACATACAGTCTAGTTTACTGAATTCTAGATAAGTTGCTCGTGGCTTATTAAAGCAAATCATAAAAAGATTAATGTCAACCAAATCTGTCTGGCTTGATACAACACACAAACAAACAGAGAGCTGAAAAGTAAACTGGTCTAGTAGCAGGAAATGATGGCAGGATAGATGTGTCCAACAAACCTTTCACTCAATGCATATGCAGAGCAAACAGAAAGTACCAGTGCAGCAAACAAAGAAATGACACATAACACGTTGATAGACTGCAGTGCTTCTTACACTGTATGTTTAATCTAATGATAAGGTTCTTTTTGTTTATGGTTTAAATCAGCAATTTTAAGCTAATGGGTGGTTGCTTGTTACCTTAATTTTGGGCAGTAAATAACATGTTCAAAACCTTTTTTAATAGAAGTTCAGCACCATATACAATGTTTACATATGGTGTTTATGAAGATGCATTATAAAACAGAACGCCAGATACACACCCACATAACATACCATGGCGTAACATTTGATAAACCTGTGAACTTTTGAAGTGTTTAGACGGAAACAGAATACAGTAGGCAGATGCATTTCTGTTGTTGTGGTTTCCTCAGGTCTGAGTAAATGTAGAAGAGAGGTGACACTTGCTACATCTTAACAGAGCTTCAAACATACCCTCTGGTACCTTGTTTTAAGATCAGTCTGTGGATGTAAATGGCTTGTGGTATTAAACACAACTCTATCTAATTATTTGGAGAACACTCTGAAATACAAAGGATTTGGATAACACAGCAACCTACTGATTCTACTCAGAAATTTCTCCTTTGAACCATGCAAAAGTTGCAGCTGGTTTAGGAAGTTGGATTTCACACATGTGAGTAAAATATTACTCAGCTGTCTTTGTCTGCAATCCAATATTTTGTTTTACATCAATACTCTTTACTCAAGAATATGAAGATATTTTTGGTGCAAAACAACTGAGCACCTTTGAGAGTAGAATTTATAGTTGTAGAGGTTGGTCACACATGTGTCAATAAATTTGCAAACTTGTAGATGAGCTGGTTTTAGTTTAGAAGGAGATAATGTCCGTTCGCAATTCAAAATTGTAAGTATCTTAAGTTAAAATATGTCTATGCTTAAATTTGAATAA
Organism: Triplophysa dalaica; assembly: GCF_015846415.1. Classification (NCBI taxonomy): domain Eukaryota; kingdom Metazoa; phylum Chordata; class Actinopteri; order Cypriniformes; family Nemacheilidae; genus Triplophysa; species Triplophysa dalaica. The sequence continues at coordinate 24,582,543 of NC_079545.1, forward strand.
TGTTTTATTTGGTGTTTGTTTTGACAAAAATGCCTTCAGACACAAAACTTCGAACAAGCTGAAAGGGAAAGTTTGGATGACCCTATGATGTCTTTTTGGTATTACATAGCAGGAGCAGCAACATTTATTTTGTTTTTTCTTCTGACCACATTGTGTTGCATTTTTCATAAACGGAACAGTAAGTGTATTATGTCAATAATAAAAAATAAGTACGCAACATTTACATGTTCAATAAAGTAACTTAAATCTTTTTTTTCAAACATCAGAGGAACCTTATTATGCAAATACAAGGAGCCAGAAGGGTAAGAGCTTCACTCCGTCACCCCCAAACTTGTATTCACAGATCCAGTATATTCAGGGCTATTATTATATTCACGGGGCTCAGAACATCTCCGCCCCCACCTTCTCAGAACCTCCCTCCCACCACCACCACATCCTGAAGATGGCCCTGGTAACACTAGAGACCATTTTTACAAACCAACGCCCCCGTAAACTTATCAATAATCGAAACAGAAACATGCTTTTTTTAAAAGAACAGTTATATTCTGTTTTAACATTGCTTTTTTATCATTTGACAGTTCGAGATTCCAGCAAAGATCAAACAATCTATGGTGGGTTATTTTCTCATTTTAAAGTTAACCCAAAAATAATTTACTCACGCTGTTGTTATTTCAAAACTTTACGACTTTCTTTCTTCCGCAGAACACAAAAGAAGATATTTAGAAGAATGTTGTTAACTGACCCCCATTCACTTGCATTGGTTTTGTGTCCATATAGAAGTGAATGTGGGCTGATGCTGTTCGGTTTCTAACATTCTTCAAAATATCTTCTTTTGTGTTCTGCAGAAGAAAGAAAGTCATAAAGGTTTGAAATGACAAGCGTGTCAGTAAATGATGACAGAATTTCTATCACTTTACATTTACATTTAGCAGACGCTTTTATCCAAAGCGACTTACAGGTGGGGTAAGCAAAGAGGCTATATTAATATACAGTAACATACAGAAAAGCCCTGATTAAAACAGCTAATGGTGATTGGCTGGTTTTAGTTGGTCTCCCAGACTGGTTTTGATAACATTTTTAGCTTGTCAAGCTGGTCTAACAATACCTGGTCAGGCTAGAAGACCAGCTCATCCACCATTTAAATCTAGCTGGAGCCTAAACCAGCATAGACCAGCCAACCATATAAGCCTGGTTTTAACAGTTTTTACAGGTAGCGAGCAAGTCTTAACAGGGTAAAAGGAATTAACATTATTTTGTACAAGACATTAGCTAAGCTGTTCCATACTCTTGCAGAAAATGATCACGAACTCAGGAAAGAGACCCATACAGAAAAGAGTAAGTATTAACCTAAAGTATAAACCCCCCATTGACAAGCATGCATGAATACAAATAATTAAAAAAATATCACTGTGAACTGTTTTTTCTTTGCAGGTCAGTTTTCATCCGTATACATCAACAGACCGGAAAATAAGCTTGCCATTTATGTCAACAGTACACCAAACGCAGAGAACTATGAAAACAGCACTGACAATGATTACGAAAATGTTTGATGGGACATGTGACTGACCCACTTCATTTGTCCATTATTTGTAATTCTGCAAGATAAATTCTGTATTTTTTCTGTGACATCTGTTATCGTGAGTGATTTATTATGTCAGAATGAGAAATTGCTTTATTGGCAAGTATGTTTGCACATACAAGGAATTTGTTTTGGTGACAGACGCATCCAGTACACAAAATCAGCAACAATGGTACACAGAGAACATAACACAATAGAATACAGTACACAGATTATTTAATTAAGGGCCTATGGGTATAAAATTTAAGAAATACATTACAATAAACATAAGATAAAGATATAGAGAGTAAAGCTGTATGTGTGTATGTAAATATGTACAAGTAAAAGATAAGAATAAACTATTGTAGTACAAGGTATTTGTTATATACAGCAGAATGAAATATAATTTGCAGAAAAAGTTGTATAAAAAATAGATGTATTATCTGGAGGATATAATAAAGTTATTAATTGCATGGTGGGTAAAAACATTTAACTGTTCAAGAGGTAGATGGCCTGAGGGAAGAAGCTGTTTTTGTGTCTGGTTGTTTTGGTGCTCAGTGCTCTGTAGCGCCGACCAGACGGCAGCATTGTGAAGAGATGATGGCTGGATGTGAGAGGTCGAGGGTGAAAGTCCTTTTCCTCACTCTGGATTTACCGTTCTTTGAGGGTGGGCAGGGGAGCACCAATGATCTTCTCAGCAAGTATGAGCAGTCCAAACCGTCCACTGTAGTCTTCTGATCTCTAACTTTTTGGCTGATCCAAACCAGATAGTGATGGATGTGCAGAGGACAGCCTCTATGACTGCGGAGTAAAACTGTTTTAATAGAGTTTGTGGTAGGTTGAACTTCTCCAGCTGATGTAAGAAGTACAACCTCTGCTGGGCTTTTTTAGCAATGGAGCCAATGCAATTGTCCCACTTCAGGTCCTGAGAGATGGTGGTACAATGAGTGCACTGCTGCCACAGTGCTGTTCATGATGGTGAGAGGGGGGAGTGCAGGGGGGTTTCCACAATCGTCTCCACTGTTTTTAGCATGTTCAGCTCTGAGTTGTTATGAATGCACCAGACAGCCACCTGCTCAACCTCCTGTCTGTACGCAGACTCATCACCATCCTGGATGAGGCCAATGAGTGTGGTGTCATCTGCGAACTTCAGACCGAAGTTTCCTTGGCAGTGCAGTCATTGGTGTACAGAAAGAAGAGCAGTGGGGAGATAACGCACCCATGGGTGGCGCCAGTGCTGATTGTCCGGGTGCTGGATGTTAGTTTCCCCATAAGCCTCTTTCAGATGAATCGGAAACTACGTCACCTTAGGGTAAAGCAACTTCCCCTACAGATCAAATTCCATTGTAATAGAATGCACTTGTGTCCTTTGAAGCTACTTGAGATTATCTGAACTATCTCGTTTTGCGACTTTAATCTATATTACACATAAAAAATAATATCTGTACATTTATCTGTGTTGTGCAAACAGGCTGCAAATATTCATTTAAGTGTTTTGAGTTCATACACCCTAGCTTGCGTGTAATTTAAAAGAGATCAGGTCACTGTTTTATAAGAAATTACTTTAAAATTAAAACTTGTTAATATTTGTTAGTAAATAAAATATCATAAACTGCTAAGGTGCTTTCTTTTTGTATTGTAATTAAATTATGATTATTTGGTAATTCATAATACCATATGTTAAATGATAAAACTTAAATTGTGAAAACGTAATAAATGTAGAACTTTTAAATTAACCAAGGTCATGAAATACAAAGTATTACATTGCGCTGTAACCTAAATAAATTAGACAGTAATAATACTGAGCTGCGAGGTGTTTTTAAATTAAGATGTAAGCTTTAAACAGGGTGTCATAAGGTATTAAACTCGTTTAGATTATTTATACGAAGACATTTAATCCACACACTCACACTGTTGTTAGAATTGGATACTGGTGTAACCGGAACATCGTTCACCCTACGTCGAACGATGCGGAAGTCAAAAACCCGGAAGTGTGAAAAAGGCCAATTTTCTCACTAACTGTTGTCTGTCTGTCAGAAAGCTGGTAGTCCACTGACAGATAGAGCCAGTAACAGATAGCTGGGTTAACTTTGTCTGGAGCAGTGATGGCGTTGGAAGTCTTTATGTAAAAAAGATCGTAAAACCGAGACTAATTTGAGTCTGTTTTACAATCTGCGTTTCCGTTAGTTAACAGTACGATTTTTTTATGGTTTTGCTACTGACTCCACAAAGATACGCACTTGTGCTGTAGAAAAAACTGAAAAGTAAACTGTTGTGTCACGTGAGTCGCGACGTCATGGGAACTCAACACACACTTCCGAGAGTGTTATAAAAATAAATATGCTCAATCACTTAGTGACATTAAAATCGAATCCATCCCCGTGTTGTTTGAACATTTTTTTAATGCTTTATTAAATGAATGCAATTACAACAAGAGGTATTACATATTCCAATCATATTAACAATTGTTGTTTGAACATCTTCGCGTATACCGAAGTAAACAAACGTCGACTGTATGGCGCATGCGGTTTAAAGGCATGCAGTACGTCAAGTTGCGCTTGCGCACTTATATACAAGCAGGACGTCGAAATGCATGACGTCACCGCGCTACAGTCTGCAGCGGGGACTACTTGCTTTTATCTGCACTACCCAGGTAAGGGGCCACACTGTTACAGTAACGTTGTGCAGACGCATAACCAGAAACATTGTATGTGACGCTACTGACGCGAATTCATTTTGTGCACGCTGTGATTTTACAGTTGTCTGACTAAATCAGCACAGTTGGTAAAATTTGCACCAGGTTTTTCAATGGAAAAGTTTGTAACTCACTTAAAGAGATCCGCTGTATCTGATGGAAACAATGAATGGAGGAAAGAAAAACTAATGAAGAAATGCGAAGAGAATGTGTGTGGTGAGGAAGGTGAGTTTTCTCAGCCTATCCCCTGGCAGAAGATCGAATCAGAGGGCCTGGACTGTGACTACAGTTTGCTGTTTCACAAAGAAGAGGCTGATCGTCTTTTCAGACAGTTAGAAGACGAGGTGGTGTATTTTACAGGTATTGAAGGCACTGTGCTAATTATCCATTGCAAACACCTTTAGGAAATGAAACAGAAAAAATGCAACACATGTGATTGTCCTGTTTACACCACATATTTTTCCAACCTCTTGAAATATTGGAATTCCATTCCTTTTTTTTTACAAAGGTGACAAAGCAAAGGTACATGTTTATGGAAAGATGCACAATGTTCCAAGGAAGCAAGCGACATACGGAGATGAGGGACTGATGTACTCTTTCTCTGGGGTCCATCTCATGGCCAGACCATGGACTCCCACCTTAGAATATATTCGAGATGCTGTCACCAAGGCAACAGGCCATACCTTCAATTTTGTTTTGATTAACAGGTAATAAAACTGATTTTGCAGATACCTCCTAAAGGTAAATGACATTTGCAGAAGATAAACTGGAAATAGTTTTTAAGGGGAATTTTTTACTTCTTTAAACATCAGGTATAAAGATGGTGATGATCACATGGGAGCGCACCGGGATGATGAACGGGAACTCAATCCTGCCTGCCCTATTGCCTCGGTATCTCTAGGGGCTGCCCGTGACTTCATTTTCAGACACAAGGATGCCATAACTGGTCCGGTCAAACGTCACATTGAGCCTGTGAAGCTGGAGCTAGGCCACGGGAGTCTTCTGCTCATGAACCATCCCACAAACACATTCTGGTATCACAGCCTTCCAGTGCGAAAAAAGGTCCAAACACCACGCATCAACCTCACTTACAGAAGTATAATTAAATCCACAGACAGAAAACGCATTCAAAGGGAGTGACTGTTTCCATGACCCTCTTTCAAAGTTATATATAAAAGTTGTGTAAAATTTCCAAAAGGTTCCTGAAATGAATGATATTGATATTTTGCACAGTCTGTGTGCATCGGTTTGTATATATGTACAGTTTATCACTTTCTGTTAGCCTTGGCATAGTCTATTTTACTAAAAGCTGTTGAGCATTTCCAATAAAATAGTACTTGATCTCAGTGACCATGATGTTGACATTGTATATGTGGTAACAAATTCATTTTCAGAAACACTTAAAAGGAAATAATTTATTTTTATTGTTTTTGCAGTTTTTTTTAGAAAACCAATAAACTACATGTGGAATAAATAGGTTAAACACAACCATACCTCTGTACAATACATTTCTATTACAGACCTGGAAAAAAACAATATGGTCCCAATGAATACATTTTGCTAATATTTTCAAAGATTGAACTACAGAAGGCAATAGTTTGGCGAAATACTGTGGCAAAAACATGAGGGTAGCAAAAACGTAATCATATAAATATATACATTTTATTTTTCAAGCAGACGTAACCGAGAAATTTCGAGAAAGTCATACTTAGTGTTAACATTCCAGCACTGCTGGACTGAGTATGAGGTATTCACACAGCTGTCTACCCATAACCTGCCTGTGTTACAATCTAATCAATGTCACGTTTTCCTTGGACGACGACACATGAAGTCAGTACAATTGCTGCTAAAAGTAAGGTAATCGATGCTTTGACATATCATAGTTATGCACATTTACATCCCTTGTGGAAGGTTGAAGTGCTGTTGAAATGGCAACCAGCATTTCAAAGCATGGTTTGAACACCAGAATTTAACTAAGTATTTGTAAAATATGAGCAGGAACAAAGAAACCAAAAACACGGGCACTTTGGAGAAATGTTGACAGTCAAAAACAAAACGCCATCTTTTCAGCTACAAAAATGCTCTTAACCAAGCAGGACCTATGCTACAAACTCTGGTCTTCACATGAGAACTTGAATGACTCGTGACTAGTACCATTTATTTCAATATATTTAGCTACTTACTGTGAAATATAACTATTCAAACTACAGCAGCAGAAATCTGTTACTTTCAGCGTGTTTAAAAACAGTGTGTCGACCTTCCTGAGTGAACAAGAAAAGGTGAGTGATATAACTTTTTAAAATCGCAATTGGCAGGTATTAAAGCCAATTTTGAACTATGGCAGTTCCAATGCCTTTTACAGAGGAAAAGTACTAGTGACTGTAGGGCAAAATCAACCGTTTTAGGATAAGTACAATCTCACAGCTTGATTCTTTACTCATAATATCTTTTAAGATCTAGGCATTCCCTCTACACAAAAAGTGACTAAAAGAGACAAATGGTTTCTTGGTAAAAGTGAATTGATGGTTGTGGGGAAGAGTGAATAATTGCAGAAAAACCTCCATTTTGTTGTGATGCGTTTTGGAATGAGAAATGTGGATTGCAAATGCATAACAGCTGTCAAGACAGTTAGCTTTCTTCGGAGGAAGAATCAAGTTTCCCTTTTTTGCTTGGAGGAGCGGCATCTTCCAATACCTTCAAAAGAAACCCATGAATCCGTTATGAAGCAGAAGATTGCTGGATATCTCTGATATGAGTTTAAACATGCATGTGACATCCTTAAGCATTTACCTGGGCCGATTTTGAAGAGTCTAAAAAGAGCTCTGAATCCCCATGTGACTTGCTGTCCCTTTTGGCTGTTGTTGACTCTGATGAGCAGTGATTTTGTTCTGAAAATAAAGTGACAGTAGGTATTTTACCCCTAAAGACCACAAACATTACGGAAAGACAATGTCATTTGCACATAACCACAAACTAACCATTCTTGTGATCTTGACCAGATGTTTTGGAAGGATATTGGTCACTTTTCATGTCGTTGCTGTCACTATGAGAAGCTGCCGTGGGTTCAGGTGCAGGACTTGTGTTGTTGCTGGTCTCCTGCTTCAACGGGGATGAATCTGCGATGGAGCTCTGGTTACTGTTATCATCTGTGTGAGATGAACAGATATACGGTGAGCAAATGCTTCAATCATATGTTAAGACAGAATAGAAAATGACATCATACAGTTCATCAACCCCCTCTATTGGTTAAAAGGGAAACTGATCTATTTTAACCATTACTTCTGTTATTAATGATAATATTGTATATACAAAATGCAAGCCATTTCTGGGCTTCATATTTTATACAAAGACTTCAAAGACTGAAAGTAATGAAGGGATACACATTCACCAAATGGCAAAAGCTTCTAGCTCACACAACCAAGTATCACTGCTAATATCTGAAAATATATTAACACAAGTATAGTCTTTGAGAAGTTTCACAGTATTACCATGCATATCCATCATTCCTGGAGAAGAGCTGTTCTCAGGGGTTGTGACCTCAGAACCATATTTGTCATCTTTGCCCTTCTTCTTGCTTTTACTTTTCAGCTTTACAAAAACAAATAGCATTGTCATTTTCCTTCATCAAGAACAATCCAACAAATAACATCTAAAAAATGTTGACTTTGTGTAATGCAAAAACAACTAAAAAGTATTTTTGTAATCACCAGCTCCACGACACGTGTCTAAAGATAGAACGTAATATTTTAAGGCAAATATGGACATTATCTTTCACTTACATCATCTGATTTGGGCTCTGTCACCGGTACCCACTTGTAGATTCGCAATGAAGTGTCACCAACAGTCACCCATTTTTTCTCCCTGGACAATATCACATGCATGCCACCATTAGACAATTTCTTTTTATTTTGTTTCAGTAAATAAAGATGCTGCTGCTGTTTAACATAATCTGGAAAAGAGAAAATAAACTGTTTGAATATTTATATTTTTCATTGTCATTCATTATGAACCTTTCATTTAAAAAAAGACACTTTTAAGAGATTTTCAGAAATGTGGTGTAGCTCAGCAATGTTTACAGAACACTGAAAAGCCAAATTTAAGTTCGAATGTAAGGGTATTTAAAATATTTCTATTCAAAATTACTGTTGTGGTGCTTGTTAAACACATGCTTTTGTTTTTAGAAGTCCAATGCAAACACTTAATTCAGGGTCAGTGTTCGTGTGTGGGTGAAGCTGACGCTCCGCGCTTAATTTAAAAGCCCGCGTGTGAATAAAACTCTTCTCACGCGCCACCGCTCAGAAGCGCGAGTCACTTAAACGAGACAACCGAGAGTCAAATGTTACTTTTATCTCGGCCCGTTCGGTTACTGTTCAGCCGGCATTACGGGTTCAAACAGCACTGCCTTCATGTGACTGCAACGAAATGGCTTCTAGGTTCAACCCACATAAAATTTCAAGAAAAAAATGCTGTCTGCACTTTCCCAAACTCCTTTTCAAATGGCCGACAAATCACGAACTCCGCGAACAAACATGGGAAACGGCACGGCCGAGTGGCATATCGGATTGAAACCGAAGTGGATTAAAGACTCTCTTTCCTTTAATTTCATTGTTTCTCGTTGTCTCTCCTCCCCCACAGCCTGGCTGGACTGTTCCGTTAACGAGCAGACGCTCTCTCTTACCATTTCCGCACTTTTTCAATTGCAGCCATAACCCGCTTGATGTCATCTTTCGCCCTGCTCCGCGTCTCCGCTCGAACCGACCTGCCCGACATAGCTGCTGTTGGTAAAATATATTTTTGCTCGCTGCCTGTTTAGACACAATGCGAATGCACACAGCTCAGGAGTGAGGCGGGGCTTGTGCGCCTGCGCTGATGCCGGATGCCCTCAAAGCATGAGAGACGTTCAATGCGGGTATGCGCTTCGCTCTTTTGTTAGCCAACAGCAGCAAAACATGGCAATTTAACAACTCGAGAAGTATAATGATACGATCTACACGAAACCACGACATCCTAAAACAGTGTACAGATGTATTTGTAAGAAATAGAGACTGAATACATGTTAGTCTTTTAAATAAAGTTTATTTTTTATAGGACTCATGACGTCCTCGTAACTGAGGATTAACGTTATACTGAAACAACAGACCAGTAATCACATAAAATGTAATATCGCACCACTACACAAGCTATAAACAACAGTTATGTCACTAAAACTAGATTTAACATATTAGATTAAGTTTCCTCTTGATGAAGTTCCAGGGTGCCTGTTGAAAACCCCATTATATCTTTGGCAAAAGCCTCCATGCTGATTTCAGAGGGAAGCACACTGTCCAGCTGAGATTCTGAATCTGTCAAAAACATGCACAGTTCATGTTAACAGACTGCTGCACTGTGTAACTCACTTTCTTGCAGCTAAACAGTCCTTGATTTTCACAAGTTAATAAAAAATACTATCTTTAGAATATAGATGATAGATAGAAGACATCTGTAATAATGTTGTTGTGTTTTTAAAAATGATATGCATTTCAAAAAGTTTCAGAGTACTGTTACACACCTGTGCAGCTTCCTGATGTTATACCTAGAATAGTAGTAAAACATTCAGCCAACTCATCCTCTGTCATATGTTCACCTGAAATCAACACACAAATCTACTTTAGCTTATAAAATAAATCATTTGTTTGTTAACATCGATGGAACATTACTAAATAATTAATGAGACTGTTTCTGTTACAGAATAAGACTTGCATCGTGTCCATAATGCCACATGATATTCTCAGGCAGAAATGATTATCATGTCTGTTGATGATAGTAAACAGCCTTTTTTGGGATCCCTTGAACTCTTTCTTTTTATTATCATAATTCTAAATCACATCACAATTTATAGCCCCAGAAGAGTTCAAAAGATATTTACCTCTAGTCTGTAGTAATTCCAGCAGTTCATCTCTGGGAATAGTATATCTATCCCTTCCATCTGGCCTTCCAAGCATCTGGAAGGCATTGTGCAACTCCTGTCTAAAAATGCCAGAGGCAGGCCGGTGGTTGACATAGAGCTTAATAAAGTCTTCCAGGTCAATGTCCGTCACATAATTTCCGGTCTCAGCATAGCGGCTAAACTTCACCTCGTTCTGCATGTCTTCCAGCTTTAACAGGAAACCATTTGTTGACATTTTATAAAAGTGAGAGCTATGCTGAAACACCTCCCTCGTACAGTCCTTTATTATTCCCTATATAGCTTATGACATGTGAGTCCACTATATGGGGAAGAAGTGAATGAAAATGATTGAGTGATTTCAGACACTGACAAACAGTATGAAGCCTGTATCTGAAAGTACTGTCGCAGGTGTTAAATAACATAACAAATAGCTTATATTACACCTGTGTGGCTTTGTAGATTGTTTTATAAAATACTAAAATTCATTTTCACTTTATTTGTTATGTTTATTGCATTAGTTTAATAGAAAATTGAACAAAACAACTGTCACATTTATTTGCAGGCATGCTTATTTATCACATTTAATAAAATTATTTAAAATATAACAGTCAGTGTCCTCCAGCTGATTCTAATCAAGAGGTCGTTTCGTGTTGTATCATGGGAAATAGTGAATGAGCGAGTGTACACTCAAAATCAGAGTGCATTGCGTGTAAAAAAAGAGTAAACGAATGTAGTGAATGAAGGAGTTTACTCAGGTTTCGGACGCCACTAAAAAATGTCGGACACCCGATATAGTGCACTATATAGAAGATAGGGAGTGGTTTCAGACACAGCTTTAGTCTATCCATCAATGACAGATCTGAATGATAAAGTGAATTTGTGAATGCAAAATTACCTCCTGCTCTGTTGGATAGAAGTTAAGCGTTCTCATTAGGAAGGGGATGTCAGATAGAGGGATGCGTGTGGACACGAGCCGTGTTTCCATGGTGTTGATATCCTGATTTTGTAATTGACAGTAGTAAAAATATTCCTCCATTTCCTATTCGAAACATCACACATCTTATAAATAAAAATGTATAAACTCACAATGATAAATGGCACTCCTAAACTAGTTTTTTGACTTCACAAAACATAAAAATTAGAAAAGCTCAAACCTTGAAGAGCTGTCCCTCTCTCCCACCCTCCAGAAGACTGTAGAAGGGCATTATATCTTTACCTCCTAGAGCAGCCAATGCCTCTAGTGATCTAAATAGGGATTTATGGTAATGAATACACAGTAGAAACTGGCGGATTCACACTGATGGAGTTTAGCTTTTGATATACTTTTTATGATTTATGCATATTTTGACATTCAAACGTACGATAAACTCAGCTCCCATGAGAAAACAGTGCAGTCTGGTCCTCCTGCAGTGAAAGCATATCTACCGTCATAAGAACAGGCCAGAGCAGAGACGCCTGTTGGGTGACAGATAGTTGCGAAGGACTTGTGGGGGTTTCCATCCAGAGGCAGAATCTGAATGCCAATCTACATCAGGGACAGGCAATAACAATATAAGGGTCCCCCCTCAAACTCAGGGTGAAGCTTTAATAGGCAATAATCTGGCATTATGGCTTATAGTTTATATATAATACAGAAGAGTCAGTAATAGTAAATGTATGGTTAGGTTGGGTGGGTTAAAATACATTATACCTTATCTTGTGTAATATATGCCATGTAACGAGAATTGGGATCTCCATCTTTAGATGCTGGTAGGATGGCCATCTTTTTTACCGAAGAACCATTCAAGGGCCCAAGGACTGTTTTCCTGCAAAAACAAGCACACTGTTATCAACAGATATACAAAATCATAAACTGCTTTTTATCCTCTAATATTACAGCTGTATCTTGTTTTCTGCTTGTTATTGTCTTCAGCTCACTTACAGAAAAAGCTTGTAAAGATTTGAATTTTGCATAGTTTCTATTTAGTTTATCTTAACAATGCAGGCCTAAAATATACATTTTCATTTGTATATCGATATATGCTGTATACATTTTTATCAAAATTCAACCAATGAAACAAGATTTTCTCTATGTTTAATGCACATCTACGTATTTATAGCTATATTGGAATCGATTTTTGACCACAAGAAGGCTATACGAATAAATAAACATAGGTTCCCATTTTACCATCCATTTTGATATATCTTTAATATTTGTCCATTTTGGATCTCCGCAAGTTTTTACATTTTGTACAGAAGAAACATAATGGTGACCCTGGACCACAAAACCAGTCACAAGTGTAAATTTTTCGTCTGCAGATATGCTTTCCATTGAGTATAGGACGACAACAACTATTTGAAAATCTGGAATCGGAGGGTGCAAAAATTAAATGATAGTTAAAGAAAAGTGGAGAAACAGGGTTGTTTTAGCGCTTTCTATTCGCTTACCGCTGTAATGAAATTGTGGAGAGTAGATGAAACCGAAAGCAGAAATTCTAAGCTTGACATAGATACCAATCTTGAGTGGGATATTCCCAAATAGCAGTCAGCAGCGAGCGAAGTTTGTAGGTGTGTTTCCTGCCATTTTTATTTGTGATTTTGCTCCATTCACTCACAAAAATAAAGTTTTAATATATTAACAGTAAGACATTTACAAAATGTCTTCATGAAACATGATCTTTACATACAAGGATCATTTTGACCGATAAGATGTTTTGGTTTTGTGCTATGAGACGGTGGTCCAGGGTCACAATAATCCAAATGTATAAAAATGAACATTTTTTGCAAACCTGCACATTTTCGAAGTGGCATTAAAGAGCTTTATTTTATACATGTTGGAAGCTGTAAGGAGGAAGTGCTCAGGTGTCAGAGGAGGATACCACACCATGCAAGTGGGCACAGCACTCTGATCGATCCGATCAGAACTCAAAATCATCAGCTCATTTTGGCCACTGTTCAGAAGATCATACTCCACCTATATCCAAACAGGCCAGATAGTTATGAAAGGAACAAATAAATACATGAACTAGTTACACAAAGAATCTTTAGTCAATCAAAAGTCACTTTTGTGGTGTTCATGGACCAAACAGGTAAACTGGTTTAATGGTGACATCATGAAGTGTCACACTACTAATGTGGTAGTTCTAGCTAAGACACATTTTAAAGATAACATCAAACATGTCCCCTTTCATAACAACCAATTACACAAAGTAATTCATATCAGGTATAGAGGGACTCACCAGCTTGCGATCCATGCCCAGGGAGAGGAGACGAGATTGATTGCTATCTAAATCCACTCCAAAGAGTAGGTCTTGAATGGGTTTGTAATGGGAATGGTGTCTGCCCTGGTAAATCCAAATCTCTGGCGTACTTTCTTTATACCGGCGCAGCAATGTCACAGCCTTTCCAGTGTCCTGTGAGAAATGCAATGGCAAATACAGATTTATCAATAAAATGCCAGCAAAATGTTTACAGAGGCTAAGTGGCACCAGTTTGTTTTAACAATTAATATTTATTTAGGCTGTTAAAAGGAGTAACTGTCGTGGTCATGGGTTTTGCATCATCAAATGGACTGAATGGGTCACTTAATAAAATAAAGTTTGCATGCACACATATTTATATAACTTACCGCAGCTGCCAGGTAAAGTGAGTCTTGGGAGAAAGTGAGATGGGTTATTGCATCCTGACTGTGGTGCAGAAACTGGTCTTCACTCTGAAGGGTAAGGGCATCAAGAATTTGCAAAGCACCACTAGCAAAGCCCACCGCCAAGTAAAAACCTAGGATACGACAATTTCAGAAACATACAGGGTTGATATAATAAGTAAGACAAAAGCCTTTATTAAGCTAAAAGCTAAGCTACGGTGATACCATGGATTTTGTATAGAAATGAACGGCAATGATATAAATTGTGTCAAAAGATTGAAAAATATAATTCAATGTTATCTTGTAGTGTCAGTAGACTGTGCCAATTTAAAAATGAATTGTAGTTTACCTTGTGGATCATAGGTAATACACTGGATCTTCTTGTGGGCCTGGAAGACTCGGCTGCAAACTGCCTCTTTACGCTCATAATCCCAAACCTTAATAATGCCGCTGTGGCTGCCCATAGCTACTAGTGGTTGTTTGGGGTGACAAGCAACTGCTTCCAGAGGTTCTGCATGTTCCTTCAGAAGAGTCTTTAGTACATTTTTCTGTGCGTTCACGTGTACTAAAGTTGCTTGAGTTGTAGATACCACAAAATTTCTATAAATGGAAGGGATATATAAAATAGTATTGGAAAAGTAAATTCAATGATGGTGGGTTCTCTAAATCCCTGGCTTTCAATATTGAAATAACTAAATATGAACTTTTTTCCAATTACCAAAAAACTTGACTAGAACTCAGTTTGATAGATGGCTCTTTTATAAGCACTGCTTTCCTATTAGCAGTTTCAGGCTTAATTGAGGAACTTGAAAGGTATCTCACAATTTTTGCTGATGTATGTCACAAACTGCATTATGAGCTCTTTCTTGTAAGCCGATTTGGTGACAAAGCACTCAGTGAAGAAAAAGCTTCTTTTGAAACCAATTTTTAACCCTTCTGGCACACATAATACTTGATAAAATAATAAAAGTAATCCTGACCCTTCTAAAAACAGCATTCTATTATATGCAAGGTCACTTGCCTTATAATTAATGGTTTGGCATTCATTGTGCAGTCTTCCTTATATTCTGGACCATCAGTGGAGGGTATTTCTTTGGAAAAGGAGATGGACCTGATAGGATCCAAACTATATTGACTGTACAAACTGATGAGCTTGAGTTTTTCATCATAGAATTTGATGTGTCCATTTACATCGCCTGTGACCAGGAAACTATAAAAGAATAAGCATAACACATGAAAATGTAACTTCAATGGCATCATAATTTCAGATTTATATGATGGTGGTTTTATTTGAAAAATATATTCATATACAAAGTATATAAAAAAATATCCCCAAAAGTTGTCTTGTTAGTCAACCGTTTTGTTTGTCACTGGGTTATGCAAATATCTAACCAATTTAAAGTATTAAAAAGTGCTTGTCAACTTCGGCAAAACAGTATGTAATCATTTTTAATTTCCTGAAAATCAGCTAATTTGGACATACAAGGTTTCAGAAGGATAGCAATGATATATACTGTAGATATTACTATATGTACCATATTTTTATATTTACCTGTCGATCAGGGTTAACACAGTGATTCCTGCATTCTGGAGAGGAATGACTTTGGTGGCTTTCCAGATCAGGGGTTGACATGAGTCTGATTCACTTTGCTTGTCCCAAATAACTATATTCCCCTTTGAGGTGGCTGTTAAAGCCTGCACACCATCACAGAGGAACATGGACTGGCTCAGCGAGCCCAACACCACATTAAATGTCTTATAGGGGACAGATTTTTAAGAGTTTTGTGTGAAAGCAGAATACCATCACAAACATTCAGACCAATAAATACTGGTGTTCATTTGCAAACCTTCTTAGAAATATCAGGAGCTGAGTATTCCAAACAATCCCTTTCCTGCAGCAACAGATTAAATTATTATTGTACATGTGAAGCAAACACTGCTAAAATAATAAACCTAGAGCAAACTCAACATAATTCTTACAAAGGTTAGATAAATAATTCCTACCCAGTTGTAGAAGAGAACTTGACTTTCACTGTTGCTGAGCAACTGTGTGCTGTCAGAGGGATGGAAAAGTATCTGATTCTGACAAAACATGGATTGGAAGTTAGACAAATTTAAAGTTGACTTGGGACCATTTTTTATTTATTTATAAAAAGCAAGATGAATTTTGAAATGCTTATTTAAAATAAAAGTGTTTTGCAACATACCTGAAAACCATATTTTGGGCTGATGTCAGCTCGACATTTTGGGCTATTGCTTTCATCTGTCCAATCCCAAATACACACCTGCTAATTCATCCGACATAGTACAAGATCGGCAGATTAGTGGATAGTCATAATATTCTGTAATTTAATTTTCAGGTATCGTTACAAGTAACATAAAAGTTTGTCCCATTAAAAGATAAGCAATCTCTTCCAAGGGCATCCGGTATCTCCTTAAGTAGTTAAACTGCGCGGCTCCCGCACACTGTGTCTAAGATTATATCTACAGTATGTGTGTGTAAAACAATGATAAATAATATAAAACAAAGAGGTGAAACATGGGCACTACAAAATCACAACAGACTGTAGAATATTGTCTTGCACAATGCTTTGTAGTTTCTAACCTGTGCTGTTCCAGCTACAGTTGCCAGATATTTTGAATCATTTGATAGTGCCAAGGCAGAAACTCCACCCTCGGGATGACAATCAAACATTGTCCGCACAGGAATTCTACAACACAATGCTATGAGCTGTTAACTGGACATGAACAGGTTTTTCATAAGTCTTGTCTTTCAAGCCCTTTCTGTCAATTGTTAGGAAGGGCAGATAATTTGAAAGAATATAAATATGACCAAATGAATATAATATACAATCAAACACACTAAAATTGTGATGCATTTGTTAAAATGTTACCCTGTGTAAGAGTCCCATATGATAACAAGACTCTCTTGGCCCATGTCAGCTGTCACAAGCCAGCGTCTATCCTCACTAGCACACAAGCTGGTGATTGGACTGCAATGGCCCTATAGACACCAAAGAAAAGTTTTAATAAAAACAAATTGTAAAACATATTTGGTTGATGTCAATTTTTGTAGAAATGCAGAAAATAAACATGAATTAATCAAGTGAAATGCACACATTTCCTAAAATAATTAAAGAATAAAGCAAACTGTTTTTGATAGGCTTTACTATACATTTAAAACATTTGTTTCATGTATTTCTCTTACTTGTAACAGATGCTGACTGTTTGACGTGTGATCAAACATGACAGCAACGTGAGCACAAGCATATAGGATGACAAGCCTGTCTTCATCTTGCAGGCTGAAGACAGGTAAAGTTTGGTTGATCCCATAGGCCCGATCAAGGATCTACATACATGAAGTCCAAGGTATAGTAACAGTAGTGGTGTAAAAGAGGTGTAATAGCTTACTCTATTTCATTCAGTATATAACACTTTACAATAAATTTCTATTCATGAAAGGGATAGTTCACTCAAAAATGACCATTCTGCCAATTCTGTATAAATGTATTTTTTCTTCTGAACACAAAAAAGGATTTTTGGAAGAATGATTGTACCCAAACAGTTTTGGGGCATAGGAAAACCATGGTAGTCCGTGGTGCCCCAAAAATGGTTTGGTTTCCCGCATTCTTCAAAATATCGTTTGTTGTGTACATTTATTTGGAACTTGAGGGTGAGAAAAATGGATGAATCTATCCATTCAACCTTTAACGCATCAGCTTATAAGCATTATATTTCACAACATGTAAATTAGTGTTTGTCGTTCATGTTAGATTACTGAGCATTAACTAACCTTAACAGATTTTTTATTACAAAATTTAATATGATGACATGTAAAGTAACATAATTCACAATAAATAAATGCTGTGGATTGTTATTGTTAGTTTATGTTGAAAAACAGAGGTAACCAATTTAAATACAGAAATTAACGAGGTAACATTATATTTCATAAAATGTAAAATGTTATCTTTATATCACATTTACTGTTTTATCAATAACGTGAAAAACATACGTGAAAAACAAAAATATGCTCAGATGTATTTACCAATGGGTAAGTCTTGGTTCTGGCCTCATGAGGAATGGCAGGCAAAGATGTTGCGGTGTAAACTTGAGAGTCCACAGTTCCCTCTTGAATGGATAGTTCAGATCTTTCGGTTCCTTCCTTTTTATCCTCCCGTTTTCTTTCTTTATTGTCATCTAACAAGTCTTTCTTCATTTGGTTATCCATCGTGCTTTCCTGTTCTTTGGCATCGTGTGTTTCTTTTTCAGCCACATCAAATGGGGCTCGAGTAACGTTAGACATCTCGTTCGCCGTTGACATTTCTCGTTGCCAGCCAGAAGTAAACACACGACCCGATTTAAGATGTTGCAGATTCAGAAGACACTTTTTAGGCCTGTTGAATGTTGTTTCTGTTAGCTCAATTGGCTAATATTCGTCTTTTTGATTATACATTTCTTTCGAATACGTCAAATTAACTTACCTATCCAGTAGCCCCTCGTTACCACACGCATCTGGTTGCTAAGAAACCGTCACGTGTCAATGGAACAGCCAGTTTTACAAATTTAGATAACGATAAACACATTTTTTTTACATTTTTACATGTTTTTAATAAACAAGTTGTATAATTAAACGCCATATTTTTTGCAAAACCAAGAAACATGCACGTTATTTGAAATGTGCAATATTATTTGAAATCTTCTATCAGCAACGCTTTTAAGGATTGATGTTAACTTTTCATAATTTATTACACTGTTTGACGGCGAAATAAAAGACAACCAAACCTTGAACAAAAAATATTGATCAATGAGAACGATGAGAATAACTGTTTAGTAAATAGGGAATGTATAAGCATTATTACACCAGTCCCCTATTGTGTCGAAGCACAGACACAAGTATTAGTCCACTTGCGTTAAATAGTGCGCTAGATTTCAAAGCACGTCATACATAACTCACATTCATCTAATTGCCAATATTAAGGGGTTAACCTATAACATGCGAAATATATATTCACATTTATAACTTATGATAATTTCACCAAAAAATATAACGATCAAAGGTGCACCCACATTCCTGGGATGTGCATGTATCCTTCCGCCAGTTTTTGTGGCTTTTCAGACTGTTTAGGTCTATCGGTCAGTGCTGAAGCCTAGCTTGAACTGTGTATGTCAGAATATCGCTTTAAAATAGAAAAACGATATTACCGGGTTGGTATTTTTGTAGACATCTGAAACATATGGATCGCCCGTGCTTTGATTTTAAAACAGGCTAATTTGTCTCTTTCGAGGAGGAAATAAATCAGCAAAGCTAGCAGAACTAGCAGCATTAGTGGAGACTCGAATAACTGGAGGAGTCGCTTTACACGTTGGCTGTCACTAGATCAACTGTCAGCTAACACGTCAAGTACCTTATTCCGCACTCGTCCGCGGTGTGTAACGTTTTTCAAACAGCCAGATAACTCTGCTCAAGTCGTCGTTTATGGGATCACCATGTCCATGAAGCCGCAGGCCGGTGGTAATCGCAAACCCGGCGGAAGCAACAGCGGAGCCGCTGCGGCCTCCGGCACCGGGGGAGCAGGAGGTGTCGGACGCCAGAACATGGGCAGGTGGGTGCACACCCTGGAACGTTTCTTTTAATGTACATATGTACAATGTGCCTGCATGGGACGATTGTGGGATGCGACATCCCTGCACTCGTGTCGTAGTTTAAAAATGCAGGTTGTGAAATACGTTAGCAGTGAATGGGACTGAGCGTACAGTAAGTAGGCCGATATAGGCCAAGTTCACATGACAGGGATCCACACGTTAATGGCCGCAGAAAAGGGTTTGCGCCCATTGCAGCTGCGAATGAACATTATGTTCCAGAATATAAAACAGTCTCTCGTGTAAAAGGAGATAGGCTGGTTGTCTGATGTGGTGAACAAATCTAAAATAAAAAGCGTTGCCGGTATAATTTGGCAGTACTATCATCGCCCTATGTATTTTCTGTCTTTTAGTCTGTTACGTTTTAGTCAGTTAACATTTTAGGAACATACGCAAAATGGTCTAAGACCCATAGAGTGACAGGTTATTCGGAATGGTTCAGTCATTTAAACGATTTATTTTAGTGATGTTAGCCAAATCCGCTAACTAGCCAATATTTATTTGGTTATATTGTTATGTCGCTTTAATCTGCGTGAAATCTCCGTATGTTGCTTGATATCGTGAATGGTTGACAATGATGGAAAACCATAACGTTACATGATCGCCACACGAATGCTAGCCTGTTTTTTTTTTAATAAAGTTTAGATCATTACATGTATATCACATCTGTTTTTACCTCTATTGTTCTTTAAAACATTTAAGGGCTGTCATTTGATTGGTGAAATGAGGGTGGACTGAATTGACAGTATGGGAATTTTCCTCCCGTATGAGAAGTCACATGTTAGCTGCCTGTGTCACTTAAGAATGATATGCCGTCGTCCAGTTCCCTTTCGTTAGGTAACGTGAGGACATCAGGTGAGATCTGCATGTTTCCAGTTACAGATCAGCTGGGAAACAAACGTTTCACAGTTGAAACTATTTTTGAGGCGCACGCATTTCTTGACAACGTGCGCTTACAAATGCGAGTGATTTAGTAGAAGGGACAGTCAATCCACCATCTCTTTCAACCTTCACGTTTCCAGGACGTTGCATGACAAGTCTGTCCTTGAAACATGATGTTTGTGTATTTAACTTTAGAGCATGCTGTGCTACTCTGTAATTAGGTATGCACCAATATGAGGCCGATATACAGTATCTAAATATTAATATAAAATTCCCTAAGACTGACACAAATGGCAAAAACTGCTTTTAATTGAAAACATTTACTGCAGAAAACAAGGTAACCATTAGTTCTCTTTCCCCCCCTGAAAATCATGTACCAAGCTTCCTTTTCACTAGTTAACGATTCTTTAACCGTCAAAGTTTTCTGGTATATTTTCTATTTAATAAACAAATTATTGATGTTCTTCCAGGGCAACCCAGAAAATCTTTCTTTATAGTTACATGTCTAACCGGTCTCAAAACAGAAAGCATTCAGACATCAGTTTGATTCAAACAATATGCTTTTGTTCCTATAATTTACATATTTATAAATACTTTATTTACATGCTGTGCCTACATCAAATATGTTTTGCTAATAACAGTAAGTGAATGATCACGACAGAAAGATACTTGTACTGTACTGTATTTTAACTGTAAGCAGCGTGCGGCTGAAGAAGTTTAACGCAAGGAAATGATTTATCGGCTATAATATAATGGCCAAATTTGTATTATCGCCCAATACTGATAACATTATAGATGATTATTTTCAGCCGATACCGAAATGGCTGATAATTTATCGTGCATACCTATCTGTAATGAATTAAATTGTTACAGTTCACATTTTCAATAATGTATGGCAATGGGTTCTTTGGTGACACATGGTTGCACTGCATGGAGAAAAGTGTAGAATAATTCTTGTTTACACAGAAGAACAGTATTGTGACTTGTGGGAATCCTGAGTGGTGCAGTGAAGCATAACCCTCCCCGTTATGCAGCATTTGATTTTCTTGATGCTAAATTACAGCTATAATTCACAGTTTGTATTCAAATTCTGGGTTCTGCCTATGATATAAGGAAATTGTTTGTACCAGTATGTGGAACCTCTTATTTATCTCTGATTCTTGTGGTTAAAACTCTTAAACTCTCAGGATCTCTTATTTAATCATATAGTCCAAATCCAAACAAACTTACATATTTGAGGCTTAAAGGTCACTTTTTATGATTTTCAGTGATTGTTTGAATGTTTTAGAGGCACATCCAGCAACAAAAAAATTAGCTAGAATTTACATGCAAACTTTCAGCACTGAATTTACAGTTACAAACATAGATGTAAGAATTTAAGAAACTAACACTTTTTCTGAGTCTTTGACTTAGGCTTACTATTTGATTTGTGCTTATCGCTTCATCTGGCAAAGCTTCTTTTTTTTACATAGGGTTGTAACGGTACACCTGTTTGACTTTATATCACGGTAATAACACGCCCGGTCATCGTACCATGAACATTTGCTTATCTACAGTGGTAATAAAAAAATATACCTGATGAAGAATCTGCGCAATGAATGATGCGATGCATCATTATTTTTGATGAGTTGTGCAGCAAAAGTATTCACGTTGCTTTATAGAATGAAGGTGGAACCACTGTAGTCAAATGAACTATTTATGTATTTATTTGAAGTGATAGTTCACTCAAAAATTCTGTCATCATTTACTCACCCTCAGGTTGTTTTAAACGTATAAAAATGTATTTTGAAATAACATAATGAAATATATTTGTAAGAATGTTAGCAATTTTCAGTTCTCTGACAAAATCCACTACCATAGTAGGAAAAATATATTGTATATTTTTTTGTTCTGTTGAACACAAAGTGAGATATTTAGGAACACGAACATTTTAGGGCACCTTTGACTACCATTTAAATGTTCCTACTATGGCAGTCAATTATGTCTCAATTGAAAATTGCTAACATTCTTCCAAATATCTTTCTGGTGAAAGAAGGTATGAAATGACATGAGGGAGAGCAAATGATGACAGAATTTTCAAAGAAATATCAAAGTAAATACATAAAATAGTTAATGTGACTACATGTCCACCTTCATTCTATTCTACACGATACATTTACATTTATTCATTTGGCAGACACTTTTATCTAAAGCGAATTACAAGTTGGGTGCAGTGGGCAGATATCACAGCAGAGCAAACAGGGGTAAGGTGCCTTGCTCAAGGGCACTTCAGTCATTTCCTGGTGGCACTGGGATTTGAACCAGTGACCTTCTGGTTACGCTTCCAATTTACGGGGAGCATGACCCCCGGACCCCCCAGGGAAAATGTGTTTAGCCCCTGTAGTCTCACAAAATTGTGTGCGAAACACTGATATAATCACGCTCTTATTCGTTAAGGCCTTTAAAACAATTAAGCACAATTCTAAGCTTCTAGCTGGCACAACGCGACAGCGGTCCTGTCTAGTGTATGCAGTCACGGGGTAAAGGCTGCTTCAGTGAACTCCGTCAGACAGCGCACCAGTATTAAGTTCTATTTCATGCCGTTATATGCCATATTTCAAGAGTTGTTCTAACTTCTGCCACTGAAATAATTTTAGAGACATTATTTGAAGGTCGAACTGACGTGTTTTTATGCGGCTGAAATGCCAGGCACTTTCCTTAAAATGCTGGCTGCACAGAATGCGCATGTGAGCTAAGCGTTCTTCCCCAAGTTGAGCATTTTTCAACTCTGTCTGGTTGAGCGCCGGCGATGAGCGTAGAAAAACTGTCAGCTGATAGCGTTTTTAAAAGTGTGCTGTTTCTGTTGGAAACAATTGAAAAAAAAGACATGTCAGCCGCAGGATTTAATGCCTGAGTGAACACAGCCCCTTATGGTTGTGCTCTTTAGTGCTCGCTAACAAATGAAAGCCAAACGCAGATTTTTCTGTAAAAGGATTTTTTCTTTTTTTGGTGTTGAATCAGCTGTTTTTATATATGCTTTACATCTGGTTGCATTTGATAAAAATGAGTAAATGCCGAGGACAGTCAGTGTGTCTGTTGGCACAAACCCTGGCACACACATGACATCTATTGGTTTACAAGTCCCGGCCCAACATTGATAGGTTATTGTGTTTACATTTCTCCATATTCTACCTTTTTCTGTTTATTATTATGAGCCAGATTGTCTTGCCATAATGCAACAAACTTTGATGAGTTCTTTAGGAACGTCACAACCCAGTTGCGTAATGGAGATTATTATCGGTCACTTCGTTCTCATTACAGCTTTGGCTGTATGCCAGTATATGTGCTATCTATTGCTACTTGGGTAGCACATGAAATCTTGCTCCTAGGATTGTTTAAATATAAGACATCATTGGCTGTTGTTGTAATTGTGAGAAGAACATATCTTTGCTTGTGATTTGTAGTTTATCTGTTATCAAGTTAATCAATAATTTGGTTTTCTCTCTTCCTCACAGAGGACGCAACAATGCCAAAGGACCCTCCACTGCAGTAAGTTACACTTCTTCCAGTGCCCTGATTTTTAACAGACCTTCTTAACTGGTTTAAATATATTTTTTTGTATTTATACTTTTTTTTAAATGTATACTTTTATCAGCCAAACAATGAGTTTGTTATGTGTCTTTAAGGTGGCCTTCAGTGGAGTTTATGCAAACATGAGGATGGTTCATGTATTGACTTCAGTTGTGGTGAGTCAAAAGACTGAAGATACATTTTTTGTTTACATAATTTTTATTGATTATAAGCTGTTTTAAAAAAAAAAATTGTTCAGATTGCCAGTATTTATTCAACAAAAGTAGGGATGTAACAATATGAAAATCTCACTGTAAGATAATCCCTCGGTGTAAAGCCCACGGTACGGTATAAATTGCAATATTTAAAATGACTAATTATGACTCCGGAACGTGCCATAAGCATGTTTTTATAGCTGTTGCTTAGATGTATTTGTTATAGTACGAGATGGGTCAAATGACCTAAAAATCACTTTTATAAAATAAAAGAATTGCACCAGATGGATCTTGCCAAAGGAAACATCTATTCTTTTTTTGACATTCTCTATGTTAGGCCCAGAAGACCTATCGTTTCATACAGTCATGTGACCACGATAATATTGAGACAATGTTGCTATTGCCATAACACGATATCGATTATATTGTTACATCCCTAAACAAAAGTCTTACTAAAATGTTGATTTGTGCTTTTGACAGGGAACCAAATGTGAGCTTAAGGTCAAAAATGGTCTGATCTATGAAGGAGTTTTTAAAACATATGGCCCAGAGGTAAGGAGATGTGTCTATGGCTCTAATCTTATGTCTTTAAATCATCACTGTGAGAGTCAAAGAAGTGATGCAGTCAGATTATTTGGCCCTATAGATTAAACAGACAAAGTAAATAAGATATTTAAATAAGAAGAATTCCATTTTATTTGAACAAGATGAATTTGATAAACACTGCAATGGGCTCTTCAAAAAGCTTTGGTTTTACTATGTCATTAATTTGATGCACCATACTTTAATGCACATTTTTCACTCTTGTGTTGTTTTTTGGGGATTTGCAGTGTGATATTGTACTGGATGCTGCACACAGGAAGAGTGTAGAGCCAAATGTGGGCCCTCGTCGTGAGGATGTTGTGGAAAGCATCATCTTTAAGTCTTCAGATGTAGTGGTGGTGCATTTTAAAGATGTGGACCTGAACTATGCCAAGAAAGGTAAGACCTGCATGGTTCTGCTGTGTAACACCTTTTTTTTTGCCTCTATGTCAGCTACTTTAGAGGTTTACTAATCGGAAATTGCAGTTTAACTATATACATAACTTATAGTATATAGATTTAGGGTTGGGTACCGTGTTTCATTTGACGCGTCTGGTATGCAACCGATCACAATAAAACTGTTCCGTACTTTTTAGCGGGCCGTGGAGCTCGTTCACACCACAGTAACATATTTGACAAGAAACACAATCGAGACACAGGAATGAAAGTGCTAGGGATGCACCGATACTACTTTTTCCTTGCCATTCGGATTCCGATACCTGAATTCTACGTATCGGCCGATACTGATCCTGATCCGATACTAGGACTGTTTTTCTTGATCAAAGTAGCATTGCATATTTTATCTTATATTGCCAGAGGTGGATAGTTCTTAAGCATGTTTACTTTCAAGTACATTTTAAAATATCTGTACTTTATCAGTATCTTGGACAAAAAATACCTCCCTACAGTATGAAGCACATCATACTTACTCCACTACAGTCCATAAATAAATGTTGTTTTTATACTTTTAATCCATGAGTACATTAAAATCTACCACTTTCCTTTACTTAAGTATTTTTACTTTTAAAAGAAGAAAAGTATAAATTAAGAATTAAAAGTATGAATATAATATGAATTAAAAGTAATTAAGTGCTGTATTAAACTTAAAAAAGCATTCAAAACAAAAATGTGGTCTCATAAAGCACAGATACTTACAGAATGTTTAACAAATAAATCTCTGTTTATTACACAAAACTATCACAGTATAAAGGTCTCCAAACTCGCTCTTGCACATCCTGGACACAAAATGATGCGCTAAATACATACGCCTCTACGTTATTTAAAGTCATGCGCATTGGAGGCATAATAATGCACTTAATGCATCCGCTTCACTCAAAAAATTGACGCATAACACAGACCGCTTCCAGTTCTTGAATCTAATAACGTTACACTCAGCGAGTACCGTCTCTGGCAAAATGCATTTTAAACAAACCACAGTCTATTATCTAGTGGTTATGAGGAATATTGAAAACTTTGGAACGAGTAACGTCCTGACTGCTCCTGGACACACGCATGCTGAAAGGAGATTGATGGATGACCGCACCAGCAGAGGTCAGAGTTTTTTAATTATGCTATATTGGTTTATTCCTCGCATAAAGCTATCGGAATAAATGACATTGAATACAATGCATGACAACTTTTATCGTCATTTCCTGAGAGGTAGTCCTTTTTGAAGCTTTAGAGTGACATCCACGGGTATCGCAACGGATCGGATTGAAGGGAACCCGTCAGTCCAATACCCGATCCAGCAAAAAAGACCCGTATCGGCCCCAATTCCTATCCAGAGTATCGGATCGGTGCATCCCTAGAAAGTGCTAAAACGTAGAATCTGTTAGTTTGATCTCTAGACATGCAGTCTGTCAAGCTTTTTATGCTGACTATAAATACTATATATATATATATATATATATATATATCATTATATATACTTTCTGTTTTTTAAATAATGCACATACTTTATAATGTAGCCGGAGGTCTCTGTAAATGGACTTAATCAGTTGATTCTTGCTTTTGTTGAAACTCGTAACGTTGTATTAGCACCTGTTGTATTATTGCTCCTGTATGACATATCGCTTATGCATTTCCCTGATCTCTCTGTAAGTCGCTTTGGATAAAAAGGTTTGCAAAATGATGAATGACTAATTGTGACAGATTCAACGTATTTTCTGCCCATATTTAATACAACTATGGTGAGCAAGGTAAACAGTAAACCCTATAACATCTTTCTAGCAATATAAGTGTTTAGCAATGTTATAGTACATGCTCATTTCACATTCACTTTAATTGTGAATTTATTGTGTATTTTTATTACTTAATAAATATTT
Organism: Triplophysa dalaica; assembly: GCF_015846415.1. NCBI lineage: Eukaryota > Metazoa > Chordata > Actinopteri > Cypriniformes > Nemacheilidae > Triplophysa > Triplophysa dalaica. The sequence goes on from NC_079545.1 coordinate 24,609,536, forward strand.
TTAATTCATCATTTTGTTCTTTATTGTTATCCACTGGTGTTTTGTGGCTCTTTTTTAAAAGTATCGATTTAGGCATGGGTACCGTTTTAAAAGTATCGTGGCACCGGTATCGGGGAAAACCCAAACGATACCCAACCCTACGTAGATTAGAACATCACAGAGGCATTACAAAAGGCATTATTGAATGTGCTTTAACCCCCCTATTAATACTCGTATAATACAGTCCCGAAAATGAACAGCCCTCTGGTTTAATTCTGCAGTTACCAAGTCACGTTTTTTCAAGTTTTTTCTTGAAAAACAAAAGGCCAAATTGAACTCTACGCAATAAAGCTGTCTTCTGAAATGTCTCGGGGTTCAAGTCATAACTCATTCCAGTCATATTTTTTTTGCATATATTGTGGAAAGGATCTTTCTGGCCTAAGGCCTGTTATAGTTGAGTTACAACTCGAGCCAGTTGATGAAAGGAAATGTTTTTGCTGGGTGTTTTTAACGTTGGGCCAAATGGGTAATCATGTGCAACTGTTTACACTTAAGAGTAAAGAAATCTTAGGCAATACATGCCTAGTGTCCTAGGACTTTTGTGTTGGATTACTGCTAAATTGTATATAGATGAGGTTTTTTTGTTGTACATCAAACAAAATGTGTATATTTTCTTTACTAACACATACAGTAGTTCAGCTTCTTAAATCTCTATTGCTGTAGATGCTGAAATAACTGCCTTTGTTGAATCTGGTAAGTGACTATCTCATACTGACCCGTTCTTTATTCTGTCTCTTTTCTCTTTAATGTCTGTAGTCTCATCTGATGCAGGTAATACAATCATATCGTCTTACAATCTCTGTTTGTTTTGGTGCAAAGTGTGGTGTTGCTTGGTAAAACATTCAATATTTCAAAATTTTTTAGGTAAGTACATCAGTTAAACAGACTGGTCTTCCACTTTTCATAAAAAATGAAATAAAGAAACTTTCTGTCTAATTGATTAACATTTTGTGCACCACAGAATACACGGTGCACAGCCTTTCCAAAACACGGCAAATATACAGATTTAGTGTTTTTATTTATGATTTGTGTTCTGATAAAAAAGAAGTGCTCAATCCACTTCAAGTAGCTCAATGGCTGCACGCAGCTAATAAAACATTTTAATTATCATTACATTACTTGAACCTGAAACCCCTATGACGTTCTTTCTTCTGCAGACCACAAAGGAAGATCATTTGAAGAATGTTGTTAACCGAAACATGGCGGTTCCCATTGACTTGCATTGGTTGTGTGTCTATACAACATAGGTGATTGGGCACCGCCCAACATTTTTCAAAATATCGTCTTTTGTATTCTTCAGAAGAAAGTCGATGTTGACAGAATTTTCATTTTTGGATGAACTATCACGTTAAGGGAAAAAGAAGCTCTTTTTTCCTAACATAATTCTGCATTAAATACAAAATATACAAAATATAATGTATTGATTTTTAATCTAATCTTTCTGTATGTACCGTCATGTTCTTTGTGACCTCTAACCTTTGGCTTTTTCTGTTGAAGGCCATGTTCTCAGGAATCTTGCTCTCTGAATTAGGGGGAACCATGTTTTGATGCATTTAGATTTTTACAAGCAAATCTTTGTCAATCTGCAATCATTTTAAGTTTAGTTTTAAATGAATAATTAAATTAACTCTAATTAAAAAATTCAGAATGTCTAATCTACAACATAATATATATATATACAGCAATACATAAACATCATGAAAAAATGTGCTTACACTGTGCAAATAAACATTAGGGAGACCGGAAACAAAATTTCAGTGATCCAGGATCAAAAAAGCTGATTAAGCGTTATTTTACAACAGCAGCAAAAACCTAACAACCAGCTGTCAACCTGCATTATTAAAGCAATATTTAAAAGTAATATTTTAGCCAGTAACGTGCACTGATTGACAATTACAAAGTTTTTTTAAATATTGAAGCGTTGCAGCAAGACACGATAAAAGACAAAAGAACGTATTAGAACTCGTTATAATTTAACATTTTTTCCACACTGGATGAGAACACCCAATATGAACAAGCCATTGTCGTGAAATGAAGCTCATCTTTACAAATTTTGCTGAGTAGGACATACTCGTGGGTCAACGTCTTTTGTTGCTACTGGGACAATTTTTATTTTTTTTAATAAAATTCTGTCCAGTTTTGTCAAAGAAATACTTATATTTTAACTAGAAGGGAATAATGGATTGATAAGGGAATTGATAAACTTGGCAGGGAAACTTACGATCGACCCAAGAATGTGTTGGACCCAGCAAAATCAAATTCACCTCCCTGTTTTAATGTTTTCTGAGAACATGGCGTTATTGTGTGTGCTGTAATGCAATAAACCACGATTGCCGTTTTATGTTTGAAATCCACTTTTTCATTGTCACCATATATCACACATGTGCATGGCTGTTTTCTGTACCTTGTTGCTTGATTGGTTTTACGTCCTAAAGTAGTAAGTCATATTAATTCTGTTATGTTTGTGTATGTTTGATTTATGGTAAAGATAACCTCACAGACAGTGCAGTTAGTGCTCGTGTGAATGGGGAGCACAAAGAGAAGGATCTGCAGCCCTGGGATGGAGGAGAGCAGCACATCTCGGGCAGTCTGGAATCTCTTGATACAGACATGGTAAGATGACAGTCGACATTGGTGAACATTTTTTTTTACAATTTCATGACAAATCGGATTTCGAATTTTGTTTTATAAGAGATTTTGAAACTGTATCCCTCTCCTCAGTGTAACGGTTGGGATCCTGATGAAATGTTTAAATACAATGAAGAGACTTATGGTTTGAAGTCCACCTATGACAGCAGCTTGTCTTCATACACGTAAGTTCTTTTCAGTGAAGACCACCTACAGTATGATTTGAAATGGTTATTGTAGTGTTTTGCTCGACTGCATATCTTTTGATCTGAAGGTGTGTGTCTAAATGTCTGAAATCAGTGTTGTAGACGGAAGTATAATTCTACAAACATAGGTTTCCTTCATTTTCATTAATGACAAGGTTTTGAAATGGATGGCTTTGAATAATGATGAAAAAGCAGTCCATAAGAGCTGAGCAACTCAAAGAGTTGGGTGAGACCTCAAAAAGCCTGAGGAACATTTTTGCTCCTTTTAAGCAGAGGATTCCCGTAAACTATAATGAAGATGTTAAAATTTTTGGCCTTAAGTGAAGTTTAGTCCATTCGAAGAGTTTACTATTACTCTAAATCGTGGATAGATATTTTGGCTTCCTCTAACATCCCAGGGTGCCCTTGGAGCGAGACAACTCGGAGGAGTTCCTCAAGCGGGAGGCTCGTGCAGCACAGCTGGCTGAGGAAATTGAGGCCAGCGCCAGCTACAAGGCCCGCACAGCCCTTGAGAATGACGAGCGGTCTGAGGAAGAGAAATATACTGCTGTGGTGCGTGGAGAGAGAGAGCTTCACAGCCTGAACAGGTGAACCTTCAATTACGCTACCACTGCCTTGTCTCTGTTTTTTAATACTAGTTGCTGAATTAACTTACTTTTTTAATAGGGAGAATAAATACATTCCCCCTGTTCAGAGGAACAAAGAACCAGGAATGTCATGGGGAGCTGGCCGTCACCCACACCCAGCTGGGCCACCCGTACCCAGATCTGGACCTCACGACTACAACACAGATCAGCGTGTAGTCAATGGAGGTAGAAGATGATTTAGCTGCTTGAATTAATTTTGGTGATCTACAATGTTAGGAACATAACCCACAACAATCACATCAAGGTCATCAGACCCAAAGATATGATTTGATCTCAATTACACATTGCACATGGAAGATATGGGATACATTCTGTTTCCCTTAATTTAATAAGATAGCCATGGCGATATTAATAAATATTTGAAATTTCAGTTTGCTGTCTTCAAAGTTTTGGCATTATGTGGAACAAATGTGGTGAGAATCAGATAATATTTAAAACAGCCTAATGTAATCCTAAATGACTGATTTCATGTTTGCCGGAGGTCATGTTATGTGCGTACATTTTTAAGTTCGGTGCCTATAGGTGGTCCATGCCTCTCTTGGAACCACTACAGAGCCCACTTATACCCCCATGTCAGATTTTGTCCAAGCCTAATACCAAACAGCCTCCTTTTAGACCTCCTATTGTGACTATTAATCTTTCTAGGATTTTAATGACAAACCATTGTTTGATTTCCCAGTTAGCAAACAATTTAAAGTTCCTTTAACATTAATTCAATCATCTTTGAGTGAAGTACAATTTTTGTTCTTTAGAGTCTTTAATTTGCATCTCCCCACTATACTTTCTCATAACTCTTTTCTTATCCATCACTTTTTATTTAACCACCTCAAGCTATCGTTTTTAAAGTTTCTTTAAAATTTTCATGTCCATTTTACCTTTTCTTTCTACCTACTCTCTCTGTCTCTCTATATCTATCTCCCTCTCTCTTTCCCTCGCAATAATTTTTTTTCTTTCCTCTCATTTCCACTGATTTAATTTCTATCAGGTGCTCACCCTTGGCCCACACGCTGCCCATCTCCCTCCTCTCGCCCTCCGTCTCGTTACCAGTCAGGCCCCACCAACTCTCTCCCGCCCCGGGCGGCCACGCCCACCAGGCCTCCCTCCAGACCCCCATCCAGGCCCTCGAGGCCCCTGTCTCACCCCTCTGCTCATGGCTCCCTGGGGCAAATGTCCACCATCCCAAAACGCCTGTCCTCAGAAGGTACCAGAAACTCAAGACTGGGCAGCCATTGTGTTTTGGCACCACTGCTCAAGTTCACGTTTTGCAATCCAAATGCCTGATCCAAGGCTTCCACTAACCGCTGTGGGACTTTCTTTGTGTTTAATAAAATAACTCACCCCTCCTCCTATTCCAGTTTCTATAGCCACCCGCCTTTCTATGCATGAATGAAGTGTGTTTAGGCCACGTTTTATTCTCACAATTTTTGGTGTGCGTTTAGGTGCTGGGTGTGTATTTTGGCAATGGATTGCACAGATGCACTTTGACATTGGGGACGTTGGTTTCCAGTTAAGTGACAGCCTCTTCAGTTAAATATTGATATTTTACAAAGCTCATCGCTCTGAAAAGTGAGGTGTGCTATGATTGGCCAGGTCACTAGTGCGTAGTGATTGGTTGAATAGTGCATGGAAATGTAATGCCTTTTCAAATATTCTGAACATCGACGGTACAATGAGATTTTTTGGCGGTTTTAGTCAAATTACTCCACGAGCTGACGTCAAGTTGTGGGGGTGAGGTTACATGAGGCGTTTCAGGCAGGCTTGGGTGAGCATTCGCTTCCAGATAAAGTTCATATTTTGTTCCGACACTTAAATTTTAGCAATTTCTTATAACACACAAAAGACAAAGAAAAACACGTACTTCTTGCGAATGACTGCTTTAAGGTCCAACTTTGGTTTATAGAGTGTCTTACAACAAAGTTATGTACATAGGTGTAAAAACACTTTAATTTCTAAATAATAGGTAGCTATTCTTACCTTCTTGACTCACTCTCAAATAATTTGTTCCTCGATTCATTAATCACCTTCTATCCGCTAGCCTAGTCTGATGTGATTTTGGTCAGATGGTCAAGTCCACTGTGATTGGTCTACCACGAATGAGGTTCACGAGTTACAGTGTTTGGGGGAGAAGAGTGTAGTTTTCGTGGGCAGTCTGAGCTAAACGTAGGCGGCGACTATATGTAGTGACCAGAGACATCTCGTTTGCGTGATTCAGAGTCGACTCCCTTTTTTCCAAGCCAATAACTTTGTTGTTCATTCACCTTCGGATTTGCAACTTGGCAGACTGCTTACTTTCAAACATGGCAACATTACACACTGCATGAAATGTAATTTTCATGATCTCATGTTATGTTCTCTTGAAAACTTATTTACTTGGGTAGGTGACTCTTATCTTTTTTAATTTACGGGATTTTGAATGTCATGATTCACTAAAACAGCACTGGTTGCACTGGGTTTGAAGGATAGCCACATTTAGACAAATGCCCCAAACTTGGCTTTATTTCATATTAGGAAAATAAGAAGTCTCATCTCTCTGTGAATGTAGGTCCTCCACGAATGTCTCCCAAGTCACAGCGGACTCCCAGACTTCAAAGAGTGACCTCAAGTCGGGGCACTGGGCCTCTTGCTGGGGATTTCATGTCTCAAGGTGCAGCGGAGGGTTCAGCTCCTCCACCTGCTCGCGGCAGCCCGTCTGGAGGAACCTGGTCATCTATTGTTAGTGGTGGTAAGTCTTGGGCTGTAAATCTCATGTCGTGAACACTGTCTAAGGAATAAAACTGCTGATTTAATTTTATGTCTTCCTTTCAGCAAACAGTCCTCGTTCCCCTCGACAGAGTAGCGTTGGCGGAGGTGCCCCGAACCCCTCTTGTGTGTCATCCCCTCAGGCTGGCACAGTGCCAGTCGACTCTGTAACAGCTCCCGCACCATCACCCACAGCAGCAAACCCAGCCACCAACCTGGATGCATCTCCAATAGAACAGGGTGAGAAGTCCACCTTGCACAATATGTCCCATGCAACATTAAAGCTTGGAATTGTTTCTGCGCTTTAAAGGTTGTTTATGAGTTAGATTCTGTTCAGCGATACTTAAGTTCTTTTTCGTACAACATCTTAAAACAGTTATTTTTTTTAATAGCCAAAGAGTCAAGAATACTTGAGGCAAGGCAGAATTCTCCCAACGCCAACAAGGAGAATGTGAAGCCTCTTGAAAGTTCTCGATCCATCAGCAAAGGTGTATATCTGCAGTGACTGTCATGCTATCTATCATCTTTGGACAGCAGTTTTTAGTGTAAATTTTTAGCTTTTGCTGAAGCTGTTTTGTTTGTGTATTGCTGCCCACAGTTTTTCCGAGTTAACAAAAGAAAGCATGTAGAAGCAAAAACTGCAACCTGTCAGAATGAATTAAGGATGTGGCTTTGCAAGAATTTATATTTTACCACAAAATTGCTGACACTGTGAAGTAGAAAAACAAAGACTTAAGGCTACTCTTGAATTTCTATTATAAATCATATTCAACTTTAATGCAAATGTATGATAGATATGTGCAACAAATTTGTGAACTTAAAAGGCTTACTTGTAGCTCAGTGGTTAAAGCATGGGTTCGATCCCAGGGATTCCACATTCTCGGATACAAATGTTTAGAATAATTCAATATTAGTCGCTTTGGATGAAAGCGTCTGCCAAATAGGGAAATGTAAATGTATTGTATTTTACTTTTAGGACCTCCCAGCATGGCGTCAGACCACCGGAAACAACTAGATAATTTAAAGCAATTTAGTGATAATTTTAGGGTAAGTTTATTTTTCTCCCATTATTTGCGTCCTTAAACATTAATAAGTAATCTTCATTTCAATCGTGTAATACTTTTTAGTTGCAGTCCAGCTCAAATCCAGATCCAGTGTTTGAGCCCATGGCGAACAAGTCTCCACGGGACCTAGGAGAAAAGCCAAAGGATCAACAAGTTGACAAGAACGAAGGAGATTCAACAGGACCCAAAGTCTCCACGGAGTCCACCAATTGTGAAGAGGGCTCCACTGCTGTTCATCCGAACGTCGGACCAACAGGAAGTAAAACTGGAACCCCTTCGCTGTCTCCCTCCACTGCCGTAGCGGAACAGAAACGAGGGCCTGATGTGACATCTCAGGGCGTCCAGACCAGCTCACCTCTTGCCAATACTGCTGCAAAAGATAAAGACGATAGGGATGAAAAGAATGACCCTGTAGCAGAGTGAGTCAGAATGTGATTCGGTTTTCAAACATATTGTCAAATACGTTATTTTTATGTATATTCTTTTAATTTGTTTTTAATAAATTACAAGTTTAAAGGAAATATACATTTGAAGTTTAAATTAAATGTATTGTCGTTTTATTGACCTACAGAAAGTTTTTGTTAATCTTGTATAATGTTTTCAGGAGTGTTAGAAAATCCACTCTCAATCCCAATGCCAAGGAGTTTAACCCAAGAGTGTTTTGTTCACCTGTAAGTATATCAGTAGCTTATTTTATTACTTCAATTGTGTTGGAAACACTGTCTTATCTGGTATGATATGAGACTAAAATACACTGTACCTTTAAAGTTCTTAGGTCATCTTTCAGTTGTCCTTTTACTACATTTAAAATTGTATTTTGACATTTGCATGATTCATATCTTTCAGACTCTGAACTTACTGGAAAAGTGCAAATAAATGTAAATTGTTATACTTTGTCTTCCTTTGTGTGTTCGTCAGCCCAAACCAGCAACAACTCCCACCCTGACTCGGCCCCAGGGTCAGCCTAGTCCTTCCATTGTAGTACAACAGCCCCCTACCGTCTATAGCCAGGCAATGTACCAGATGTATCCTCTGACTCCCGTCAGTCCTGGCGTACAGGTGAGTAACTAACATGACTCATTCTGAGATTGTTTCTTCTCTTGTTTGTTCTCTGCATGGAAGTCCACGTCTGCCCTCAAAACATATAGATATACATACTTTATATATTTCTTATATGTGCCAAAGTACGTGTTCTTGTTCATCCTACAAACAGTAAGTCCATACGTCCTTTTCTTCCATTTTGCAGCTGGATTTGTATATCTGCATGTAAGGGGCAGTCGTGGCGTAATGGTTAGAGACTCAGACTTGTAACTGAAAGTTGCCGGTTCGAGCCTCAGTACCAGCAGGTATTGTAGTTGGGGGGGAATATATGCTCGGCGGTCTCCTCCACCTTCAATAAGACGGCAGAGGGGAGACCCTTGAGCAAGGCACCGTTCCCCCCAACTGCTCCACTGGCTGCTCTGGGTGTGTGTTCACGGTGTGTGTGTGTGTGTGTTACTCACTGCTGTGTGTGTGCACTTGGATGGGTTAAATGCAGAGCGCAATTTCCGAGTATGGAACACCATACTTGGCCTCACATCACTAAACCCACCACATGATTGTGCCTGTTAGATCTGCAATTTCATTTCACTTTGATTCGAGTCAGAAAAGGCTTGTTCATGCCAAGTCTGATACAAATAAATGATGTTCATAGCATATTATTGACGTCTGTCAGATAAGACTTAAATTCTGAAAACGTTGGCATGTCATGAACATGCTGTATTGCAAATGACAACCCATTTCTAAAGATATATTATTGTTTGAATATAGAGTTTTTTGGGATGCATTGTCATTCTTGTGCAGAAAGTCCAACTTGGCGTGAACAGGCTTTACGGCCCAGAATATAATGTGAAATATTGGATTGGCAGCATGTCAATCTCCGGAAGGAGATCGTGGTTCATCAGCCCAGCCCCAAGTCACACCACACTGATATTTGCAAAAAATAAATTTGGAGGTTCAGATCAAAATTAAAGTTTGAATGTTTCATTTTGGTACAGCTTAATGCATATACTCTTGTGTCAAATGGAAAGATTTCAGTAAATAGAAAACCCCTTTTTTCCACGGATATCTTTAATTTAAAATTTATACAGCAAATGAAAATCACACTAAAGACTCGTTCTTTTTGTTTCTTTTCCCTCTTTCCTCTCTCTCCATTAGAAAAGCATTATCTGGAAGGTTTGTGCAATTCTAAGCTTCTTTTCTACATGTATGAAAATTTGCCTTTATATCTGACCAGCAAATGTTGGTCTGCCACATTTATTTATCCTTTATCTGAATTTTTTATTTGATTTCCTCTTTATTTGTTTCACATCATTTTCCAAGTCGGAAATGTTTTATATTTTAGTCTATTTGAAAGGTATCGGGGCTCTAGACTCATTTTAACCACTGGTCGCACCAACTTACAATTTGGTCGCACACTTATTTTATAGTATAAAAGACCTCATTGCATAATGACCTCAGTTGATGTATCCTTCTGTTAATTTGTAACTGTCTTTTAAAATAATCGGCTATAGATTGCTTCATATTTGCGCTTTAACACTTGCGAGCCCAATAAATCCCAAATAAATGCAAAGAAACTTTGTTACTTTGTTTTATATTCAAGTTATATATTATATATTACCACACATTGTCAAAGATAAACTTTAAATACTAAATCGTACTTACCACTCTTGTTAAATGGTCTCAGCACGCTTGTGTTTTGAGTGACTGATTTGATGGGTTCAGTCAGTGAGTCTCGTGAGTTCAGAGTTGTTTCAACGAAATGAATTTGTTCAAATGAGTCATTACGTCGCGAATCTGACATTAGTGGACATTGCAATAGTATGTTAGGACATCGCAAAAGATAGAAGTTAGAAAGCAAAACACTTTTGCTCACTGGACAGGAGTTTTCCTTTATGTCAGCTGCATGTGCGGAACACTTGTCAGGGAAGAAAGGCAGCCGGCTACATGTTTTTTTGCACATACACACCCAGCTGTAATATAGGTCAAAATATTCACAATGTGAACCATGGATTCTGTCTACCGACCTTGCTTTGGATTAAGGCGTGAGGGAGAGAGAAAGTCCAGAATCCAACTTGTTCGATTTCATTAAGCATTTGAACAAACAAAACAAAATTACAATGCCTGTAACACATAATAGTAGTACAGTGCATTTACTATCAAAAGCGTTTGTCAAGAATGTCAAAACATAGATTAAGTTCTATATTTCAACTTTTGTTCCTTTTCCTTTAGCCTCCAGCCATGTACTCTGTTCCAGTTCCTCATATGATGAGCCACACCAAGACCTACAGACCAGGTAAAGGTGAGAATGCTTCTAGATCCAAGAGGTGCATGCCTTTAGAAGTGCTAAGTATTGTATAGTGCTGTCCAGTCATGAAACTCATTTTAGGCCGTCCGGGAGAGCTAATTCACCATGGGTTCCCTCGGGAGGTTTTAATTGGTTTTAAGAAAAGTTTTTGATTTGTGGGCGAAAAAAGGTCTGTGATTAACATTCCTTGAAGACACTTTCCATTCTTCTTTGACACTGAACTGGAGTCTTTTGATGGAATCTATTACTAAATGTTAATTCTGTTTTAAGACTACAGACCTTTACCGCTCTATTTCCTCTCTTTATTGTGATTTATTGTTCATCTTGTTTGTATTGTGTTTTGGCCTTTCTGTATTTTGTCCTGTTGTTCATTTTGTGTGTATTGTGTTTTGGCCCATAGCTATCAGGAGGCATTGCTTGGAAATAAGATCCGTGCAAACTGTCTTTTTAGATGCATTACTCAATCTTAATAAAGTTTCCCATTGCATTTTCTTGTTTTGCTGTGTCAACTTGCAGTACCAAACATGCAACAGCAAAGACCAGACCAGCATCACCCACCTGGCACGTCTACAATGATGCATCCGGCTACAGCTGCCGGGCCACCCATCGTGGCACAAAACCCTACCTACTCCACCCAGTACTACACTTGTAGCCCCCAGCAGTTTGCTAACCAACCTCTGGTACAACAGATGTCCCACTACCAGTCCCAGGTACTGTAATATGAGAAACCGTTTGTGCTGTTCAAGTAAGAAATTACTTGTGCAGAAACAAAATATAAATGCGACTAATAGTTCTGCACTTATTAATGGTTTCTCTTTTCATATAGTGCTTTTAAATTGATTAATCGTGATTTATAATGATTACTTATAATTAGTTGCAATTAATCGTTTTGACTGCATTATTCATCACTGTCAATTAATATGTTAATCAATTGTGCTGTAATAAGTTGCACTTTGCTTTTAATATCTGGATCAACATGAGAACAACTTTAAAGATAATATTTGGTGAATGAACTAAAACTTTAAGAAAACCAATTAGGGTCATGTTGGGTTCCCATGTTTCAGGCCCATCACATGTTCAGTCCTATGATCCAGGGCAGTGCAAGGATGATCACCTCACCTGCCCACGCTCAGCCTGGCCTGGTGTCCTCTTCCACCACTCAGTATGGTGAGCAGACGCATACTATGTATGGTAAGAGCTTACATTAGGTCTTCCCAGCTGACATCCCCAATTTGTGGTCATACTGTACAGTGCTAAACATATGTGCCAAGCTATGGACTCATTTCATTTCCCTTATCTATTCATTAGATCAGATGAACTCACTGTCACTGTGTTGTTCGAATAATCATTTTATGGAATATATTCTATTAAGTATTCAAGTCAGTTGTAAAATAAAAAAGCCAACATTCCTTATAGGTTGCATTTTAAAAAGAATTCTAGCTCACTTTGTGTGTACCTTGTAGTTTTAACCCTTGCTTTCATACGTTGTTGCATTAGTAAATCCACAGTTTTACCACATGCTAACTGCTGGCACTCTCTGTGTTTCAGTGTCTCCAGCTTCCATTCAGCAATTTTCCCACCAAAGCTCCACCCTGCACCCCCACCCGCAGCACCCTCAACCCTCTGCCACCCCGACAGGACAACCCCAGCAGGGTTCCCAGCATGGAGGCAGCCACCCGGCCCCCAGTCCCGTCCAGCATCCCCAGCACCAGTCGGCGGGCACCGCAGCCCAAGCCATGCACTTGGGCAACCCCCAACAGCAGCAGATGTACTCTGCCATTGCTCATACCCCACCTTCTATGACCCCAGGCCCTAACCCTCAGTCCCCTCAAGCCAGTTTCCCCTCCGCCCAGCAGGCCGTATACATTCAGACCCAGCAGATACAGCATGGGTACAACCCTAACCATATGGCTCATGTACAGCAGGTGAGTGGTGGCAGTAAAAAAAGAAAAATAAAGCTGATTTACTCACTACGAGCGTTCCATTGAGTTTTTATTACTGCATGTTGTTCCTACTCTGTATTTCATTGACTGTTTATCTTTAAAAGGCTCACATGCAGTCAGGGATGGTGCCTCAACATCATGGCACTCCTTCCCACCCACACATGATGTTGATGGCCACACAGGCCCCTGGTGGCCCCCAGCCTGGACTTCCCCAAGGCACACTTAACCCTATCTCAGTGTCCTCGACCACACCATACCCCCCCTACACTCTTACCCCTGGTAATGATCTATTTAAACTAAACTAAACACACTGGTGATGTCTTCTTACCTTTTATAGTGAGTGTTTTGCAAGAACTGTTAGATTTCATGGTTCATACTAAAACGATTTTTGTGTTTCTACTTGTTCAGTACAAGGTCACCATCAGCAGCAGCTGTAAAGGACGATGAACAGCAGTCGAGTGGCACCTGATCCATATGGCCTCACCCACCTCCTATTTGGCCAACCAATCTTTACCTTTCTTTAAAAAGTCCCTAAATGGCCACAAGAACTTGAGACATGCTGCTCTACTGCAACCTACCAACAGTGATTTAAAAAAAAAAAGCTAACAGGCGAAGATCTAGTGAACTGTGGCTTTTAAAACGAGAAAAGAAAACAAGAGTTTTAACGAGGAATTTTCACATGTTTCAGTGACACTAGAACTCTTGCAGTGGGTCCTAACAATAACGATAAGCCCAGATGTTTGAGAAAACTGTGCATAAATAACTGGAACATTTCATTTGCACCTTCTTAGTTAATGATAATTCTTCCATACATTGACAGTATTAACATTACTGTTAAATGCTGCTGCTATAGCTGTGCTCAAGACCTTGGGGTAAATCGAAAATAAAAAGAAATGGTTCAAACCAAACTAAACAAATGAAAAACTTCCAACAATGAAGATGTTTGGCAAAAACATGCAGATGAATTATTTATTAATTTAATCTGATGGCAAAACCCCATTAGACTTGACCGTGGTAAAACTGTCCAGTTAAAATAACTTTTACTTTGTAGATAATATAAACCAATTAAAAAAAATAAAAACATTAAAAAAAGTTTTAAAAACTTGATATGGGTTTGACTGTTTTTGCTCTGTGTCAGTTATTGGAGAGTGGGTTTCTGGAGACCATTTTTTGAGGGTCTAAGTTTGTTTAGTATTTACTGCAATTGTGGTCTCATCTTGGTCTTGAACTAGGGTTTATAACATCGGTCATGACCACAACTACACATTAGCGTCTGCTAAATGACTAAATGTAATGTAATGTAAATGTAATATATGACTATATTGACTGTGCGTTGTGTGATGTTAACATCATTAATGGGGTTGGGTGTATATAATCCTTCTTTATGAAATTATTTCTTAATTTTATAAATGTCCACAAAACTTAAGAAATAATGACAGTACTTGTATGAGATCTTGAGGATGAGTTTTTATGATTATAAAATCTGACATAAGCAAAGCAACGGAGCACTTTGAGAATGATTGTATTTAAATGTGTAAGTAAATATGAAATGATGTATTAAACTCATTACCATTGTTTAAAGAAACAAATAATACTACACAAAACGTCTGAAAAAAAATTTTTATGAGGACATTTTAGGGAGTAATGTGGGTCTATATGATGAATTTAAGGAGATCTGTTCTTGATCTTGACCTTTACACTTTTTGCAAGATTCACAAAAACTAAAACTAGCAAAATCTAGGTCAATGCTTTGTTTTTTCCTCTTTCGTTATATTTTTCTCTAATCATGCTGCCTTCACGTTCTCTCGGAAATTCGACAATTCCCACTACACAATTTCAAGTAACGTCTGGATAGTAACATTAAGTGAAAGTGACCTCTTTGTCAGGCATGGTGACCCATACCCGAAATGTGACCTCGGCGTCAAACCCATCCATGGAGTAGTGAACACACATACATCATCGCTGTAGCACCCAGGGAGCAAGTAGGGGTTAGCAGCCTTGCTCAAGGGCACCGTTACACGCCGATCCTGGGATTCGAGCCGACAACCTTCTGGTCTCGACTAAAACTCTAACCATTAGGCCACAACTGCCTCTAAAACGATGTTACTACATGTTTAGTTGCAGTAAAACAATACAAGTATTTGCTAACATTAAAATAGGACCGTTACACACACTATTTCCGTGTTGTAGTGGGTATTAGAATTTTCGAGAGCACGTTAAGTCACTCGAATCGCCACGTTGCAGTTCCGCTCCAGGACGCCTGGAGTCGCACTGACCCACGCCGACTAAAGTGACATCACAGTCATGTGTTCTTCCTTCTCGAACATGTGGAATGGCGGCTTGACGCATTCCCGTTTATAAAACAAATAAGGAATAAAGCGTTTTGTCATTATGGGTAAATTAAATGTCGTTGTTCTGAGATATCTCTCAAGAGATGATTTTAGGGTCCTTACAGCGGTAAGTATATATATTTAAAAAGAGACCGTTTAACGTGAACTGTTCACATTGAGCTGAATTCACTAAGACATCAATCTGTATTTATTATAACCATTTAAACTGAAGACCGCGACTTAATGTATGAAATATTATATAATATAGTTCCCCATTATGCTAGGTACATTGTAATATGGTAACTGTTTATATATGGATTGCTTTTTGTAAATTGGCATGTGTTGCTTACATTAACTTGAAATGAGAGAATAGGATACTTCATGTCGTCAACTGAGCCATCACGTTTATGTTAAACATAATAAGAACATTTACTCCTGTAGTTGTGTTGTATGTGATACTTTGAAAGTATTAGTCAAGTCGAAAAGTCCAGTCACTAACTTTGTCAAACTTTTTCTTGGGAAAACAGGTGGAGATGGGCATGAAGAATCACGAAATCGTCCCAGCAAGTCTCATCTCATCCATTGCCAGTCTCAAACATGGTGGATGCAACAAAATTTTAAGGGAGCTTGTCAAACATAAATTGCTTGCCTACGAACGCAGTAAAAGTAAGCATTCCACACGAATTTTCATGTGTTCATACTGTCCATGACCTTGTCCTGAGTTAATTCCACTTTGGTTGATTTCTCTTTTTTGTTGTTGTAGCTGTACAAGGTTATCGGCTGAATTACGGTGGTTATGATTATCTGGCACTGAAGACTCTTTCAGCTAGAGATGTTATTGTGTCTGTTGGAAACCAAATGGGAGTTGGTAAAGAGTCAGGTTGGAAAAATAATCTACTGTTGCCAGTCTTCTAAATTTAAGATTATTATGGTCAGGATCTTATAATCCATATGTCATTTTTATATGTATATAAATAGATATTTACATTGTTGCAAATGCTGAGGGAGAGCAGTTTGCCATGAAGCTTCACAGACTGGGTCGTACATCCTTCAGAAATCTAAAGAACCAGAGAGACTACCACAAGCACAGAAACAAAATTTCATGGCTGTATCTGTCCCGGCTCTCTGCAATGAAAGAGTTTGCATACATGAAGGTAATATCTAAATTTAAAAAAACTTGATCTGTTCAATCTATTACTTTTGCAGTTATGGCTGTTCTGTGCAATACTTTGTTGCTTCTATTGTAACATGTTATAATAAACAAACGTTTAAATGAGGAAAGAGCAGAAACCTATTTTATAGTTTGTATTTAGATATCTGTTTTTTTTTTATTACAGGCGTTATATGATCGAGGATTTCCTGTTCCAAAACCACTAGACTACAACAGACATACAGTGGTTATGGAGCTCATTAATGGATACCCTCTGTAAGTTTAATGCGACTTTACTTTAGATAAACAAACAACTTTTTTCATACATCCAAAACTAGTCTAGTGGATTGCGCTCCAACTTTGTTAGTTTGTACTGTATAGAACTGTAAAATACAAAGATGTTAAATCCGTTTTTATAGATGCCAAGTTCGACAGATTCAAGACCCAGCGACACTCTACAGTGAAATCATGGATCTAATAGTCAAACTTGCTAATCACGGCCTGATCCATGGAGATTTCAACGAATTTAATCTTATGCTCGATGACAACGACAATGTCACAATGATTGACTTCCCTCAGATGGTCTCCACCTCCCATCTAAATGCAGAATGGTAACTAAACTATAATATTAATTATTACATTGAAGACACTGCCTGTGATATTGAGAATTGTATTTGTTTTTTAAAGGTACTATGATCGGGATGTCAAGTGTATTCGAGATTTTTTCATCAAAAGGTTCAACTACGAAAGCGAACTCTATCCAACATTTAAAGATATCAGGTAATAATTTGAAAGCAAACGCTTTCGGAGGGCTTTAAATACCGTTTCTTCATTATCACTTAAAGGAGTCGACACGGCTAAAAGGAATATTATCGTTTGTTTAAGATGTAATGCAATGTTTATACACGATTTAAGGTTCAAACATGCTGTATTTTCCACATACCGGGCATGTTCGTATGCCCCTCCTCTGTGAAACCCGCTGATTTTTTACAAAGCTCTTTGCTCTGAAAAGCAAGGTGTGCTATGATTGGCCAGTTAACCAATACGTAGTGATTGGAGGGAAATGTGACGCCTCTTACCATATTCGGAACATCATGTTCCCAAGCAATTGTACTGACAGCCGGAATCTGATACGGAAAATTAAAATTATCAAGCAGATACATCAACTTTGCCAGTGCGACTTGAGCAGGATGTTAAGGATTGGTAAGGTTATATTAAAAAATATTATGTTAAAAACCATAGCTTACTGTTTTACCTTTTACATACAACTTATAAGGACTCTAAACAAACAATCATAGACAGTCAGGTCCATAAATATAGGCACATGGACACAATACTAACATTTTTGGCTCTATACACCACCACAATGGATTTCAAATGAAACAAACAAGATGTGCTTTAACTGCAGACTGTCAGCTTTAATTTGAGGGTATTTACATCCAAATCAGGTGAACGGTGTAGGAACTACAACCGTTTGCATATGTGCCTCCCACTTGTTAATGGACCAAAAGTCCACTTTATTTTTTTGCGCGTCTTAATACATGCATGGGCAACTTATAAAACACTAAAGACAGAAAAACACATGTTCGCACCATATGACCCCTTTAATACCTGCAGGCTTTAATAGATCAAACTAAGTTGTCATATATTCCTCTCTGCAGAAAAGGTTGCTCTCTTGATGTGGAAATCTCAGCTAGTGGCTACACCAAGGAGCTGCAGCAGGATGACTCTTTGCTCCATCCTGAAGGTCCAGAAAGTGAGGAACTCAGTGAAGATGAAGACAGTGAACACCCAGAGTCTGATGATGAAACGTGTCAGCCGGCTTCGGAGGAGGCTATCAGCATGGAGGAATATAAGACTGCCATGCTGGAGCTGGAAGGTCTGAAAATTAGTAAGGAGATCCCATCAGAGGAGAGCGATGTGGAGGAGCATGAGGGAGCTGAATGTGAGAGCAAGATCCCCTTAGAGGACATTCAGAAAGAAACTGTGTACGACATTAAGGACTTGGGAAGGGATGAAGAGGGTGAGAGAGAGGATGAGTGTCCGGATTTGGTTGACATGTCTGCAAGCAACAAAGAATTCAGACCTTTCAGGTAAAAGAACTTTAAGTAGAAATTGATGGGTGAATGTTGTGAGATCAAAAAACAAGGAAAAGAGCTCAAGTTAAAGTTAGTGTTCCAGTTGAGAACGAAAGGTTGTGGGTTAGATTCCCAGAGAACACGCGTACATACTGATCACATGGAAAGCTTGACAGCACTGCAAGTCGATTTTGGATAAACTGAATCAACTAGAAATAAAGTTATTGTGGTGTTATGTTCAACAGAGACCAAGTTAGGACAAGAACAACAAGTGAAACGACCATTGGAAGTGTTGGCAGTTGTTCAACCATTCCACCTGTGAGTAAAATCCTTTTACGTGTATTATTATGTTTACGGAGTCCGTGTGACACAGTCGACTCAATATTCAATCATCTTTACTTGCATCATAAAGTCAGATGTTATGAACTAAAGCATTTCTGTTACTTCGGTACTCTGAAACTTGTCATTTGGCTATTTTCAATGCAGGAGATCATCAGGCAAAAAGTAAAGCGACAGCTTACCAAACAGCAGAAGGCCGCTCAGAGACGACGTCTTCAGAAGGGTGAGGCCAATCTGGTAACAAAAGAGAGGAGAGAAAATCACATGAACATCAAGTGCAGTCTGGAGGCGGATAACTTTTGGGGATGAGGATGGCACAGAAATGTCCCCCCGGGACATTATTGAGCAATTTGTTGTGTGATAATTGTGTATGAAAATAAAACGACTGCAAAAAAATGTGTCTTTTAGCAAATGTGTCTTTTGTCTGTCTGATTTTGTGACTTATAATAGGCATCTATGAGTACATTCTCTGATTATAGCTTTGTATACACGTTTGACTCTGATCATTTTAAGTCAATTAAATAACATAATAATGTGAACATGTTATTTTACACACATTTTTATTGACTAACTCATTAAACCATCGTTCTCTGATATCTTTTCAGTAAAAAAGTTTTGCAAGCGTGTCATTTACACAGTGCTTTTTTTCTACTTATCATTACTACTACAGCTGTTAATACAAAAATATATATATTAGATGTTAAAAATTAAATCTTTTACGAACAGTTTTTTGTTAGCCATGATAACATTGTAAAGCTATTTTTGTAGCGGATCCTGTTTCGCGATTTGTCCCTTGTCGCTTGCCGTTGTTGGGTGGAGAGTCACGTGACCTGTATTGCGATAACGTCCACGAACAAAACAAAACATCAAGAATTGACAGCTCCACTAAAGCTTTATTACTGACTGACAGCAGCTGTACATATGAGTAATATCACGAAATATCATTAAGGTGGGTAATGCTGACGTTCCTTTAACATCTGATATTGTTTCAGTTTTGGAAAACATATTATATACTACTTTAATACATTAGTCGTGTTATCAATTTACCCGTTAACTTTACCTCACTTGTTGTATTACTGTAGCCTTCGATCAGTATGCGGATCCACTGTTAAAAACAGAGTTTCTGAGTCAGGTCAGATGTTTATTGTTGTTTGAGCTCATGTGTTTTCAATGTCAATCTATACTTTTTTTTAATTCGACAATGATTGTACGTTAGTTGGATTGTTTAACCTAATATTAGCTTCATGACCAGTGTGCCACGGAGTCTTGTGGATCTAAAGGGATGTGGATAGCTTTGTGAAGATGGAGGCTGTGAGACCCAAAAAATCAAAGTCCAAATCCAGTGGAAAGTCACAGGTGAACGAACCTAGTTTGATATGACTCCTTAGTTTTACAAATACACGTATCAAGTTTTAAAATGATGTCATACTTCATTAACAGGTCAAAAAAGAAAGACAGCCGGAAAGTGTTAGACAACCCTCTGGACCTTCCACAGAGCTGACTGAGACAGTTGAGATCACTGCTGAATTCACAGATGTTCCCCTCAGTCTTCTGCCTTCTACCTCTAATCCAAACCCACCAACCACTCACCCCTTACTAGAGCATAAAGACAAAGCTGAAAAGGACCAAAACAAAGATCTTTTGTGTAACACGAAAAAAGTTGTGGAGAAACCCCCTTGCAATGTTGAATCAGAGCTTACATCATCTCAAGCCATGCCACCTCAAGCAGATCAAACTTTGGTATCTACCCAACACCACCTGAATGATCAAAAACCTCTTAGTGCTAGACTTGAGCCATTTCATGTCTCTTCTATATATCCCTCCATCGCTGCCTGCTCTGAACCTCAACTCCTGGAGGGACTTCTAGATTCTTCCCTTTTGTCACTAGCCGCTGAGGCATCAGAACAGAGACAGATATCTCCAGCCGTCCTGCCTCTAGCAAACCTGGAGTCCTCCCCACCCAGCCTGGTTCCCGTGGAGGTCGCTGATGAGGAAAGGCCCAAGGAGAGGCTTTACCCAGAGCTTCCATGGTCATGCCAGAGTGAAAAGCCCTTTACTAACGAACAGCTGCTGTTGTGGGAACCGGGTTCCTGGCTGGAAAATGTGCAGCTGCATGAAGCTGAGTTCCAGGGTCTAGCTCACCAAGAAGGACATGAGCTGTATGAGCTGCTTCTGAGCTACTGGAGGTGCCGTAAGCAGCTGACTCAGGCCCAGACTGAACTGCAGGCTGCGAACTCGGACTGCAAGAATGTGCAGAATCGGCTGTGGAGCTTCAGGGACGAAAGGCTTTCTTTACAGGTGAGATTATCTGTGGTATTGAAATGACAAAGATAGTATAAAGGAGAGAAGACTGAAAATGTGCATGAAACATTTAACATGGCAAGTGTAGCAATGTTCTCTACAACAAACATAATGCTCTACGTATTGTTCCTGCATTTTCAATATGTATTGATTCTAAACTGTATAGCTCTGTTGTGCCTTTCATAAACACACGCCCATCTGTTTGCCTTTCAGGGTGTGTGCGCAGACCAGGTGAAGGTGTTTGGCTACCACTGTTACCAGCAGGTGACGTTGAATGAGGCAGCAATAGCTGACCTGAAACATCTGTTTGCTGCAAAAGCGGAAATCCTCCATCAGACGGTGGCCCTTCACTCGTACACCTCCATCCTGTCCTGTCTGCAAGTGGAGTCTTATCTCTACCACTTGCTCAGCAGCCACCCCAACACCAAACGTGTGGCTGTACAAGATACAAGCACAGGCAAGCCCATACTGATAAGTCTTGACCCGACGCTATTTTCATGTGGTTCGATTACTTTGAATTGTGATAGGAGCTGAATACGTTGAGGTCAGTTGTTTTGGACCGTATGGAATGTTTACACAATTGATGCTGTAATGATTCATACAATAGAATACAGTCAAATTAAATACAATTAAATTGAATTACAAACAGTTAAATTACATGAAATTTCTTTAAATCTTTTGTTATTTAATTCCAATGTATTTAATTTAATTTATTTTAGATATTTAATGTGATAAAATATTATTGCTCTAAATAATATACAGCAATTATCATATTATTATTTTCTATGCCCTATTGAATAATAATGAAGTGTTTTGTTGGCTGTAAATGTCTATTGATCTTCTTGTTTTGCATTGACCTTCTTAGTGGGTTCAAAGTCTCAACCCTCCTCTTTGCAACCACTGAAAGAGAGCATCAGTGTCCTTTTCATCTTCACAAGGAGGGTTCTGGATGACACCCAGTTTCAGGCTGACATCCATCTCTGGCTACAGAGGCTGGTAAAGACCCCCAAACAAAAGCTCATGAGATGCCATTATTATTATGAGAAATTATTATCATCAAAGCATTCGAAACATAAACATGACAATTGTTAGCTAAATAGCTGTAAGATGGTGTAAATATTTTATTCTAATGTTCTTGAATTCATCTTATGCGAGCTTGAAATATTAATACACTTGCTATACATTTTTCTTTAGATTTTTTTACATCCTGCATTGAAGCCTAAAAGCTTTTCTCCACGCAGGTGTCTGTGCTGCATCGGGCTGGTTCTGCAGGAGATCATTTGTTCATTCTTAACCACCTGCTCTGCTGCCCAGCAGGATTGGGGAAATGGGCGGTGCCATTCCTACAGGTACCGAAACAAAGCTTTAATATATTTTGCTGTGTAATACTGTGGCTTTCACACTAATATGTAAAAAATGAGAGTATGATTAAAATCACAGTCTTATTTTTGTCCTCTTTCTATAGATTAAAGTATTGGATAACCCGCCCGGAGTGTATCATTTCATGCAGGCTCTGGCTATTCTTATGTCTCCTGTGAGGTAAAAATACTGCACTGGGAATTAATCTCTAATTTCATTGCACTTTGTCTGTTCTTATATCTTTTGCTGGACCAAGTCAAATATGTTGACCAGTCATTGGATGGCAGGAACTGTACTACAGTATGTATGCAAACAAACTGTAGATGGACATTTTGTTGATTGTTGTGTGTGGCCATGCAGGCATCGTGCAGACTTTTTGGGACACATGAAGCCCATTGACACAAAGGGCAACAGTAGTCTTTCAGGACCTGCATCTGGTAACTGGACTTTGGTGGATGAAGGTGGAGAGGAAGTGAGTGTCCATCATGTATCCCTTAAGAAACAAAAATCCTGACATGTTGAAAAATATGTTGCAGTATTAAATAATACACTACAGGGCAATTACTTATGTCCATATATATATATATATATATAACGCAATTATTCATATACTAATATGAAAATAGTAAAGGCCTATACATAAAGGAAGCATCAGAACACTGATTATGTTAAGAAAACTGTATAGCAGGGGTCTTCAACTACTTTCCTTTGAGGGCCAGATTCCAAAAGTATAAATAGCATGTGTGACAGTTTTTTTACTATATCCTCATTTCTTCTGTTATTTTGTGTTCCTCTTATTTATATAATCCCTGTCCCTTGTGATGGTAAACTGACACATAAAGCGAATCAATTTGTCTGTGTAAAAAAACAGTTTTATCACGTCTTCGGGTGAATTCCAAACACATTCATGTGTCCTGCGTACTTAGAAGGGAAAACGCAGTTTTTCGTAAATGTAGCTGTTTAAATTACATAATAAGAAATTGTTACAATAAGTCGTCAATATATCATTAAGAGCTGCGTGAATTTCTTGAGTATTGAATGAAGCAGCGTCTTTGATGTGGTGTCTCAAAAGATGCATTTCTTTAAGCACACCATTCTTAAAGCGGGCGTAACATGTGGTATCTGCAATCTCATATTAATCTTGAGTACCTATAGAGTAGTATTGCATACTTCGTATCTTCGAAGAGTATTTAGTTTGATCACATTTATAAAAGATAGATACAGCTTTATGATTGTTTCTGAAATCATATGGCGCGTGCGAGGGGAGGGCAAGGCTGAACTAAAGCACATTGTCAACAAAATACAGACATCAGTTTCACTCACCGCATGCAGCTCATGTCCAGCATCTTTTAGCGCTGGGACCACTCCATCTATCAGTTCTCCAAATCCAGCGTAATATCCACAGTTTATAACACGTATCACCCAAATGCAGTCAACAAACAAACATCTGAACTTCGCGAACGTCTGCTTTCCTGCTCTCCTTGCTGTCGCGTGGGCGTGCCACGTGCTTTTCTGGGAGAATTGTCCAATAAGGGACAAAGAAAAGTTGTTACAAAACAGTTTTATATGTTCTAAAAAAAACTTTACAAAACCTGTGAGATCGCTGGGGAAGTGTATTGAGCACAGAAGTATTACGTAATGCACCCAACTCGAGGTTGACCATGTTAAGCATGATAAGAAAGCACGTTTAACATTGTAAAGAAGTCAGAATGCATGAAACACCGTTGCAGGGCCGCTTTAAAGTCTCTCTACTTATTTAAATGTTAAGGCTAGCCCTGCTGTATAGGTATAACAATGTGTGTGGTTTTGTAGATCTTGAATTTATTTTCTAATCATTGTACAAGCAGTTGTGTTTGGAAGTTTTCTATCTGGACATTATTTTGTTTAATTAATTTTACCGGTTTACCGTGTTAAATTCCCACCCCTATATGTAATTTTTTTATT
This sequence comes from Triplophysa dalaica, assembly GCF_015846415.1. Lineage (NCBI taxonomy): Eukaryota > Metazoa > Chordata > Actinopteri > Cypriniformes > Nemacheilidae > Triplophysa > Triplophysa dalaica. The sequence continues at coordinate 24,633,649 of NC_079545.1, forward strand.
TTTAAACCTATGACAGACCAGATATTTCGTAATATCGTTGATGTCACCATCCGACCCCTGTGTGATGATGACCATTGTCACACTTGTTTTGAATTCACTCAGGATGAAGATCCAGAAACAAGCTGGATGCTGCTGTCTGAGGACGATCTGATTTCTCTGTTCTCTCAGTTTCCTTTCGATGAGCTCTTCAAACACTTACTGGGGATTTGCTCTGAAGGTGAGGCTCTCACCATTCCCTATAGATGACTTATGTTCTGAAACGTATTCACATATTTCATAGTCAGTATTAGATTTATTGTATTCTCTTGCTGTTATATATTACATCTGAAATACATTTTTTTTTTATATATTAGTAAACAAAGTGAGTAAAGTTGACATTTCAAATGTTATTCTTGCCCATAGGCAACTATCAGCCTCAAGCCACCACCAGTCAAAAGATGATGAAGATATTTGCTTTTGCCTCTTCACTGATCGAGTTGCTCGCTGTCGGCCTGCAGACCTACAACAGAGCACGTTATCGCCAATTTGTAAAGAGGATTGGCCACATGATACGGTCAGCTAAACCAAATCTTAAGAAGGAAACTAAGTACATTTGATATTATTATACTGTTTAAATAAAGTAAAGGAGATGTGTGTTATTTATGTGCCTCTAGCGTTACCAAATAGTATTGCAAAAAGTTTTCTAAATAATTGGCCATCTCCTATTGGTCAGTAGAAGGACATAATCCTTCCTCAAACTCACACTACTCGTTAAGCTCAAACTAAAGATCAATGTTTTGATATCTTGAGTGTTTACTGACAGTTTGTTCTTTCACTGATTCTAGCATGACGCTGTGTTATGTGAGTGACCACTGGGCACAGTACATCAGCCTTACAGGTGTGAGCAGAACCACAATCCAGGAACAGTCCTTTTCAATGGAGAAGCTGCAGGTTGAGTTTGATCATCTTTTCTTGAGAGCCGTGCTACATGTTCTTAAGGCCAAAAGGTACTGTGTATCATTTATGTTTAATCAATAACGTTTTTTGCTCACAATCTGTTTGATGTTGTGTTGAAACATTAAACTTTGAAAAATGAAGATCAAGCTGTAAGCACACAAGCTTTACAATTAATCCTCTGTGCTCATGTGGGAGAATTAGAGGTGTGATCTGCAACTTGCCCTAATCCTGTTCCCAAATTAGACTTTTGTCTAAATACTGTAACTTTTGGTGACACTTTATTTCACATTACAGTATGTGCACTTGCAGTGTACCTGACAAAATACTGTCAAGTGCATTTACTTAATATGTGTTAAGTTGGGTGCAGGGCTGCTACCTCGTAATTACACAGTTACGCTGTAAGTTGTTTGTACAATATAAACAGCCACCTAATGTTGCCTTTCTGTTTGAAATCACAACTAAACTGACTAAAAGCATTCCCTTTTTGGTCATTTTTCCTATCAACAATGACTAAAGTAAGTAACTCTTTATTTATTCACAGACTGGGTATATGGCTGTTCATGTCTGAGATGCCATATGGCACCTTGTCCAGTTCCATGTTGTGGAAGATCTTCTATATCATGCAGTGTGCAGAGGCGGAAGGTCTGGAGAGGCTCAGCTGTAGCTTAAGTGCTGATGACTGTATCCAGGGGCTCAAAGGTGAGACGCTCAGCACATCTATGCTGAAACGCACAAGACAATAGTTCAGAGAACCTGCAACATTTTCTTTATTTTAATTTGTTCAACACTTTATGTAACCATGGCATTCACTCTCGGATTCCGAGCTTGCTTGAAAACCAACTCTGGAATGGGTCACTTGTGCTGAGAAAGTAATCTAACCCGACATAACAACAAACCAGGCAAATTGTAATCATGTTCGTTGCATTTAAAGTGGTGAAATGCCTAAATGACCACTACAAGAATAAACGTGCGCGCTCTGTCCAATAAGTTCAGTAATGTCTCCAATAAGACATTACTTATATTAAGAAAAGGAGTCAACAGGTCTGAAATTGCCCAAACTGAAACTACAGCGTATGTTTTTGTGTTTCCAGATTCAAGCCACCTGGAGAAATTTGAGAACTGGCTGTCGGAGATCAACAGCTCAGATGGAATCTGCCTTTTGACTACATTTGCACACATGGCTCAGCCCAGACGCACAGACGTAGACCCAGAGTTCATCAGGACCATAGTGCTAGAGATATACGAGGTGATCTTACTCCCTCATCTGCTTGCTTCGCTTAAATTTAGCATATGTACAAAAGTCTTTATGCTTTTATCCTTGTTAATATTTCATACTAAAGAGTTAAAGCAATAGAGATCATAGAAGGTTTTTAATAAAACGTTTAAACAGTTAAGATGTTGTTACTATTTCCTTAAAATATCCAAGATATGCTTTTTTACATTTACATTTAGTCATTTAGCAGACGGTTTTATCCAAAGCGACTTATAGGTGTAGTGTTTTTTAGAGTTATATAATTGTCTAAAGGATGGATGAAGACATTTTGATTAATTCATTATCTCATAGTGATTTCATCCCAAATGCCATGAACCTGTGATTATTTCCCCCAGGTATCTTACGTCAGTATTGCCACTCGAGAGATCTTCTCTAAAGTAGGGCGGGAGTTGCTGGCTGCTATAGCGACAGCCCACCCTCACATCATATCTGTGTTGTTGGAGAGACTTAGAGAGACCATAGAGAAAGTGGGCATGGTGAGTGATGTACAAAGGCTCTCCAATCCACCAAAATCTAAAGTTGACTTAAAAATAATTGTCACTGTCACGTCATTATTCATGACTGTCATTAAACATTTATGAAGATCAACATGCGCGCTTGTAACACACAGAAAATCGGATAGTAAAGAAACAAATTATTTATAATATTGACCATTGTAATGTTTGTTTTTTGGTCAGGTTTCATTGTACCTGTTTAAGGAGTTGCCACTCCACATGTGGACACCAGCTGAAGCAGAAGTCGGGTTAATCCGTGACTGGCTGTTGAACTTCAGCCTCACTGCAGTGGAGAACAGACTCGCCTGCATCATCCTGGAGGGCCTCAACTGGGGATTTCAGCCTGTCAGTCTAAATATTTAATATTGACAATTAACTTCTCACAATAGCCTTAAAGGGATAGTTCAGCCAAACATAAACATTCTGTCATCATTTTTTCACCTAATTGTCGTTAAAAACCTGTATACGACTTTAGAAGTAAATTTTGATATTGTGTAGAGTCCTTGATAAGCCTTACATAAATCAATTGCTCTTGTAAATATCACTGCCGGTAATTATACTTTTTGTGTTGTACTAATTGTCTTGTGTTTTTCTTTTTTATTGAGTGTTTGAGAGAAGAGTAGAAAGTAAAATGTTCTGTTTGACCCACAGAATGGCAGCCTTGTTCTACCAGCTCCTTTGCAGAGTGAAATTGCCCTGTTGGTTATTGAAGCGTATCAAAAAAACCTCACAGACAAACCATATGCTGGGATACTATCAGAAGGCATTAAACAGGTCTGACTTGTATCTATTTTGATCTTCATTGATCCAGACACTTTTTATCAGTATAAGTTATCCCTGGAATTCACACCAATGACCTTCAAAATGAAAATTCTGTCATTTACTTACATTCGCTGTATCATAACTCTGCACAGGTGTCTTACCTGGCTAATGTTGTGCGACTCGGCCAGACTCCAGAATCCTCCTTTAACCAGTGGGCCTGGGATCTGGTTTTAAACCTGAAGCTTCATGCCAATGAAAGAAGTCCTCAGGATGCCTGGTGCCCACTAAACTCCTCCAGCATCCCTAGTGTGCCTGAGATCACAGATTCTCCCACCATGCACCCTGTCTTCAAAGCTGTCAGAGCGGGCATCCCCATTGGCTGCTTCCTGGCTATTGAGATGACCACCATTGGAAACAGGTTCATAATGACATTCCTTTTTTTTTCTTTCTGCAATTTACACTACAGTTTAAACGTTTAGGGTTGCTTACATATTCTTAATTATTTAAAAAAAATATATATAATTTTATAAATAATTTTTTACTTTCTTTACCACATTTCAGAATGATACTTAGCCTATTAAATCTTAAATGGGAAATATGTCAAAAGTAATATTCAAAGTACCCACCATTTGCCTTTTTTTGTGTTGTGACAACTGCAACATTACCAGAAACGACAACATAAAGATCCATATCTATTAACATGAATTGACCTTCACCTTTCATGTTTCATCTTTGACAGTTTGGAGAAATTCTGCAGTGATGGGATACCTCTGCTGAGGACTCTGGTCCAGTCTCGACATCTCAAAGCTGCAGTCCACATACTGGAAAACATTCTGCCTCTGGTCTACAACTGCCAGTTCTACCTGCTCAAAAACGAACAGTTAGGAACTTTTTGTCTTTCTATTGTAAACATTTTATTACTCTCGCAAATGAAATTGCATTGTGCTTTCAAAGTGATGCAGTTTCTGCTGTGTAATAGACCAATGCATCTAGGGTTACTTCATTAGCATTTTCCTGTGAGTTAGCTATTGAGAAGTGCTACAAACTTTAAAGCTATTTAACATGAAATAAAGTGCTGAAATTAAACTTTAGCTATCCTGAGCAAACCTAGGCAGGATAACCTGTACATTTGCATTCTAATGCATTAAGCAGATGCGTTTGTCAAAAGGAACTAGCAAGAGTAAGGGAAACAGTGAATTGATACATCATAGGAGGGCAATGGTACGAGAAATGAAGTCAAGTTTTCAGCGAAAAGATGGTGTGACACACTTCCAAGTAAGGAAGAAGGAGGTGGGAACCGGCGAACATTTAACCAAGTTTTAATAAAATAAACAAATAACAAAACAAAAGTAAAATGAGGACAGCTCCCTCACGGTCGACTGCCGGCCACACAAACATAGTAAAACATAACATAAAGTCCAGGCCTGGATCACTCTCGGCCTTTACTGTTGTCGCTCCTCCTTTTATGCTTCCGAGCTCCTCCGTGAGAGATGCGAGACCGGTGCAATGTCCAGCTGCCTCGGCCTCGCCCGTTCCTCACGGCACTTGTCCGGCTCTGCTTTTCACAGATGGGCTTTACTGCCATGATATAAAATCTGTTGTGGCTTTTCTGACCGTATGTCTTTTTCTTATGTTGTTCAGGTTTCTCAGCTGTATTCAGCTTTTCTTACAGATAGATAGTTGGACTCAGGGTGTGACCCAGCAGGTCACACAGAAGGTGACCCAGCATCTTATTGGCACCTCTACATGTGAGAACATCAAATTCCTGAATAGTGTGATCCAGGTAAGATCATGAGAGTTTCTATACCGTTTTAGCTCAAATCTTTTCAAATGGATTTTAAAGCTGCAATGTTTAACTTTGGATAAAAATAAGAATCAGGGAATGAGCAAATACATTGTTCAAAATCTTACCTAGAGCTGTCCGGTACAGTTTCAGTAGCTTCGGTATGACAATTTGGCCGACATAGAAATGTATGTAAAATTATACATTTAGAGACAAGTTAAGCTTTAAAAGTCTTTAAATATTTATTTATTTTAACAAGCAAAGAAAACATAAAGCTTATTCTCCTTTAGGCCCATATTTTGGAAAGTTCAAGACCTGGGCGTGTTGGTGTGGTAGCTGTTCTTGAGTTCTGGCTTCAGGTTTTGACCGGGCAGAACCTCTGGCATCGAGACAGAGCAGTGCTGTTCCTTCTGGACCATCTGTGCCGTGCTGCATTTCTTCACCAACAAGAGGAATGTCTCCAGAAACTTCTCTATCAACAGCACAAGGTCAGTCACTAGCTAGTGTACAAACAGCCATCTCCAACCAATCATGGTTTATTCAAAACATGTCATTCTGAAAATCTCTTTTCTATTAGAGTGCCTTAGGTTACCATGGAGACAAAGGTTTGCTCTCTTCTTTTATGGGCTGGATAGTAGCAGGAAATGTCACGCCATCTTTCATTGAAGGCAATGCTGTTACAGGGGAGGTATGTCAATTCTTCTGTAAAGTGTACAAAGTGCATAAGAAACATCTTGTTATTTATCTTAGTCATTGTGCCCCTGCACATCGTTTGGTTTGTTTTAAGGTTTGGTTTGTTTTAAGGTTTGGTTTGCTTGGTTGGTTTTAAACATGGAGTCTATGTTCGAGGAAGACTCTCAGCTGCGGCGCTGCGTGGAACATGAGCTTCTCTCCAACTCTGCCTGCACACCAGATCAGGCTCTGAAGGTACATATCCATTCAGCTCTCATCTTTTCTCAAGTACACCTCTCAAGAAGAGAACAAGAGAAAGTTTTGATGCGATATTGCTGTCAAATTTATTTACTTGTAACATTCGGTCATCAGAAAGCCCAGGTACGTCTCAAGCTTCAGGTGATCCCCTCCCTGCAGAGGCTGATGATCTACCGCTGGGCTCAACAAGCTCTCGCTACTCCTGCAGATCACCCACTCATACCTTTGGTGTGGCAGAAATTCCTCCAACTTTACCTCCGTCAACCTGGACCAGAGTTTGGGTACGCGGAGTCATCTTTTCCTTTGTGTGAACTGAACATAACTGCCCTTCGTTGCATGCTTGTTATACACCATGATACATGTGTTTCGGCACCAAAAGTCATATCGCTCCGAGGTCTTAGCCACCACCTGAAAGAGAAGACCTTCAAACATAATTTTTTATTGTGATTCATGATTCAGCAAAATGAGGTTGTTACACAATCTGTGATGCATGCAAAGTCATCTTAGTGCTGCCTGTCACCTACTCTGTATTCCTTTCCCTCTTGCTCACTTCCTTTTTTTTTACTTGCTGCAATGCCGTTCTTCTCATACTTCCTCAGTTTTCATGTTTTGCAAGACTTTACTTCAGGCTACTGCTGAGTTACAAGGCTGATGTTAGAGTTCTTACACAACTTCTCTTTTAACAGTGTGAACAGAATGTTGCTGTTGGGTTTGTTAGTAATAGATCATTTGCATTTGCCAAAATGCCAGTTTGTTTTAAATAGCACCCTGGAGAACCTGATTCTCATTGGTCATTTGTTGCATTTGAATATTTTAAAATCAATATATCATGAATTTTTTTTATTCAATAAGTAGCTGTATTAAGTGTGATATACATCATAAATGTGGAATTGTGAACTACAAGGATGATATTTTAATATCTGTGATTTTGGTTCTGTTTTCTTGGTCACTACCAGGCTGGAGGTGAAAGGTTGTATTGGCAGACGTTATTTTCAGAATGCTGCTCATCTGTCTCTGTTGAAGAGCCTCAGACAGCGGATGGTTGAGGTCTCTGATTTCCATCACGCTGCTAGCAAAGCTCTGAAGGTGCCGTGCTTTACTTGTGAATCCAGCGACGGTCTGCTGTCTCCAGGGACGCCCGTCACCCAGTTCATGACCTCTCCTGAGCTGCACACAGAGCTTGTGCGGTAATCTTCAGAGTTCTATTCTCTCCTCATACACTTTACTGTCAAAAGATCTAGTTTACAATTAAATATCGGACCATTCTGTCTACTGTTGGATTTAAATTGCTTTTATTTAAAAATAAAAACCTGAATGTCTTAATTTAATATCAAACTTTCGTTGTTTAGGCTCTTTAATGTGTTTGCATTGTGGTTGGATGATGAAAACCTTCAGAAACAGGACATTTACCTGCCCTCCCTGCCAAAGGAGTATGACACCCATCGCCTTGCCACAATCATGCAGCGTCAGCAGGTGAATGTTCATCATTCTAGCTGCATTATCATAAAACATTTATGGGCATCTGCAAAAATAATCCAAAATTGTTGATGATAATTGCCGTTTCTTTCAATTACTAAATAATTTTATGTACTAAATATTGACTGCGGTATTTTAAAAAAAGAAATATGCACTGGTCTGTAGGAGGTGTGGATAGAGCATGTTGACATTGAGCGAGTCCAACATGAGCTGCAGGAAGTCCTCAATCTGTGGTCAAAGGTCAAGAGTCAACCCGTACCTTTCCAGAACACCAACTCTTCCATCTTCACTGACTTCATCAACCCTTTGGCAGGTACTGAACCATAGATATGAACTGAATTTTTGAATTGCTGATCATTTGGAAATGTGATTTAGCTTTAGCGATGTCACTTTTATTTGTTTTATGCATATTGAGTTAAGACCCACGTGACTTATAGCCTTGGGCAAGTAGCTTACGTGTCGAAATTATTTAGTTGATTAATTAATTTTTTGTTTAATACAAAAGTTTCAGTGTTTCAAGTATATTTTGATATTATCCAATATTATTAATAATGTTTAGGACAATATTTAGAGATCAGGTTAAGATCATTATTATTTGTCACAATTTACTGTATGGATCAATGTAATGTTTGCAGCGAGAGAGCGTATTCTCACCAACCTGAGAAAGCATGATGCCCCCCAGGGGACGCTGTTGCTTGTCCCACTTAAAGCCCCAGTGCCTGACATTCCCACTGAAAGTTTGTCTGATGAGAAAATCTCCACAGCTTTAATTCAGAAAGACCTTGCGAAGCTCCAGCACCAAGCCAAGTAAGAGTCAATACATGAGCACTTACCCTTTATATTGAGTTCTGACATCTCTATATGGATCGATGGATGCTTCACTGCAGATTCAGTCCATAAGTGCTCGTCTTCAATTCATATTCATTCCAGTTGTAAGATTAACAGACTTCAGCTTTCTAATGAGTCATTGATAAGCTGTTTTGCTGCACCACTGCATCTCAATATCGACTTTGAATAATTTCTCATTTGCATAGTTAGTTGTACTTACAAAAAAAACTTGTTCGACTTGTCAATATAATTTCAGGTCCTTTTGGAATGAAATAACACAGAACGACAATATGAACACTAAAAATACACAATATATATACACAGAATATACAAAAACAGCAATATACATCAACAACACTATACATTTAATGCACATGCTGAATGATGCTGTCATCATTTTAGGTTGGCAACAGTGCGTGAGACACAGCAAGTCGCTCTGGACAATGAACTTTTGGAGGTGTTACCTCAGCTCTACATCAATCGAGAGGACCAGCTCTCAATGCAGTTAGAATGTCGTGGTAAAGGAGGACAGGCTTGCCAGGGTCCTGCACACATCACTGTTAAGGTAAATGCAATGCCTGTCACTTGTGTGTTTCCAATCTATGTGTCTAAGTGAAGCTAAACGTTTTGATCGCCCCCTGGTGTCGGACTCCAGTATAGGTCATAATCCTCAGCCTCCCCATCTGTAAGATTGCCACATGATATGAGTTTTAATTCTGTGTCAATTTTGTGTGTTGTTTCAGTTCAATTGTATCACCATATCATGCTGATGTATGTTCAAGTGTCCATTTTTCTAACAAGTTGGTTTTAGTTAGTTATAATATGCAAAAAAATGGGGTTTGATGGCACAATTTGTGTTTTTGGGATTGAGTCTGTGGTAATAGATGGGACCTTGATACCACAGCTCCGCCCCGTGATGATCTAGTTCCATGAGCTCTTTTTCTGTCTTTGTGTCATGCAGTACTCAATAATGCACAAACTGGATCCAGTGGAGAATCAGATCCAGTGTCTGAAGAATGATATTAAGCAGCTGCAGGCTGATGGAGTCAAGCCTCCTCCTCAGAGTCTGGCTGAGGCAGCCGTACACACCGAGAACTTCATCACGTCAGTACACACTCAACTCTTTTATGTACATTCTACATTTTAGTCATAAAATGGAAACCACATATGTGTGTTCATGTTTAGGGCCTTGGTCAATGCTTTTAAACTAAATCCATCACCTGGTATACTGAAGGTGGGCATCGCTGCTTTCTATCAGATTGTGTCGTTTGTGTGTGAGGACACACAGAGACATCCACCTACTCGCCAGTTCTTTACTTCCTGTATTGAGATCCTGGGTCAGGTATTGCTTTTAAGAGATTATAAATGAATTTGTGAAAAGAAAAATCTATATTTTCGGGATGCATTTGTGGCTTTGTGTGTCCTATACAAAGACGTACCTTTTAGATTAAATATGGAGACTTGAACTAAATGTGTGACTGTAGGTCTTCATCCGGGATGTCCAGTCAGAATGTAAGCACATGCTGAAGACCATCCTAATCAACAGACACCTGTGTAACCTGCTGTCACCCTACTTCACCCCTAACGCGTCTCCGCAAGAGCTGGTCTCTCTCTATGAAGAAGTGGTCAATACTCTCCATAGTGACAGCGGTGATGTCATCTTCATGCTCCTCACAAAGGTAAGGCAGCTTCATTGAATAATGCTGTAAATGATCATCTGACAGGTTGCATTTGAAAGTTGGATACGGGATGTAAACAAATATGTGGCCTTTCAATAATTCTTAAACTGATATCAAACTGAATTTAAATTCCATCATCATTCACTCACCCTCTCGTCATTTCAAACCTTTATGACGTTCTTTCTTCCACATAACACAAAAGAAGATATTTTGAAGAATGTTATTAACTGGCCCCCATGCAATTGCATTGGTTTTGATATTGATTGTTATTTCCAATTAAGTCTATTCATAATTTTTTGATGTGTTATAAAGAAATATTGATTTGAAGTTTCCATGAAAAGTCTGTTAGCCGTAATGATATATGCTCCAAAAATGTACTATCCTGTGTTTATAGTTTGATGTGACGCAATGGCTGTCATTGACTCACCCGGCGTTCTCTGAGCGCAGCCAGCTGATGGCAATCATCCATCAGGCTCTTTGTACCTGTGGACTGGAACCTGAGGCGGAAGTCCTCATGCCCTTCAACATCTTCTGCAAACACTGGACTGAACTGCTGCTTTATCAATTTCCAGACCACTACAGTGACTTTCTGCGTTTACTAATGCAAAGTAAATGTCTACTTTTCTTTCTTTTGGATTAATTCATCAACATATCAGCAACAGTATGATACAGTACATGATATGATATATTATTGTCAGCTTCTTAGCAAGTTTTGTGTGGTGGGCCTTTTTGAATGTTATTATTACATTTATTTCACAAGAAATTCATATAAATACAAAAACAGGCATATTACAAAATAATTGAATGCATTTTGTGCTCTTCCACAGGCTCCTCTGAACAGCTTCTCAGTCCAGACTGTTGGAGGGCTTCACTAAAAGTGTTGGGCTGCACTTCTCATCCTAAGCTAAAGACAGAGAAAACCCGCGCCATCATCCTCTCCGCTCAACAGGTAATACACTCTTCGTTTATATCACCTGCAGCATTAACGTGTGTTGACACACCATAACAATTGTACATCATTCTAGGTGGACGAGACAATTGAGTGGCTCTCAAAGTACTTCCTGAAGCTTCGACTTTCCAATGGAGACTTTAGGAGCTTCGGTCTCCTGTCAAAATGGGCGCCGTACATTGAGGAAGTCAAAGGCTTCTGGGAAAATCTCATCACTTATGTCATTGATCTGGAATTGAATAACTGTAGCAAAGAATCAGTTGGAAGTCCAAGGCTGGTGAAAGGTACAAATACATTTTAAAATGCAGATCTGTGATTGTTTGTGTATATACAACTTTTAATATACAAACGTTGTCGTGCAAATAGTTCTCGAGAACCTGCACGCAAAAATGGCCAAACTTTTCCAACCATGGATTCTTGATCTTAAAACTGACAACACAAGGTAAGTTCTCTTTTTATGTGGTTTTGATTACGAGACAATTGATGAGGACCAGCATTCTTATATCAAGCCTGTCTTGTGTGTGTCACAGTCACCCTCGATGTTCTCCATGGCTTGAATCAGATTCCACAGCTGCGGCCAGCTTAGTGCGCTTATATGCACACTTGACAGAGATTTTACATGAGAAATCCAAAGGTAAACACACTGCTAGTAGGATACGATACTCACATTATGATTCATATAGCTATTCTTGGCTGAAAGTACAACACATTTTTGTTGACCATTTGTTCAATATTCAAATCATAATAATTGTCTATTTATTTATTTTTTGCTGCAGATCGTTTACTGCCAGGACAAAGAGGAGCTCTGTGGCTTCATCTCATGCATTACTGTGAGACATGCACCTCTCCAAAGATGCCAGAGTACCTGTTGTACACCTACCACACCGAGTACAGCCGTTTGCCATGGAAGGACCTCCATCCCGATCAAACATTAATGAACCAGTTTTTCAATGTGAGGAAACCTTGAAATATACTTAAATTGATCGCATTCTGCTATGTCTCATGTATATTGCATGGTATGTGAATAGAATCAATTAATCGTATTACAGTATTGAACTTGGAATTTTAACAAATTTCAGTATTTAATTCGTGTCATGCTGTTCAGGTTGAGAGGGGAAGCCCAAAGAGCTGTTTCCTGTTTATGGGAGAGTTGCTTTGTGAGGTGAACTGGGTCAGTGCATTGATTGATGCTCACAGCCCCCATCCCAGCCCATCGGCTCAGACCATGGTGGTCTCCCTCCTCTATCTGATGGTGTTCCTGGCAAAAGAGGATCTTCCCCTCAACAAACCTGTGAGTGGTCAGTGATCTGCGACACGTCTTCAAGACTACCTATAGGTAATAATCTCTTGTTTCACCTCTGTGCAGGAGTCGTCTGTCTTAAATCTGCTCAGCCAGTCAGTTTCTCTGCCCTGGCACTTAGTGGATTTTCCTGCTTATCAAAACGTCACACTCTACGTTAGCACACATTACCCAGCATCCCTTGTTCTCAGTCGTGACACTTCTTCACAACAAGTCATCAGATTGCTTAGAATGGCTGCTGGATTTGAAATGACCGCACAGCCGTTACATCACAAGGTTGGCTGAACATTTTGGTTTGGTATAAGATTTTCCGATACATTTCAAATAAAAAACGGTGAACATTTGAACACATCTGCTATGTGTGATGTCACTCTTAGGACATGACTTCAAAGTGCCAAGCCTTCCTTCATCTCATGGTGCAGTTCCTGACCTCTCTGGATCAGAATGGGAACATCAGTCTGGCATCTTTAGAGACTGAAATGGAGAGATTACTCGAGTGCATTGTCCTTTTTAACCCCCCTGGTGAGAAAACTTGTTCATTACTATTCACGATTAAAAAGCTGCAGTACAGAAGTTATCAGTAAATAACATCTGAATCTGTTTTGTCCCTCATTCAGAGACAGACCCCCAGCAGCGACATATGGCCATCTGCAATCTGTTTGCTGAACTGCTGACTCTACTGAATGAAGCTGGGATCTCTACAGCAGAGGGACTCGGGACTAAACTGCACTCTTGGGTGGAAAAGCGAGCTCGGGGTCCTTTGGTTCTCCCACTGCTCACGGCTGCGTGTAGATGCCTTGCCTCAGTGCGTCATATGGCTCGCACCACAGAGGCCTGTATTCTGTCCTACTTCGCTGATGGTAATAATAGTGCAATACTGGTCCTGTACTTAGTCATTTATTGGTGTAACCATTTGGGAATTTTAAATGTCCAGAAGAGGAATAAATTACATCAATGTAAATGGACTTGATCCAAAATATAACCAAAATAAGTGCATCAAGCATATTGTCATGTGCATTCCCTGTAAATCAAACACATGGTCTTGGTTTTGCTAGCATCTAGCTCAACCATTATCCTAATATCTTGCGTCTCTTCTCTAAGGTGGATGTACTGATCAGTATTCTGGCTGGGGGCCTATCCTGGTATCTCTGCAGGTTCCTGAGCTGACTGTTGAGGACTTCATCCAGGAAAGCTTGAATCTGGGCAGTTACCTCACTTTGTACATATACATCCTCCAGAGGCTGAACTTGGAGCAAACTCTCCTCAATGAGAAGAAGACCTTAGTGCTGCTGAACACATGGATCAACCAGGGCTTCCCAGGGTAACAGGCTGCAATATTCCTTTCAAAGTTGTGAAGAACCACACACGCAAGAACACATAATCACACTTACTAATACTACTGAGTTGTTTTAGATGTTGAAGGACTCACAGAAGCAAATCTTCTAGAATGATTTCTCGTCAGATTAAGTATTTAATAAATCGTTTATCTTCTCCGTTTCTACAGTGGTCCGGCGGATGAGGCAAAGCTGTTTTTGTGGTGGCATAAGGTCTTGGAGCTTCTTCAGATCCAAGTGGATCAAGAGGACACTTGTGAGCTTGACACTTTGATTATCACCTTAATGGCGTTCCAGAACCGTCTGGCCCAGCTTGGTGAGGAAAGACTGAACTCTGGTATCCTGGGTGCCATCGGCCTGGGGAAGAAATCTCCACTTTCTAGCAGGTAATAGAGGTTTTTTTAAAAACTACAAATTTGGCTTGATGTCCGGTTTAAGAGAACTAATAAATCAGATGTATGACATTCATCTTCAATTAAAGCACATGAGAGGATTGCGTGTCTCACATTGTTCAAACTTCGCTTCAGGTTTCGAGTTGTTGCACGCAGCATGTCGGCATTTCTCCTGGTGCAGGTGCCCTCAGAAACTCAGCTGCGTCTTCGTCCAGGCACGGAGCTGCAGCTCTCATCTAAAGCCCAACAGGTAAGAATTTGGTTTAGTTAACATGTTCGTTGAAGTATCTTCTTTTGTTTTCTGCAGAAGAAAGTCAGGTTTGGCATGTAAACGATGAAATAATTATCTCAATGAAAACATAAAAATAAAATCTTCTAAAAAATTGTGTAATTTTGTAATTGTGTAATTCTCTTGTTTCTGACTTTAGCTGTATATATATATATATATATATTTTTTTTAGAATATTTATAATTTTAAATGACGACTCTCTGTCTTCAGGCTTTAGCTGTGTTGGAGGCCATGCCCAGTAATAAACAGTATTCAGAACTGCAAGAAGCTGTGAGTCAAGCCTGCCAGTTCATCAGGTACCCGGGTCACTGCCTGCGTGACAGCAACCACCTACTAACCCTGCTGGTAAACACGCTCTACGCCAACCTTCATTACCTGGACATCATCCGTTAGATGGAAACTAACAACGAGGTCAGTGAAAGGGACAGGCACCGTGAAACCCACCAAAGATCTCCCGGAGAGAGAATGCTGCTCTTTGGTCGGAAATAAATGCAGTGACGTGTCAATCAATCTGCCAGAATCTGGTAACAGGCTGAAGCTTGAACAGAATGTGATTTTAAAATCATCTTATACGATAATGCAGCAGTCAATCCAGAGCAGAACATAAGATTAAAAGTTTAGTTTCATCTCATTTTCTGTCCTCCCATATCAAATCCATATAATTTTTGTCCCTCTTTTTTCTCTTAAAAAGTTCCAAACAACAGGTTTTTACACGCAACGATAACACAGCGAACATGTCCACAGAATTGACAGTGTCATTATATTTTAATGCTCACTGCATATATTTATATCATTTTTGCTGGTAAAGATGGTCATAAACACGGAAAGTACCATAGTCGTTTCTGTCAGTCAGTCAGTACTCTATCATGTAAAGATAAGTGGTTAGATTCAGTTATCAGCCTATCAGGCACAAATCGAGCATCTTTCCGCAGTGGGAGGGTTATTGTTGTAATGTGCTTATGAGTATGCATGATGTGGGAATTTTGGTGATGTTTTATCAGTGAGTTTCAGTGTGCACACCTCATCACATGCTTCTATTGATTTGCACAACAAATATGCTGGTGAATTTACAATAATTATAGATATCATAAACAATTTTACTGTGACGACTTGAGGTTCACTGTGTTTTTATTAAAAGTACATTTGTTATGAGCCCATGCAATTAAACCAATAGTGATCGGCCATATACTTTATCCTATTTAGTGAATTCCTGAGCCTCTTTCTCACTTCATCATGTGGATGGAATAGGATGGGTAATTTTTTTTGATCTGTTCAAATAATGTTTCCTGCTACAATATGAGATGTGCCTATTAAGTGCACTTATTAGTGTTATTATGCTTGTCAGTACAAAGCAAATGACCTCCATAAAAACTTGTACATTTCTGACATTACACATTCCTTTACCCCTTTGTAAAATTACTCTAGAATTCCTTTAAATTCTAAAAGAAAATATTCTTCTTTGTATAATGTGTTTCCTAGCATATTTGGTTGTAATTTTAACTGGCTTAATAACTAAAGCCTTCTGGCCATTTTTGCATGCTTTTATAAAGTCTTTTTTCACACATTTTTAAAACATTTTATTTGTTTCCATAATACTTAGTTTCATTGTTTGAAACACTGGGTAGAGGCTTCCCCAATACATAAAGAAAAATGTTGTTCAATGCCATGATACGAGGCCTAATTAAAAATGGAAAAAAATCAAGTACTTTGGAACAACCTGGACACGTTGTATAAATGTATACTGGACAGACTATTATTGTATAGAACTTGCCTTAAGATATCTTGTCAATATGTTTGTTTGTGTGTGAGGTGTGTGTGTTTCTCTTGTGCCATAATTACTCTTCAAAACACACTGTCAACTTACCTGTCTTGTAGATGGATATGTAAATGATTACAAAGATCAACAAATCCTAAAACCAGAAGAATTGTGTATGTGTGTGTCTTAAGCATTCAGATACTTTTGTGGCCACTGTTGAATATAAAAGAATAACAGGTGAGTTAATGATGAAGGGTTCTTAGACGTGACCAAACAATATACCACATCCCAGGCTTTGGTGGTTGCCATGGAAATCTCATCCACTTTAATCAACGCTACAGCAGGAGTGTTATCAGGGTACCCAGACAGCAGATGGGAGACTGAGAGGTGGTATTTAAGTGTTTCTTTATATGTTAGGCTGTTTTCATGTTCTGTCACGTCATAGTAAAAAAGACATACTGGAGGATCTGTGATCCTTCACACCCAATAGTGATACAAAACAAAAAGTTCTGTAGAGTAATTAAAATTTTAAAACCTGTAAAGACTGATCTAATATGTGTTAATACCCAGTGAAGTTGTTTTCTTTAAACAAACAGATGGAAACTTATGGTAAGATGACTGTGTATCTTCAACTTGGGAAGTATCTTATAAAGTGTCAGCTTGGATTTTGACACTTCTCCTACAGTCTACCATATTTAGTTATTTTTTATTTAGTTATTTTTAGCGATTTTTAAGTGAAACAATAAGATTATAGTTATTTTAAGATTCTAATAAAAAACATGGAATGGAATGGAATGAGCGGTAGCCTCACATCTTGGCTCAGTGTTGAAGAACTAATTAAAGGGATAGTTCACCCAAAAATGGAAATTCTGTCATAATTTACTCACCCTCAGGTTGTTCCTGAATAAATGTATGTGTTTTGCTAAACAGAAAGGAAGATATTTAGAAGAATGTCAGTTACAGGTCTCTTCCCCCATTGACTCCCATAGTTTTCATTCCCTACTATGGCATTGAATAGGGGATGAGATCTAGTGACATTCTTCCAAGTATCTTTCTTTGTACATTTTAAGTTGCTTTAGACAAAAGCATCTAAAGAATACAGTTTGTATTTACCATGGTAAAAACAGAACAGAATATTATAAAGAAACAATAAATCCGTGTTGAAAACTGGGCAAGCGCTCACTGTACATTACACTTAGACGGGAGATCCTATTTGCAATACACAACTAATGAAGCACATGCATGATTAATGGAGATTAACTGACAGTTGTTAGTGATGGATATCTTTTAATCTTTTTAGTTGCCATATTTCCATTATGTCTGAGAAGTCCTAATAATATATAAAATCTTCCTTCTAAAACCTCTGTGCTTGAATGTTGTGAACAAAGGTTCACAGAGAGCATTGCAACCTTGTTAGTCCCTGTTGACCCATGTCAACATGACCAGTGCATATTAGTCATCATACTGTTTTAACAGAGGGAGAAAACCCTGGCAGTCATTTACCATTGAATGAAAATATGGCTCAAAATTTCCACTTGCACTATACGAGCTGTCCACCACTTGTCATTAGTGATTTTCTTTTAATAGTTGTCTAAGTAACTTGACATTAGTTTCTATAGAACCCGAGCAAAATGACCTAATAAGTATGGCATGAAGAAGTCACAAGAAAATTAAACAAAGTAACAACATATAAATGCAGTGACTCTGGCTTTTGAGATCTATTAAATGTGGGGAACACCCTCGGAACAAATATGCAAGGCACAGAACACATGCTATGTACATGTGTTCTGAGACAGATATTCTGCTGCCCACATACTATGTACATCATGTATTTATTGCCAGATAGTTGTGTAATCACTTTGTTTTACCAGTTCCAAAAAAGCTAACAGCACTCATTCATTTTTTTTAAATCCCCCACAAAGCAGAACTTTAAATTCGGGGTATTTCTCCATTATTTGATGACTGGAGATTCATAGAATTAATAGAATCCCCTGATGATTAATTGCATTTTCATATTTGAATTTTGAAAAGCTTTTTTAAAGGCACAGTTCACCCCAAAAAATTTTTTTTTCATAATTTCCTTTCCTTCGAAACCTGTATACATTTCTTTGTTCTGATGAACACAGAGAAAGGTATTTGAAAGAATGCTTATAACCAAACGTTTCTTGGATCCCATTGACTACCATAGTAGAAAAAATACTTACATAATATTTGTTGCTTCTTTTGAACACATGTAAGTAGAGATTTTAAAGAATGTAGACCCTACACAGTTCTGGGGCATTTTTGACTACCATTATCATTTTGGGTCAATGAGCTCCGAGAACTTTTGTTACAAGCATTCGTACAAATGTATTTGTCTTTCTTTGTGTTGTTCAACCAAATATTTTTTTACAAATAAATACATTTACATTTATGCATTTGGCAGACGCTTTTATCCAAACCGAATTACATTGTATTGTATTATACATTGTATTATATTTATAAATAATTATCACGACATAAAAACATTTAGCTTTTTAAAAAAATATATAAATTAAAAAATTTGTATTTAGAAAAGGACCGGACACAAACTTTTGTGGGTCAAAGCTTGGCTTTCGTTGACTGAGATGAGCTGAACGTCATCAATACAATTAACTTTCATCTCTAATCTCACTGATAAAATACACATTTAATTTATATTGTTCTATATTCATAGAGTGTTGTTCTTGTGTGATAGCTTTGCTTAATTGAATCAAATGGAAAGATTAACAGAGACATGGTCCAAAGAGAGACAGACACTCTGTCTAGCTCTATGTCCAGTTGTCATAGCAACCATTAGGCTGTCTGGTGTTGAGGTACATTTTGTCTAAGTTTTTTTTCTCTCCCCTTATGAAAATGTTTTCACTGTTTTATCACATACATTATAGGTGCTCTCAAAAAATTGAAGAGAGAAACCTTTTTTAATGCTACCACTCAGACATGTGAGTGGGATTTTATTTATTTATTAGTTCATCTATTTGTTTAGTGATTTAGAGAGCCAAAGAGGTAGATGGACAGTAGAAGTGCAGACTGTAGAGATGGTTTCCATAGAGACACAAGTTATCTGCTCTACCTAGGTTTTCGGGGAAATCCTAAACTTATAAGGTCTACAAGAAACACTTATTTATAATGAGCTTGACCAGCCTTATGAATCCACAAGTGTCATGTCCATTTCTTCTCTTTGACCTCTTAACTGAAACAAAACTCTTCACATATGGTGTTGTAGGGGTTAAATAAATATCAGTAAAGCAGCAGGCACTGCATTTAAGTTGCCTCCTGTGGGAGGGGAGAACATGCTCCTGTCTTTCGTGAGTCATTCATTTGGATTCCTCCTCCACACTCATGTACTCTGGTGACTCAGGTACACTTGTTCTCAACAGTTCACCTCTTTCATTCCTCTCTTCATATCTGGCTATTTGAAGAGGTGAGCTAACTTAAGAGTAACATGTGAAGAATCTTATTTTCCTGAAATATTTAACTGCATATTAATAATTAGAAAACTCTTTGTTTTAAAAAAAAGTTAGTCTACATTGCAATATACAAAAAAATGCTGTGGATTGAATTTGGATTTGATATGGGACTCTAAATCTCTTCATATCTTACATTCATAACTCTCCCCTAACATGACCCGTACCAAAGTTACAAACGAAAAATCAACAAAATCTTTTATATTAAAATAATAATTCTCTTATGATTACAATTACGAGTAAAAGCAGTCCAGAACTCATCAATGATCATAACATTGCATAACATTCTATAAATCAACCTATTTTCAACTGCAAAAAAGCATGTTGTAATCCATTCAAATAGTAAAAAAATCAACGTTTGCCTTGGGTGTAAGCTTATATAACAATCCTCACGAATACATCACACATAAAGGAGGCTAAATGTAGAAGACTGAAGAGTGACCTCAGAGGAGCGGGATCCCAGAGATCAGTGTAGAATCTGCTCCCCTGCTGTGCTAATATTACAACTGATCCAGGGCCAGACAGCTGTATCGAGTCCACTTATCCCTTCAGACATGATTTCTCAGCTCTGTATGTGTGAGGAGGGCCTGCTGGGAGGTGGATGGGGGCATAAGTAATGGAGAGTTATTATGTGTTCTTTGCAAACAGCACATTGGGCCTGCATGTCACTGTGGGTATTGCTTTACTTCCCTCCCTCTATTCATCTACTTAATTAGTCTCTGCTGTTGCTTGCTCTTTTAACATTACATTAATGCATAATCTACTTAGAGTGCATTTTATGTACATATATAGTTGACCAGTATAGGCTTTAAACCCATGACCTTGTTTTAAAAGTAGCCACAAGATACTATTAAGCTGGTATTGGTGTGATGGGAAGGTATATTGGCTATAACTACACTGAGGTCAGTAAGAAACTTAATTGCACTTAATGACCTTCTCTGTGGCTAAAATTTTGTGCACATTTTTTTCTAACCAAAGGTCTTTTTTTTGTTATAGAAATATGGGCGCTTGAATGAGCTTAATTTATTTAAAACCAGCAATATTCTTTCTAAACGATTCTTATAGGTTAATTCAACAGTGAACAGTTTTTCTATCTATTACCATCTCTTATTTTTTATTATAATTGTTAATATTGTTGTAGTGTTAGTAATGTTTGTTTTATGTAACTTTGTGACAACATAGTGCCAATGTGCTCAAGATTTTATTCTTAAAGGGATAGTTCACATTTAAAATTAAAATTATGTCATTACTTACACACACAATTTGTTCTTAACCTCATCCTAATGTTACTGAATTTGGAGTATTCTAAATGAGCGGCCGCTTGCACAAGTTTAGTCATTTGCATAAAACACAACCAGTCCATCTCCATATTAGGGCTTTCCACCTAACATTTTCTTCACCACCTGTGGTCACAGTCAAAGATACTCCAGCCAACCCCATGTGATGCTGTCTACAGATCCGGACTCACAAGTAATTCCAAGTACGTATTCCTTAAAATGATATATTTATATATATATATCATTTGAAGTATATAACTATTATCCTAAACTGAAACAGAGAGAGAGAGAGAGAGAGACGGGTGGTTTTTGCATACGTGTGCTTTCAGCTGTTCCTGACGTTAGTCCCCATTGAATGCATTGGTTTTGTGTCCATACAATAGACTTCAATGGTTTTTGGTTTCCAAAGTTTTTCACAATATCTTCTTTTGTGTTATGCTAAAGAAAGAAAATCACACAGGTTTTTGAAAAAAGGGTGAGTAAATGGTGACAGAATTTTTATCTTGAAGGTGAACTACGCCTTTAATGAAAGAAAATTGCATTTCAATTTATAATTATTGCAATTGTTACAAGTTACAGTTATCATAGGTAAAAATATTGTGTCGTGCTGATAATTACAGGTATTTAATGAAGATGAAGAATTCATTTATTCTTTCAGAACCAAGAGATGTATTACTCATATGTATGTACAGCAGAACTGATAATTTTGCAAGAACTATACAGATATCCAAGTGATGCTAATGGTGTCTGATGCTTGATGCCTTCAATAAAGTAATTATGCTCTCGAAAGTTATTAGTGCTCCGTGTGCTCTCTCATCTCTCCTCATCTCTGACATAGATGAAGTGTATGATACATCTCCATTTGCTCTTTGTAGCTCACACTTAAGTAAAACGAACGACATACACATGAAGAGTTTGTTTCCAAAATGAGATCCGTCTTTTTTCCTTCATTTTTTGTACTGTGCATTCCAATTAAATCCAATCAAACTGCAGTTGGTTGGTATGGATTTAAGTCAGAATAACTAAAAACAATGCAGTTAACTAACACAATAAAACATGATTTTAAAAATAAAAGGCATATTTTTTTTAGAAAATTCTTACAAATCTCATTTTGGAACCAAACGCTTCATATGTATACATATGCATTTTGTTAATTAATAAAACGTAAAAAGAAGATTATGAAACGGAGGAAATGATCAATCTCGAGATGTGGCTTGAATCCTGATTTATTTTCAAATAGGGGGCGGGTCATAAAATTACTGGGCGTGTCTAAAGGAATGGAGTAGAATGTCATGCGGCTCTAACCGGCAGACGCAAAAGGATACTTTCACACGGTAAGCTTCTGTTTTCTATTCTGTTCGGCTTTAAAAGCACTTATAAAACCTGATATCAAAAGTGAGATTGTCGGTCTTAATCATTTTCATTTCACGGCAGGAATTTGAGGGTTAGGTGGCAGTTAAACACAAAAAGCTCCGCGTTTGCCGGTTAGCCAATAGTTGTCGCTCCGCTTAGAGAATTTGGCAACTTCATTACGCACCGATATGTTATATCTGAACTAGACAGCAGCCATAAACCCACCGATAATTAATACTATTTCGGTAATTGAGAACGTAATAACTACTACATAGAGCCTACATTTTTTCAGCATTTGACATTAAAATATTTATTGGAAATGCTCACCAGGTTTTGGGACAATCATTTCATTCCTGCATGTGTCAGGGATGTGGTTTATTCCCACATACATTGGTCTGTTGGTTTTCTTCAGAAAGCTCGTCTGCATGTCTTTCTAATGTTTGGTTATGTGTATACACTGGTAATGCCCGCGACATTGTAAAATAAACGTATTTTATGCGGAAAATACAGAATAAGGTCAAACGTAGCGGTAGCGTCTCTGAACCGGCGTCGGTTGGATGTCGTTCAGTCAGCATCTCGCTCCGTTATTTTGACCATTGATGGGCATCGTGACATCATTAAATACCGGAGAGGAATACCGGGGGATCTCGGAGGCTTTGATTCAGCGATGAGGATTTCCTGTCGGATGCGGCAAACCGTCATCATTTTTCTGCAAATATTGATACATGGGCATTATACGTCAATGAAGCTTTCTGATCGTGATTTTCACGGAATGAGATGTTATTGGAATAAAGGAACGGCAAAGAAAAAGACTAAATGCAAGTACATTTATTGTAAGATAAGTGTTTAACGGTAATATTGTGTACAGTGTTCTAGATCAGCTGTCTGCACTGCCGCCCGAACGACAGGCTCAGTTGATTATAAGCTTCTCTCAACGCAATACATTTAGTTTTCGTTTTCACATCCATCTGATATTTTTGAACTCGCATGCATTCAAAATCTCATATAGGCTATCTTGGTTTCTACCATTCTTTAATTATTTCTGATTGTATAATCCTGCAGTGTAGGGATTCGCCATCTCTATCTGGGTAGAGCAGGCAAAATGCCATCTCAATATAATCGACACGGATTGACTGTTGGCCAGACCAAGAGCTGTATTAATATTGATTTAAATCTTAATATACGTTAGTTCTGATCTGGTCAGTTTATACAGGCAGTGCTGTACAACACATAGCTCTAAATCTGCTGTTTTATTCATATTACACCAATGTTGCAATGTTGTGGGTCGGACTCTTATTTGAAGGGACAGTTCACCTAAAAATGAAAGTACTGTCACATTTACTCAACCCCTTGTCGTTCAAACCTTTGTGACTTACTTTCGTTTACAGAACACAGAAGAAGATAATGTGAAGAATGCTGGGAACAGAACAATGGCGGCTCCAATTTGCTTCTATTGTGTGGCGACAAAACTAATGCAATGTCAATGGGTACCAACCAGTCAATGTTCGGTTACCAACATTCTTCAAAAGATCTTCTTTTGTGTTGTGCAGGAATAAGAAGGTCATACATTTTTGAAATGACAATAAGGGGGTGATTTAATGACTGAATTATCATTTTGGGGTGAATTATTCCTTTAAGATCATTTTTATCACAATGCTCAAATCAATCTATCCATTTGACAGCAAAATCTTAAATATCACCCAGATGTATTTCGTGATTTATTTATTTACCTTGCTTCTTTTCTCCTTTGTTCTGCAGAAAGCTTGGGTGGTCCTCGAAGGATTCTATCTGTAAATCAAAGCCATGGGGAAGGATTACTATAAGATCCTAGGCATTCCGTCAGGGTCTAATGAAGATGAAATCAAAAAGGCCTACAGGAAAATGGCATTGAAGTTTCATCCAGACAAAAACAAGGATCCTAACGCTGAAGACAAGTTTAAGGAGATAGCTGAGGCGTATGAGGTTCTGAGTGACCCAAAGAAGAGAGTCATTTATGACCAATACGGGGAGGATGGTGAGTTTGGTAGATTTAACCTACACGAGAACCGCAGCCAAAGATTTCAGTATCTTATTAAATTATCTGACTCACCCTGTGGGCTCAATCTTTTGTGTGGGCAACAGTAATTTATCATCTTTTTATTGTATAGTCAGTGTGATGTGGCTTTTTGACTTTGGAAACACAAAACAAAGTGTCTTTTAGTAGTGTGTTTGTAAAATACTGCACGCTTCTGTTCAGTCTCCAGACCTTATGTCACTAAGAAAACATTACAAATGCTAAGAACAACGAGACTCCGTATACTCAAGTGCTGTTCTGTTTATAGAAGATAGGACAGATCTTAAAATGATTTTTGTTATTGTTCACATGGCTGGACCACTGTTGAGGGAACACGGTGTCAATGCAGTTGCACCACTTCTGCTTTTTCATATCAATCAAAACAACGCTGAAAGGTGATGCAGAAAAGTTTCAACATCAAATGCGAAGCTTATAAACACGGCAACCATGTTGTCTGTTGAGACAATGAGGGATTTCAAATGTTCCCACTGATACCAGCTCCAGGCTAGATGCCAGCATAATAAAGCTATCTTTAGATGGAATACAAATGACAGTTCCATCATTACCAGTATTGGTCCTGAATTTTGAAAACATGGAACTGATAAAGCAAGGTGCTAGAAATGCAGAATGTATAGGTTTGAGTTTCCAGGAAAGGCAAACTAATATAAATGTATGAATGTACTTTAGGTTGCTTAAAGGGTTAGTTCACCCAAAAATCAAACGAACCCTCAGGTCGTTCCAAACCTGTATAAAGGGCCTTGTTCAGCTGAACACAAAGGAAGATATTTGGAAGATTGTCAGTAACCAAACAGATTTTATCCCCTATTTACTGCCATGGTAGGGAAAATATCAATGGGGGATGAGATCTGTTTGGTTACAAGCATTTGTTCATCAGAACAAAGACATTTATACAGATTTGGAACAACTTTGCATGAGTTCATATTATGAGATCATGTCAATTATAATTCATGCAGTGTGTAATGTTGCCAAGTGTGAATGTAAGCAGTCTGCCAAGTTGTAAGGCCGAATATGAATGAATAGCAAAGTTATTGGCTTGGAAAAAAGGGAGTCAACTCTGAATCACTCAAATGAGTCGTGCCCTTGTCCGATTCGCGAACCGTCGTGCGAACCGCATCTTTAAGCACTCGGACCGCTCCATCCATCAGTTTCAAACGATCTCCAAATCGAGCGTTATATCCACTGTTTATATTACATTCATCACCCAAATGCAGTGAACAAACAAACACCTGAACTTCACAAACATATGATCTCTCTCTCTCTCTCTACTGCTTACAAGTGAAAGTGATGTCTGCGCATGCTCCGTCTCCTGCTCTCCTGTGGCCGTGCCGCGTGCTTTGCCGGGAGAATTGTCCAATAAGTGACTAAAAAAAGTTGTTGCGAAACAGTTTTACCTGTACGATCGTTGAGGGAGTGAGGGAGCACAGAAATACTACGTAATACGGCCTACTATTTTTTTGACAAGTTGACTATGAGAAGTCAGCACGTTTAACATTGTAAAGAAGTGTTAGAATGCATGACACATCGTTGCAGGGCCGCTTTAACAAATTATTCTTATTTAAATTTCTGGGTGAACTGTTCCTTTAAAACTAAAATAATCTGCGTGCCACATGCATGAATGTAAATCGAACAATTGATGTTTCTAGAAATATGTATCCATTGCAATTATCATTTTCCGTGTAACAGTTAGTCTGTCATCCAGTAGTCTTTGTTTCAGCTCAGATCTTTGCTACGAAGTGCTTTCACAAACGATCTGATGTACGGTTAATTAGAGGTGTGAGTATAGCTGGTTGAAAGCTGGAATACCTTATACCTGGAATAATTTCATTGAGGACATGTTTGATATGGAACTGCAATCTAACACAAGCTTCTGACGCATCGGTGAAGCCCAACTGTTGTTTGTCAAATATTGATGTGTTCATTGCTCAAGCGACTTTAAAACACAACTTCAGGATCTAAGTTGTGAGCTAAATGGAGCTGTTACTTTCACATGACACATATTTTTTTTAAGGAAAAAAGGAGTCAGAAGCATGTTTTGTAAGATACTGCTAGCAATCCTGTCATCTCTAGGAATCTCAATCACTCCTCTTCGCTGGTTCAAATGCTACCTCTCCAGTAGATCCTTAAGGCTGTCATGGAGGGGCTCACTGTCCACTGCTCACCACATGATCACTGAGGTCCCTCAGGGATCGGTGCTTGGACCGCTGCCTTTTTCCATACACAACATCCTTGGGACCCATCATATGGGCACATAGCTCCTCCTATCACTGTAATGCTGACACCAAGATTTATATCTCATTTCACCCAGACGATACCACTGTATCATTACAGTATACCTAGCATTACAGCATGCAAAATGCAGCAGCACGCCTCGTCTTCCGAAAGCCCAAAAGGGCTCATATGACACCCCTTTTCATCTTGCTCCACTGGCTACCGGTTGAAGCCCGTATCCGATTCAAGTCACTAATGCTTGCCTACAGGACTATCACTGGATCTGCACCGGCATACTTTCTCACCCTCCTACACTCCTACTCCCCATCAAAATCCCTGCGTGCAGCAAACGAGATGTGTCTTGTAATACCTTCGCAAAAGGGCAGTAAATCGCTTTCCTGCTCATTCTCCTTCACAACTCCGTCCTGGTGGAAAATTCTTCCTAATTCAGTCCGGTCAACCACATCTCTCACAACATTAAAAAAACTACTTAAAACCCATCTCTTCTCTGAATACTTGATGGACAAATGAGAAAAGAAACTAACCCTCTCTCATTCTCAACAGGTATTAGTCTAGCTTTTGTGGAAATTAGTAACTTTGTATTATTGCTCCTGTTTGACATATTGCTCATTGCTCCTTGAACGCTTTAGATAAGGGCGTCTTTTAAATAACTAAATCTTTTAAGATGTTTCCTACAAGTTTGCCGAGCAAGGACAGAAGATTTAAGGTTTGATGAGTCAACTTGTGTCATGATCTTTAGAAGGAGTGCATTTATTACAAGCTCTCAATCATCCATCATAACAAAGAGGTGTTAATGTATACAACAAGACAGGACAATTTATGTTTCCTTCTAATTGCCTTTCATTTCTGAAATACAGGAAGAGCAAGTTGTTGTAACGGTCATGTTTTAAGACTTTTTCACAATGCAAAAAGAAAAATGTTGTTTTCTTCCCTGTGATGAAAGTTTACTCAGGTCCTCTGTGGTATAAGCCCACTCATATTAGTTTTGTCCTAGATTCGCTGAATTTAATTGTGTATTTAAATCCTTGCTTACGAGAAGACATTATCTTCTGTTCCCAAGAATTAGAGCTGAATGTTCTTTCCAGTGTATTTCTTCCAAAACCAGAGGGCGAGACTTGGCAGGTTTTTGGTTGAGCTTTGCGCCTCAAAATGCTGAATATTAAATCAAATGCTACATATGGAGTCGGTTATTACTTGGTAATTGGTGATCTGGACTTCGAAATAAAAATTTTATGGTGAGCCTATGTTGGGTTGTTACCATAATTCATCAATTTAGTTAAACAATTCATTTTCTATTATTAATTTAAATAATAATGTATATGTTAATGTCCCACATTTATACAAATGTAATTGATTAATAATTTGAGTCTTTAAGGCCGCTTCAGTAATAAATATACATTTCGTAGACCACTGAGTCAGCCTTAGGCTAATAGTCGTAAAACTTTGTTAAAGATTTTGAAAAACCTTCAAAAATAGCAAACTCTGGCCTTCAGTGATACTATATCAGAATATTCTCATCAGTGTGTTGCAGATGAGCAAAATCTCAAATAACTGCAACTTAATCCATATAAAATCCATTTTACATTGACCTCTCTCTTTTATCCACCCAGGTTTGAAAACAGGTGGGACAGGCTCCTCAAGTGGCCAGGGGACTACATACCACTACACCTTCCACGGAGACCCACATGCCACCTTTGCTTCTTTCTTTGGAGGCTCCAACCCTTTTGATATTTTCTTTGGCCCTGGGCGTCAGCGGGGAAGCACAAATGGCTTTGCAGATCATGCCGATCATGACATGGACATTGACTTGGATGGAGACGACGATCCATTCAGTTCCTTCAGCCACTTTGGCTTCAATGGCATCAACGGTTTTCATCATGGTGGAGGTCGAAGGCATCGCACAGAGCCTTTGCATGGTGGCAGGAGGAAAGTGCAGGACCCTCCGGTGGTACACGAGCTTAAAGTGTCCCTGGAGGAGATCTTCCACGGATGTACCAAGAGGATGAGAATCACTCGGCGACGACTGAACCCGGACAGAAGGACAATGAGGACAGAGGACAAGATCCTTAATATTGTCATCAAGAGAGGTTGGAAGGAGGGGACCAAGATCACTTTTCCCAAAGAGGGTGATGAGACGCCGGAGAACATTCCTGCTGATATTGCATTTGTGCTTAAAGACAAGGGCCACCCACTTTTCAGAAGAGATGGCTCCAACATGATTTACACAGTCAAGATCAGTCTTAAGGAGGTATGTGATTTGAAATTTTGTTTGCATTTTCAGCATACATTGTCATGCATTTATTTGAAACTGTGGACTTTCCATATTCCTACCCCTGACAGTCTCTGACTGGTGGTCAAGCAGACCTGGTTGTTTTATCAGTTGGCTGCCGTATCCTAAGAATAGACAGACCCAGACTTAGATTAGACAGGTTTACCGGAGTCTCAACACCGGACCACCCTTTGGCCTTTGTGCCATCATTAACATGGATTTAATGGTGAATTATAGGTCCTCAAATAAATAAATGCCAACCTTGTTAACCTCCTTAGCCGCTACATTTTTCAGTACTATTTTTCCATATATAATTAATATTATAATATTTAATATGACTTAATGTAAATTAAATATATGGTACTTGACAAATATACTGTACATGTGTCCAATGGTTTAACATAGCAAAAATGTAGAAAACAAACTAACATTCAAGATAAATCTCTCTTAATTATTAATATAAAATAATATACTACAGTTTTCAGCATTTTTGCTGTCACATTTACAGTATATTTGTCAACTACGCATAGACAATAAATTATGAATGGATATTAATAATACAGATCAATAATATGGAGACAGTATACCCAAATTTGTTGGCTGTCTTGATAGGGCACGGACACATCTAGTAACTGTAGAGTTCCACTCCCTCCACGCCTCAAAGTCGATACTGATTTACTCACTCCCACTTCAGTGTGAGAGCTCAGGAATGTCATAATACAGTGTCATACGCCAAGCACAATGTCTTTGCTTTTAGAAGGCGTGCTCTGAACCTGCATTGAAGAGTCGAACAGTAGATAAAATTGTCATGTAAAAATTGTAAGTGTAGCATATTCAGTTGCACATTTAATACAGAATGCAAGTTTTCCTGATGACATTTTTGGGTGAACTATAACTATAAGAATGGAAATCTCTACACTTTACATGATTCAATAGGAGCATGCTAGACTGTTTGTGTTTGAAGGCATACATTTACATTTATTAATTTGGCAGACGCTTTTATGCAAAACGACTTACAAGTAGGAGAGCATATAAACATTTTGTCAACACGCTAAACAAGTACCGTTAGTGTACAAGGCCACGCTACTAGGAGGATTAAAGCTGGAGTAAGCAAAGGAGAGAATGAACAAGTATTTTAATTTTTTTGGCAGACAGACAGACATACAGAGTTATTAGTTATTAAAATAAATGCAGAACAGGTATGTTTTTGAGCTGTTTTTTTTAACTTGTTAAGGATGCTGCAGTTCGGATGGAGGCCGGTAGTTCTTTCCACCAAAAGGGAACTGAATAAGTAAAGGTATTTGCAAGCGATTTGGTGCCTCACTGTGATGGAACAACCAGGCGTAACTCATTTTCAGACCGAAGATGACGGGAGGGGATGTAGATCTGGAGCACAGGGTTAAAGGTCTCATGAACTGGGCTTGTTTATTGTTTTCTACTGTTAAATGAGTTTGAATTTTTACATTCAAAAACATCAGAATCAATAAGTAATAGTCTATTTTCTACACTGGTTATGCAGGGACTGTATTCTTCCACAACCAGGGGTGGTACAGTATTTAGCTATCTTTAAAGGCATGTTTGTTTATTGCTCGCTCGCTCTATCTAGTTCCGCGACACTTCAGAATTGTCATGCGCGAACCAGTGGGCGGGGCTAGAGAAGTAGTCGTTGATATTTTTCTATGGAGGCAGTGTTCAACCTATCAATGTCGTCATAGATAGGTGCATTCCAGAATCTGCCGTTCGCTGGGCCTGGTGTCAATAACAGACGTAATCTCAGTAACAAGGGCGTTTTCAGTTCTAACACGTACATGATGTTCGCGTGAATACGATTCCCTCTTATATAACAAAACCTTGTGTTAAAAATGTGATTTCATATACCTTTAAGGTATCTGGCCGATTTGGTGTTACACGATGCATTTATATCAGGGCAATTATTTATTGATTTTATGGATGTAGACTAAATGCAATTGAATTTTAATGAACTGAACCACTAAGGATTATTACTAACTGCATATACTGCTTTTTGTCTAGTAGTTACCTAGAAAACCACTGTCAGTAAATACTCTATATTGACAGTCTCAGACTGTCACCAGAAATAGACTTAATGAGTAAACTTGATGCGTTTCAGAGAGCCTCTGTCATTATTAGTGATAATGTTAGTGGTATATTTTCTTGATTTCTGTGATATTACTTTGAAAGCAAGGTCAGTTTGTGATGTCAGCTGTTTTAAGGAATGTGTCTACAGTAGGGTCCTTTACCTTAAACAGTATTTGGTTATTCTATCCTAAAATAGATCTCCATTAGCATGTCATCTGTTAATCTGGTTAATCTTGGTTAAAAATGGTTTCTACACCATTTAAGGTCCCGGGATGTTGTCAGATCAGTGGTTTACTTTTTAAATGTCTCAGTCATTAGATGCCCAGAATGAAACTTGATAGGTGCCAGTGAACATCACAAACTGATTTGCCATCTGGTAGCATCTCATGCATACTGATGGCAACAAGCCCCACAAATTTTAATCTTGTTGCTTATTGTAGACACATTCCCAGGACAGATTAAGAGTGGATCTGGACTTTCCTCGAGCCCTTTTTTAATATTGGTTTTCGTTTAAGGCCACACTCAATGCCCTGCTCTTATTAAAATATCTTTATTATCCTTATGCTAATGACCATAGATTATTACAACAGAAAGATCTGTATGCTGATGATAACTGAAGGTCCTACCTGTTTACATAATAAATGCTTGTATGTTGTGAGTTGGGAGACTTCAGTTATATGACTTTACTTAAATCACAAATTTACACAGAGGGTAACAGAATAGAATATTGTCTGTCTGTGGGGCAGAAATTATATTTAGTGGATATAGCTGTCATGAATGAGAAGGGCCAGTCATAAACGAGGTAATGTATGGGATGACAAGGAGGGCGGGGCAGAGACTCGCACATGAGGAACTGTATAAACACACACACAAGGGATCAACAACAGAAGTCACCTGATCAGACCCTGGGCATGACAGTACCCCCCCAGAGGTGCCACCAGGCAACCTAGGAGGAGGCTCACTTCGTCTCTCCGGTGGAGATCCTGGATCAACGACCGGTCCAACACATCACGAGTGGAACCCAGCACCTTCCCAGTCCACTAAATACTGGAAACCCTCCAGAACGTCCAAGAGTCTCTTAACAATGTAAACCGGGGAACGATCCACAAGATGAGGGGGGGGGGGCGGGACAATCGCTGGAGGGGTTGAGATGGGACGAGAACACTGGTTTAACCCCGGAGACATGAAATACAGGTAGAACTCAAACGAGGGTGGGAGGAAGTTTGAGCCGGACCACCACCGGATTAACCACCTCTGTGATGTGGTATGGACCAATGAATCTTTGAGCCAGCTTCCTAGAAGGCACCTGGAGAGGCAGATCCTTGGTGGAGAGCCATACCCGCTGACCACACACATAGGCTGGGGGAGGAGTCCGGTGACGGTCGGCCGCTGCTTTAGTCCTTACTGAGATCCGGGGCAGAAGCTCCCTGGCACTCTTCCAGATGCGGCGACACCTTCGGAGGAAAGCAAGGCTAGAAGGGACCTCACATCGAGTTCCTGAGAGGGAAAACAAAAGCGATAAGTAACCAATATAGCATTCAAATGAGGACAAACATAATGCAAAGATGGGGAGAGAGTTGTCTGCATATTTGACCTAAGAGAGTTGTTGGCTCCCAAGACGTCAGGTTGTGGGATGCACGTTTGAGATCCTGATTAGCCCATTGGTCTGCAGGTGAAAATCTAAAGACAAACTCGCTGTTGCCCCGATTTGTCTACAGAATTCTTTCCAGAACCGGAAGATAAACTGGGGACCTCAATCAGAAACCAGGTCGATCTGCAAACCATGGAGCCGGAATACGTGATCCACCATTAGACATCTCCTGGGCTGAAGGGAGTTTGAGCAAGAGGATAAAGTGCACCGCTTTGGAGAAGCAATCCACCACTGTGAGGATAACAGTGTGGCCATTGGACGGAGGTAGCCCGGTTACAAAATCCAATGCAATGTGAGACCAATGGCGAAAAGGTATGGGTAGCATGGGTGTGGAGCAGACCAGAAGAGGGACAATGGGCAGGCTTGCACTGGGCACAAGTAGAGCAGGCTAATACAAACAGTCTGACATTGGCGAAAGTAGGCGACCAAAAATGCTGACGGATGGCTCAGCGGGTTCATTCCACTCGCAGGAAGCCGCCAGGGTGCAGAATCCCATGGCGAAGTCCATCACCGAAGTCCTGCCCTGAGTCAGCCATTACAACCTGGCTGCCGCCTCTTCTCCCCGGGCCGAGCGATCGAAGAGTCTCGACATCTCCTGCCGAAAATTCTTGAAGGACGCACAACAAGAACGCATTGGCGTTGCAAACTGCCACACCCCAAACTGCACAACAAGAATGCCTTGGCGTTCCAAACTGCCACAGCCCACTCCCAAGCTCTGAACCAAGAGTTCAAAGACTTGAGCAGTGAGGGCTCCAATTTCCTGAGCATTGATGTTCAAACGCGAAGCCTGGTGTCCGACCCTGTTGCTGGAGTGCCGAACGAATCCGCCCCCACTGAGTCCATAGTACACTCAGATCATTCTGTCATGAATGAGAACGGACTCAACTGTGGGGAAAATCAGCAATCTTTACTCAGACCGAGATCACACATTAGGAAGTCAGTAAACAGATAATCATATGGAAGTAAAAGTCAGATGAACTCCAGTGCTGCAGTAGAGCCAAACCAGCGGTAGAGCAGAACAGTGAGGCTGTGACCAACCAGCTGGACAGAGAGACTGAGACCAATTAAGGCCCTGGTTAGACAGGAGAGACCGGAGTGACGCACCAATGTCACAGCGATGCGGCAGGGTGGAGGTGGGAGCCCGGTAGGATGAGACAGCAGGTGGCCGTAAATTCTCTGGCTGAGGGACGAGGGTCAGCAGGCGAGCCCTTTTAGAGCAGATAGGAGTAGACAGGAAAAACAAGAGACTATAGTGATGGAGTCTGAGACGAGATTGTTGGGGGAAAGAATAACTACTAGGATAGACAGGACTAAGACTGGGCTGTGACAAGATTTAGACTTAACTAGGAATTACCAAGGGAGCAACATGTAGTGCAACAACACACAATGATCTGACAAAGGACGAGAGAACACGGGGTGGTAAGATAGAGGGAGGAGCAATTAACCAAACAAGGAGCAGGTGAGAACTTAATGTGTGGCCGGTATGCGTAAACAAGGTAATGTATGGAATTACAAGGAGGGGGTTCAGAGACGCGCACATGGGGAACTTTCAAAACACATACACATGAGGGAATAACAACAGAAGTCAATCAGACCAAGGGCATGACAATAGCACTGCCATTACTTTTTGTACATTACATTTACATTTAAGCATTTGGCAGACACTTCTTTGCAGGTATTTGCAATCCCCTGGGTTTGAACCCACAACCTTGCTATTACCACTGAGCTACAGGAAAGCTGTAGTCTGTACAGCTGTCGTTAGCTCAGTTTGGTTTTAGTATAGTTAGTATTGAAATACATTTATATAATGATCAGTTCTGGTCCTTGATTCTGATTTGCTGAGCCAAGTTCTAGGACGCTATAAAATACCCCCGATTTATAATATCTGACCACATTACATAGCCTAAATATCAATAAGCCCTGCGAAGCACTGGGTAACAGACAGTGCTTTTTGTTACAGCTAAGGGGCTTTTAAAAACGCCCTCAGCTGTTCTAAAATACACTGTAACCCTTCTTTGGGGGGTTTATTGCTATCGGTTAAAGTTCAGGATCACTTGATAAAAATGTTTCTCACGATTTCATAATCTGAAGGTGTTTGTTTCAATGTTTAAAAATTATTTTGTAGTAATAATATGACTGTGCCAACATATTAATTGTATTCATTAGTAAAACTATTTTTGACATACTTGGACCAAATAATGACTAAATAGCAGCCAATAAGATTGTAGCATAGATTAATATTCCTTCAATACTTCTTAAAAAGCTTCCCAGATTGAGAACTCAAGAAGCTGGATGATGAAATGCCAAGTATATGATTTATAAATATCTAGCAAAGGAGGAGGTCACTCGGGAGGAGCTCAGAGAAGATCCGCTGCTCCTCCACGTCGAGAGGGGCCAGCTGAGGTAGCTCGGGCATCTTTTCCGGATGCCCCCTGGACGCCTTCCCGGGAAGGTGTTCCGGGCATTTCCCACCCGGAGGAGACCCCGAGGAAGATCTAGGACACGCTGGAGGGACTATGTCTCCCGGCTGGCCTGGGAACGCCTCGGTGTCCCCCCGGAAGAGCTGGAGGAAGTGTCTATGGAGAGGGAAGTCTGGGCATCCCTGCTTAGACTGCTGCCCCCGCGACCCGGCCCCGGATAAGCGGTAGAAAATGGATGGATAGCAAAGGAGGACAACTCTGAAGATGATAAAATAAAACATTGACTAGTTCATTTATTTTGAATGCTTGTAGTAACAACATTATTCCAACAGTTACAATTTGTGTTACTCCATGGTTCTGATTGGTTAACTAATGATTTAAAATATGAATAAAGGAAGGTCTGTATGTTTATATGTATCTGTGACATATTCTTTATGCATGTTTATATTTAATAGTTTTCCTGATTTCTGAGTTGTCTTTTTAATGTAAAGCTGCTTTGAACACTTTATTGAAAAATGTTTAATTTAATAAATAAAGAAATAATTAATTGGAATATTTTTAATAGTATTGTGTTAGCAGCCAAAAGTCTTGGTTTGTTATGCAGCTCATTTTATGCCACTATACTGACAAACCATGGCAATTCAGTGAACATTTTTTCCTCATGTTTCAGTGGGACTGTGGGACTGAAGGGGTAAAACGTTAATACACTTTGTTGGTTCCAGGTAGAAAATTAGCTCATCAACATTAACCGCAAACCATTTGCGGTTTCATGTAACTCTGGAATGAGAAACAAACTGTTACAAACTGTCAAACTAATTGTTTGGGTAACAACATCATAAGCTAAAGTTCAGGATTGGGTTGAGTTGAGGTGTCGTGGTCAACTGTTTATGAGAGTATCAGGTAGTGCCTTGTTTCCATAAATCCTGCTGCCTCCACCCCAGTGCCCCCACTGCTGCTGTCTGTAGGAAGAAGCTGATCTCATTGCTAACACATTTTCTTGTCCCCTGTGGCAGCTGCCAAGCAAAGCTGCCTGGGAATGTTTGTGCTTAGTATTCACAGAAAGTTCATGAAACACGTTCTGCATCATAAGCTCACATGCAATGGCTATATCAATTTTAAACCAAATTCTTTTACATTTTAAATGAATACATTTAAACCTGAATACAAAACCTGTTTAATATCCAGGTTTTGTATCAGTGAGAAACTTAAATTTATTGTCTTAATGAAAAGAAGTAATTTAAGTCCACAGTCTGTGCCACAGATCATCTGATGCATATTGCACAGAGAAAAAACATTATTTTGTAGAAATTCATTCAGGCATATTGTGGAGATCATTTGAGCATCTGCCCCCAAGTGGTCTACTGCATTTCTGTTGTTTTGCAGCTCAATATTATAGTTGTTGTTAACTTCAGTTTGCTGTGTGTCTCATTTGTCTGGAAAAGTAAATAAATATAAATGTTTTATCTGGAATGTAATTTTAGTTTGCTGGTACAATCCTTAAGACTCCTAACAATTTTCAGTGTCTTAACCTTTGTAAAAGGAGAACTGTGGCCAAAATTAGCTTTAAGTATACTCAGCGACCCCCTTTCCAGCATAACACTGGACATTGCAATGTAAAACTAATATCAAATATGTTAGTGACAACGTATTATTAGAAAGCACTCTGGAATGCTTTGTTATATAAATATATTATATTTATGTCTGTAAATATACATTTTGTAAATAACCAGTCCTACTATGAACGCAAAATGTACTTGATGTCATTCATTTCTGTGAAACAGAATCATAATTTTTTCAATAATTCGCGTAAATTTGTGTTCGTTCTTTTCATAGGCGTTATGTGGCTGCACGGTGAACATTCCCACCATTGACAACCGAATGATCACATTGCCCTGCAGCGATATCATCAAACCAGGTACAGTGAAAAGACTGCGTGGAGAAGGTCTGCCTTTCCCCAAAAACCCATCACAGCGCGGGGATTTAATAGTGGAGTTCCAGGTGCGATTCCCAGACAGAATACCACCCCAGTCCAGAGAGATCATCAAACAGCATCTACCCCAGTCTTAGAGGAATTTC
This sequence comes from Triplophysa dalaica, assembly GCF_015846415.1. Classification (NCBI taxonomy): domain Eukaryota; kingdom Metazoa; phylum Chordata; class Actinopteri; order Cypriniformes; family Nemacheilidae; genus Triplophysa; species Triplophysa dalaica. The sequence goes on from NC_079545.1 coordinate 24,670,761, forward strand.
TGTGGATTCCCTTCCATACTTTAGGAATAATCAAATTGTTTCCTTTCGGTTGAAAGCAAAAGGATGCAAGAAAGACAAAATGACTCATTTGTTGGATGAAAGGTCGATATTTTTGGCTCTGTGTTTGGGATGGACAATCCAACGATCACATGTTATTTATTCTGGATTTGGATCTTCATTGTTTTGTAGCCGATTGAAGTACTTTCCATTGTAATATCTATACACTCATTGAAGTATCTAAATTAAAAACTAAAGTGTTGTTTTGGGGATACGTGAGCACCAGCATAGCATAACTTGTTTGATAACTATCACTTGATAGATTTCCTCTCCCTGACACACCTCAGAAGTCTACAGGTGCTTTTCTGGTCACTTTCGTATTACCAGGTGCTGCCCTTTTCTCAAAGATTTTGAGATCACAGAAATGTTGAGTGCCTTAATGTGGCTCAAATCAACCTCTTAATTTCATTATAGTTGTAATGTTACAAGTGTGTAGTATTACAACTCAAACTGTTGAGATATTTTCAATTGCTTTTAGTTTACCCTCAATAATGTAATGCAGTAGCCATCTTTATGGGGATAATTTACCCTAAAATACAAAAATCTGTAATTTAATGTTTTTTCTTATGGCTTTGTAAACATGAAGATGCTTTAGCCGCAAATCTCCAAACAATTGTTTCATACTAGATGAAAAGGATAGTGATAAACCTTGAAAAGGTACTGTAACATCAGAGTTGTTCACATGACTCCAGTCTTCAGGACCTCTCCTTAAGCCAAACAATATCTGTGTATGGACCGAATTTAAAATAATTATTTAGAATATTGAGGACGTTGTGTCTCACAATTCACAAAACTCTTAAAGAGAGATAAAGACCACACTTGGCCTCGCATAAGCAGAACAAGTCATATTTTGCTCAAATTTGTCTCAAATCCCACAAATATGTGTTTCTTTTAGATAACTAAAATAACTCCGTATCGACCTTCTTCAGTGCCGCTTTATAAGCCAGGTCTGTTCCTCCAGCAATGCTATTGTATGGCTTAAGGAGACTTGAAATATTAATATATTTATATCTATATTACATACAGTATTAATATAAATCACGTCAAATGTGATACTTTATCAGTACTTTTGTTTACCTTCTGAAATGTTACAGCAGCCACAATGAGTATTCAGCAGAATTGTATTTTTTTACTTTAAAAATCTTTGAAAAGCTATTAAAAAAATCATACAAATTTGCATACACACCACCCCGTGTGTGTAGAGAGAATGCTAACTTTGTAAATGAAGGATCTGTGTATGTTGACTGAACTGTTTGAAGATCTGTGACACATATATGTCTCAGTGCTGCGAACAGATAACTCTGATGTGGAAAGATACATGTTTATGCTTAGAGATCTTCGCTGTTGAATGAGGACTATTATCAATTGTTTTTTAAATGTTTAAGACTGATTTACAGTTTTAAAATTTCCAGCTTTTGAATACGACACTTTCAATATGCTGCATTTACACTTAGTCTCTTGTACTTTAGTGACAAATACTCATATTCAGTAGATTTGAGATGTACTATTCTGTTTAAAAAGCTAATTTTCTACGAATAAACTGTAATTTGCCTTTTCCAAGGTGGCACCCGGGTATCGCTTATATACAATCACAACTGATTCCCACAACATGGTAATTTTATCATTACTGTGGTTGCCAAAAAGTTTCAAGTAGGTGTTTTTATGACTGATTTGTTATGTCCTTGATTGTTATACCATTATACACACATGGCTTTTAAAGGTTTGGGTACTTTTGTTTGAATAAGAATGTCAGATTTGAAATGTCTCATTTTTGTCACTGTCCATCGTGTGTATTGTATGAGAAAGTATTGAATTTAGCTCAGTGCCCACAGTTAGGATTAAGCGATGCAGAAAGCAAACAGTGTGTTAGTTTATTGTGATTCTGAATCTTCTGTGCTGGCAATGGAATAATGTATGAAGGTATGAATGCCTGTGGAATCTTCCATGTAACAGTATATTTTTAGGTTCTTTATAAAAGGTTTACAAGAATGAGAAATAAACCACAAATCTTGACAAAAAAGATAATAAGGTGTGTTGTGTTTCAGGCTGAAGAAATATCGACCTCACACTGTCGGCTGTAAAAAAAGGCACAGTGGAGCAAACTCTGACTCTCAAACACTGAAAACTAAAAAACTGCAAGATCCTTTTTTAAGGATTTTTATTTAAAGGTCCAATGTGAGCTGTATAAAGACCTTACACAAAGTTTTAATTAACTTAGAATGATCTGTTTCAATCTACATGCACTGAATTCCCCTATAGTATCTATAGTAGCCCTAATGGACAAACTACTCTAAAGAGCGTTTCGTAAATATGTTATCTCCTTCGCCAACGAAGAGAAAACGTGACGACATCTTAATTCTTTGTCAGCCACTGTAGCGCTTCAACGTGGAGGGATAAGGTGAGCCGTTGGTTGCAAATTTTAACCTCACAGTTAAAGGGATACTTCACACAAAAACGAAAATTCTGTCATCATTTACTCACCTTCGAGTTGTTACAAATGTGTATACATTTATTTGTTCTGATGAAGTTGAATTTGGAATAAGGCTTATAAACAAACAAATCTCAACACCCACTGAGTACTATTGTAGGAAAAAATAATGGTAGTCAAAAGTGTCCCAGAACTGTTTGCCGTCCTCCTTTGCCGAAAGTAGTTCATCTTTCTTTAATGCTAAAAGAATTGCTTTTCATGTGTTTTATAATTAAGCAAACTGAAGAAATATTGGGTAAATTTCTTTATAACATCGATCTGATAGATGCACTGAGAACATAGTATAAAATCTCTTTTGATTTAAAATGCCTAATAAAACATTTAACGGGGTATTGCATCTCTTGATGTGACTAACTGTGATCTCTGTCTCATGCATGACATCTCCAATATCTTCATTGTCTTCATCTAAATGAATATCTGACAGTGACTGCAATTTGAGAAAGTTTTACATAGAGTTCAACATATCTAGGATCTAAAGTTCTGAGACCACTATTAAACCACATTAAAAATGCACTTTGAATGATTCTATGAATCACACATACATACTTTGAGGAGTTTAATATAAAATCAAATATAAAAATTAGCATTGTTTCTATGAAGCATTTTTTGGGGGTTCATGGTGTTTTTTGATTTAAAATGTTTGACCCACATGTTTCAAAACTTTACAAGCAGTAAAGAATCTGATTTATATGAAATCATATTACAGCTTGAGTTCTGTGTAATATAACATTACATACCTTTATTTAAATGCAAACTAATAATGTGAAAACACCTAAACAAATGATATACAACTGTAATGAGCCAGGAGTATTATTAGAGCACCAGTGTCTCTACAATCAGGAATGTTCTTCTGGGTGTCTTCCCCTCTGTAAGATGACTAACACAACAAGTCTGCCTGACCACATAAGGCTAGTGGAGTGGACCTTGAGTCACACATGTTGCGTTGACAAAACTCCCTGAAGAGTCGTGAGAAAGACAGGAATAATTTGCTCTGTCTATATTTGACCGACGGGAGAGACCCGACAGCTGAGTTGAGCATGTCAGACTTTGACTTTGTTTAACTGTTTTGAGTACATTGTGATTACAGCCAGAATAAACACATGCCACTTCCCAAACCATGCCATTTCATTAACTCCATTTCCCCTATAATGCCACAGTGATGAGCAACAATGACATTCATTTCTGTTTAGCATGAAAACAATAGTGAGAGGTCTAAATTATATTTTTTGACCCAAGTAAAGCTGAGCATGGATTGTTTTATTTTACAGTCATTTATTGTACTGGAGTGCTTTCTTGCTTGTGCTTTTTTTGACCTAATTATTTGCTTGTGTAGCCCATTTCTTGTGCGAATCTCTTATACTTACACTCACAAATTAAATAATGTATTTTTTTATGAAAACAACAAGTGGCAGTGTTTTATGTTATATAGTTTCATATTACTTAGTTTAAATGTCAATCCAGATTAAAATGAACTGGGATTGCACTTCTTTGCTTTACCACAGCTGTTGACTGTTGAGTGCCGTAAACAGATTTATGGTTAAATTCTCTCATTTTATTATCAATTAATTTACGGATAAATGAATGTAAATTAACATGATTAAACCGTTTTAAAACATAAAAGTATTTTGCCATTGATATTCACAGACATTTTTACAGTGTAGAATTTCGTTCCAAAATGTATTAGTTTAATTTAAAACAATCTTCTTTGAGATTGACATGTTGGTTTCTGTCTTTTAAGCAAATGAGTAAACAAAGATTTTGCCCTAAAGTGAGTACAAGCTCTGACACTGTCTGTTTAAATCTGTATGCTGAAGTATTTTCAAAGGTAAGATGTCTTATTTCCAGTATTATAATGATTTAACTTTTCTCACTGTAACTCAGATTTTTGTTTATTGATGTCAATTTTGTCAAAAGAAAAGATTTAACAAAATTTAAAGTACGGAAAGATTATTGTGTGGAATATGTGTTGGTTAACATGCATATTCTTTTAAAACGGCCCGGCAATGATGTTTCATGCATTCTGTAAATCAATACTTTATATAAATCAATATATATTTATATATATATATAATATATAAAAATATCTATAAAATTGATAAAAAATGTGAGTGTACTGTATATATATAAAGAATAAGAGCAAAAGAAATATAAATTAGAACTAGAAGTGCAGTTGGAGTGATATGCTCAGATTTTTTGGTTCTGGTCAGAATCCTGGCAGCAGCGTTCTGTATGAGCTGCAGCTGTCTGATGGTCTTTTTGGGAAGACCTGTAAGGAGTACACCTCTAAAATGACACCAAGATTTTGACCTTACTTTGTGTCTTTATACCTCTTAAGTCAAGGTATGAGTTTACCTTATTAGTTTCATTCTTGTTACCAAAAACAATGACTTCAGTTTTGTTTTTATTTAACTGAAGGAAGTTTTGACACATCCAGCTGTTAATTTCATCAATGCATTGGCAAAGAGAGTCAATAGGCTTGTAGTCATTGGGTGAGAGGGATAGGTAGATCTGAGTGTCATCTGCATAGCTGTGGTAGGCAATTTGGTACTCTTTCATTATTTGGCCAATTGGGAGCATATGCAAATTGAAGAGGAGCAGAGCAAGAATTGAGCCCTGTGGAACACCACAAGTCATGAGTGTCCAGTCAGATTTGTGGTTCCCTATGTTCACATAGTAACCTCTCCCTTTAAGGTATGACCCAAACCATTTAAGTACAAACCCAGAAATCCCTACCCAGTTTTCCAGCCTATGTAGGAGTATGGTGTGATCTACCGTGTCAAATGCAGAACTGAGATCTAGTAAAACCAGAACTGATATTTTGCCTGAATCAGAATTTAATTGAATATAATTTATTATCTTTATCAGAACTGTCTCTGTGCTATGATGCTGACGGAAACCAGACTGATAATTGTCCAGGTAGCTATTTGAGTTCAAGAATTTGGTCAGCTGATAAAAGACAACCTTTTCAATGATCTTGCCTATAAAAGGAAGATTTGATATTGGTCTGTAGATAGTCAGTAAGGTTTTGTCTAGATTGCTCTTTTCAGTAGAGGTTTGACAACTGCAGTTTTTAGGGACTATGAGACTTTGAGAGCAGTGAGGTATTTACTATTTTTAGGAGATCTGCTTCCATAAGATGCTGTACCGTTTCCTCCAGTTTTTGGGATCAATTGTCTGAAATTCAGACAGAGTTACTAATTTCTGATGTACTGAACTCAGACTGACCTGGCTGCCGCATGGAGCTTTACTGATTCCCATTCTGATATTATTGATCTTCTCAAAAGGAAAAAACTTGCAAATTCATTGCATTTGTCATCAGACAGCATTTCCATGGGAACTTGACACGGGGGATTTGTTAGTCTCTCTACAGTTGCAAAAAGATTTTTTATTTTTTAAAAGAAATTTATTTTGCCGTTTATAATGTTAGAGAAAAAGTTCTGTCTAGTTTTGCCTAAGTCAACATTGAAGGCATGCAGACTGTCTTAATAGATGTTATAGTGAACTTCAAGTTTTGTTTTTCGCCGCATACTCTCAGCTTTTCTGCATGTTCTTTCCATGCTGTGTACTGCTGGTTTGTTTCTCCAGGGTACTTTATGCCTGCAGTTATCGCCAGTTATCACCTGACACATAAACACATAAAATCTTTTTGCTTGTGTTCATCCTTTAGAATTTGAGAGGTGTTAGGACAACATATAAATGTACATAAATACAACACAGTAACTTGTTTAGGGTTTCTTTATTCTGAATCAGATGCAACTGTCATTTGCATTGAGAAAGACGTTTAAAGTATTTTTTAGTTTTATTTCATTATTATATAATATTAAGATATTTTTAATTAACTCTGAAAACTTTCTGACCCCCAAACACAGCAATGCAACTACCACTCTCACGGGGCAGAAAGTTACACCGTGTCTACACGGCGCGATACAACGCGACAAGAGACAATAGAACGCATTAGAACCCATTATCATGACAAAATTCTGTCCACACCCGCCGCACCGCGGCCGCTGTAGACACATTGTTAGAGCATTAAAATAGGCATGTGACTACAATGGTTCAACCTTTATTTTATGAAACCTTCATAATAATAATTATTATTAAATGAATTGTTATATTCTATTCATGTACTGTTTATTTTACACAATATAATATTATTATTAATAAATTAAGGTAATTGTAGTATGCTGTTTATTTATTAATAATTCATTAATTTTAATCATGTAGTTGTTGTTATTATTATTGTTAATAAATGATCAAGACTCACTTTTGGAGTCGAGGGCTGGGAGTAACAGCCATTAGTCCTCTGGGTTCTCCTGATCGGCCTTGATGTACACCTGGAGAAGCCTTACTGCTTGATCCAAGGGTGTTGGATATGGCCAGGCACAACAATTATACTCCCGCACATGTCATCATCAGGTGAGAAAGGGTTCACGCCTGGTGCAAAACTATGGCAGTTTTATGTTATTATTATTATTGTTGTCTCATAATGTTATTATTGTCTCATAGATGGCATGTACAGAGAGGTGTCATTGGCATCCCCAAAAGCGTCACGCCATCCAGGATCAAGCAAAATATTGAGGAAGGTTGAAATTGCAGACCAATTACAACGTTGATACTTATCCTTTATGACTCAAGCACCAGCACCAGTATGATCTAGGATTTAAATCCGAAGGTTTAAATAAAGCTTGAGAGACACTTGTGCATGGAGGTCAATCATCATTATGATCATGTATTAGATATAGAAAGTCAACAGAAGATAAGCAATACCTGCAGAGACCCCTGCAGGACAGTAATGACAGACAGACAGACAAGAAATAAAGGATTAGTTCATTTAATCATGAACTCTCACTCTCATGCTACATCGCATGTATGTTACTCTCACGGTTTAGAAAGTTAGTGCATTAAAATAGACATTGTTCAAATATTCATGCGACTGCAACGGTTCAACCTTAATTTTATGAAACCTTTGTGCACAAATAAAAAAATGTTAAAACTTCAACCATTTATTTTCTTCTGTGTCAAGGTTGAACCACCATAATGTGCATTGAAGCAAAACGTGTTTAAGAGATTTTTGACAATATTTTGAGCTCATTTAGTGAAATTAAAATGTACACTTTGGCAGCAGTTATTAGTACATTATAGATGACTAAAATACAAATCACATGACATGTTAACATTTGAATTTCACCAAAAGGCATGATGATTTTTATATTTTATTTAAAATAAAAATCTATTTATAACAAAATCTATCACAGACAGGTGTGAAGCACACAAACGATGGTCTAAAACGCATGTAAAAATGGATTTGGTTTAATGGACTTTTAATCATTATTCTAAAAGATTTTGTCCGTTTTCTTCCTGGCACACAGATGTTTGATTTTAAATAATCTGATGAAGTTTGAAACCTTTAAAAGGAACATGAGGCTGATCATTCCGACTATAGAAGTAACTAAGAATTCTTTCAAAAGAAATATTGCAGTATATTGACCTAAATTTTTTTGTCCACTTTACAGAAAGATGGAAAGGTTTGGAGAGCGGCCTACCATCCACATTTTCCTTTTTTTACGACATGTTAACATACAATTAAAAACTGTAAAAAACTCAGAAAAAATTGCTTAAAAAACAAGTTCAATAGTTGAATGTACTTTTATAGACACGTTTTAAACATACAGTTGATATAGATTTAATAAAATAGAACGTTGCCAACCAAGAGAGTACAACTGTGAAAATTACATTTTTAAAGAAACAACCAAGTCAAATTCTCAATATCTTTCATTTGGGATCGTAGACAAATGTAAACACGCAATTACAAAGTTGGGTCCATTTCGTGAATTTTATTTAACATTTTTCAAACTTGTAATACATTATATGCTACATTCATAAAAAAATGAATTCATTAGCAATTTCTTTTCGTTTTTGAATCCTTCCAATAGCCTAGCATTAAACCCAACACTAAAGCTGCTCAAACAGGTTGTGAAAAGTTAATGAATTCCTCAAATATTGTGTATGTTTTCATTTTAAATGCAACCCCACCCACAGAATGTTAAGATCAAAGTTCTCTGAAATTATCCTTTCACAATCCAGAGCAAAACACAAGCAGCAACATGCTTTTCTCTATCAACAAGGGAGGTGGACAGAGGGGGAATAAGAGGCGAATAAAAAACAGAGGGAATGGACATAAGCGAAAAAAAAAAAAGCACAGTCCTAAAAAGTGGAATTTTTTATTTTTTGTCTTTTGTACACGATGGCCAGTATGAAGAGAGGCCTTTGAGGGTAAACCACACGGTCACATTTATCCATAAAGGTCATCATCGTTGTCCTCATTGAAGATGTTGCCTCCTCCACTGCCAGTGGAACCCTGACTTGGTCCAGTTCCTCCTTGGTTACTGGTTGGGAATCTAAAAATAAACGAAGGCCATTTTAAATACTGAATGCTTGCTGTGAAAACCAATGAGAGTTGGCATTAAATGAGAGCTCTCACCTGAAACTGCCAAAGCCTCTGCTTTGTTGCAGGGTCTGTGCGAACATCTCATATTTGCGGATGTCATTGTCACTGACGGAGCGGCGAGCAAAGCGCATGGCCTCCTCAAAATGATCCTTCCTGATCTCAGGCACAGGGTCATCCTCCTCCACCTCCTGAAGAAGCAACAGTCATCAAGAAGAGGAATAGACTAATCCTGCCATTGCAGTTTATGAAAAACACATCAACCCATGTGAAGTAATCCAAATTATCAGCGGTTCTGATAATTGGGTCTCTTACACTGGGTCTCTTATTCATCTACTTTGTGATGAACATGTAAAATCTTCCCCAATGACAGCGGAGGCACAAAAACATATGTGCTGGAATTGGCAAATTTAAAATACGGCTTTTTGTATCCGCCTGAACTCAATAATCAAAGTGACAACAACAGATTTTACCCCCAAACATTAGGCCAATGACTCTCCAGCTTATTCAACCTATGCTCAGCAACATACTTAGACTTGCATTTAGATGTCTCAGTAGTGCCTGAAAAGTGAGAACCAAACCATCAAATCTCACCATTGCAGAAGGGTTGGTCTGCCTCTCACGTTCCCGTCTGATCTCATTCTCAATGGACTCACGGATTGCCAGTTTACAGGCTCTCTGACAAATCTCAGTCAAGTCAGCACCTGAAAAGCCATTGGTCATCTTGGCTAAAAAGTCCACGTCCACATCCTACAAAATGAAAACACAAATGCAATTAAATCACTGCAACTTATTTTAGAAAACAGACATGGATCCGAGTCGTGCTCACCTTAGCGATTGGAGACTTCCTGAGGTTGGCTTTGAGAATCGCAATGCGGGACTTCTCATCGGGCAGTGGGATGTAGATGAGCTGGTCCAGTCGGCCAGGCCTGAGGATGGCAGGGTCAATGATGTCTGGTCTGTTGGTAGCACCGATGATGAAGACGTTCTTCTTGCTGGACATACCGTCCATTTCTGTGAGAATCTGGTTAATGACTCTGTCAGCGGCACCGCCTCCGTCACCAACATTTCCACCACGAGCCTTAGCGATGGAGTCCAGTTCATCAAAGAACAGCACACATGGGGCAGCTTGACGAGCCTGGAGGACAAAGCGGACAGTGAGGACACATCCAAGTGAAACTAGAACCTGGACTGCCTTTAGAAACAGCTGGTGGAAGAAAAGAAATACCTTGTCAAAGATCTCTCTGACATTAGCCTCTGACTCTCCAAACCACATGGTGAGAAGTTCTGGTCCCTTGATTGAGATGAAGTTGGCCTGGCACTCGTTGGCGATGGCCTTGGCCAGCAGGGTTTTACCGCAACCTGGTGGCCCGTAGAACAGCACACCCTTGGATGGGGTCATGCCAAACTTGAGGAATTTTTCTGGATGCTCCACTGGGTACTTAAAGGGTAGAAAGATGAGGCAAATTGAGAGTCAGCATAGACAAAGTTTGAAAACGAAGCCATTCAAGCACATTATGAATTTGAGTTCTTCGTCCCCAGTACCTGCACAAGCTCCTGCAGCTCTCTCTTGACATCATCAAGACCCCCAATATCCTCCCAAGTGATGTTGGGCACCTCCACAATAGTCTCACGCAGGGCAGAGGGGTTGCTCTGGCTAAGCGCCCACTTTTAGGTAGAAGAGAACGCATAAGCAAAATATTTGAACACTACTTGCTCCCAACTTTAGGTGTAAGAGGTACAAGTCACAGTTAAATGCATGTTGAGATGCAGATTGCTCACCCTAAAGTCATCCATAGTAACAGCCAAGGAGTTCATGACCTCAGCATCAATGGTCTCATCCTCCAGATCAATAAGGTCCATTTTCTTACGGATGGCTTGCAGGGCAGCCTCGAGCAAAGGGCAGCCAGATCAGCACCCACATGGCCATGGGTCTCATTTGCCACCTGAACCAAAAATCAGGAGTAAAAACTCTGAATCATATGTAAATGCACAGGGATCAGTTGACATACAAATGTTCTCAGAAACATACCTGCTCAAGATCAACATCATCAGCAAGCTTCATGTTTTTGGTGTGGATCTGAAGGATCTCAAGTCTCCCAGTAGCATCTGGAATGCCGATGTCCACCTCTCTGTCAAAGCGCCCTGAAATCAGAGCAACCACATCAGTATAAAACATTTCCAGTACAGGGACAAATGACAAACGTGATACTTATTGGTCAAAAAGACTCAAAGGTCTAATATTGTGTTCAGAATCCCTTACAGAGGAACAATTGAAAGAAGTGATCTTACCAAATCGCCTGAGAGCTGGGTCGATGCTGTTTGGTCTGTTAGTGGCTGCCATGACGATGACATGAGCCCTCTGCTTCAGCCCGTCCATCAGAGTGAGCAGTTGAGACACAATACGCCTCTCCACCTCACCATGAGTCTGACAAAATGGAGATCCATTTATATGAAACAACCCTTGCAATTCAAACAACCATTTTGGGAAAAGATTGCACTAGAATCTAAAACATCTTACCTTCTCTCTTTTGGGTGCAATGGCATCGAGTTCATCAATGAAAATGATGGCTGGAGCGTTCTTCTCTGCTTCTTCAAAAGCTTTACGCAGATTGCTTTCAGATTCTCCTGCCAGTTTGCTCATAATTTCTGGGCCTAGGAACATAACAGGAACCAACATCAGGATCATACACAAAAAAAGCAAGAACCCCTAAAATGTTATTAAAATATGATCAAATGTGATCTTTCATCCGCACCATTGATGAGGAAGAAGAATGCTCCAGTTTCATTAGCCACGGCACGAGCAATAAGAGTCTTTCCAGTTCCAGGGGGTCCATACAGCAGAATTCCACGGGGAGGCTGAACAACAGGACATGATGTTCTTATATGCACCTCTAACTACAAATGTATATCTTAATATACAATCCCACAGTTCTTGATCATTACCTTGACTCCAATAGCCTTGAAGAGAGCTGGGTGTCTCAAAGGAAGCTCCACCATTTCTTTAATCTGGGCGAGCTGTTTCCTTACACCTCCTATGTCATCATAACCCACTTCATTCAGAGACTCTTCCTCATCCTGAAATCAAGATTCAAAACATAAAAGAATCACAAACTGCCTCAAACTTTACTCCATAAATCAATGTCAGCTCAACAGAAAAAACCTATACTCAAGGCCTATTTTTCCTAAAGACCACAGTTGTAGGAAACGATTAATATCCCATAATCCACATACCTCTCTCTTGATGGGCTCTCCCTCACAGTGGATAACCGTGTCTGGGGCCACAATACAGTATGGGCTGGGGTCAGTCTCCACCACTTTGAACTCCACAGCACGCATGCCACCTCTCACCAGAAAAATGTCACCTACGGAAATCAAGGGGCACAATATTGTTAATAGGGCTGTGACGATATCCAGGGCTCCAGACTAACTTCTTTTTACTTTGAGCACTGTAGCCCCTGACTGAAATTTTCAGGAGCGAAAGCAAAAAAATTAGCGGCACATTAATTCCCTGCATGGTTATCATGGTCAGACATCTTTGCGGTTTTATTACAATATTTATTGCATTTTTTTAAAAAGAAATATGAGCTCAGTGAAATTTCTCTTTCACTTTCTGTTTGTCTATGAGTGTAATGATACACTCAGCTCACGATTCGGTACATATCTCTATGCAGAGTTTACGATATGAAACATTTGAATTGGTTTCATTTTTTAATTTTGTTCAAAATATCAAGATAACATTTATTTTTAAAATATTAACATCAGTAACCGCAGTCACACTTCAAGTTTGCTGCGTTTTACCACCGATTGAGAAGGAAAATAAGATGCTTTGTAAACCACGCAGAGTCACAGATTGGGTCTTCTGCTTCCCCTTCTCCCAGAGACTTATACCTCAACCGCATTTGTGAGATAAGCACACGTGATGCGCTGGCGCAGAGTTAGTTGCATCTTGACAGCTCAATGAATAGAATAACACTGACCAAAATCTTAAACGCAACACTTGTCATTTTTCATGAGCTGAACTCAAAGATCTAAGACTTTTTGTATGTACACAAAAGGCCTACTTCTCTCAAATATTGTTCTCAAATGTGTGCTAGTGAGTACTTCTCCTTTGCCGAGATATGCCACACCTGGGAGGTGAATGGATTATCAAGATGCAGATTAGACAGGACTATTTTTGCACAGGTATGCCTTAGGCTGGCCACAATAAAAGGCCACTCTAAAATGTGAAGTTTCATCACACAGCACAATGCCACAGATGGTGCGAATTTTGAGGGAGTGTGCAATTGGCATTCTGACTGCAGGAATGTCCACCAGATCTGTTGCCTGTGAATTGAATGTTCATTTCAAGACCATAAACCGTCTCCAAAGGCGTTTCATGGAATTTGGCACTACATCCAACCGGCCTCACAACCGCAGACCACTGTAACCACAAAGCCCAGGACCTCCACATCTAGCATCTTCACCTCCAAGATCATCTGAGAGCGGCCACCCGACAGCTACTGCAGCATGATAATGCAGGGCCCCATGTTGCAAGGATCTGTACACAATTCTTGGAAGCTGAAAAAAATCCCAGTTCTTGCATGGCCTCAAACTCAGCGGACATGTCACCCATTGAGCATGTTTGTTATGCTCTGGATCTGCGTTTATGATGTTCCAGTTCCTGTCAATATCCAGCAACTTCACACAGCCATTGAAGAGGAGTGGACCAACATCTATCTACTCTATGCGAAGGAGATGTGTTGCACTGGGTGAGGCAAATGGTGGTCACACCAGATACTGACTGGTTATTGGACCCCCAGTACAGTAAAACTGCACATTTTAGAGTAGACCTTTGTTGTGCCCAGTTTAGGCACACCTGTGCAATAATCTTGCTGTCTAACCTGCATCTTGATATGCCACACCTGTGAGGTGGATGGATTAACTCGCCAAAGGAGAAGAGATTTGTCAACAATATTTGAGAAATAGGCCTTTTGTGTACATAGAAAATGAGGACAAAAACAAAAGTGTTGCATTTATAATTGGTCCGTGTCAACATCCTTTAATAAAATATCCCCACCTCTCTCTTCGATGTGCATCGTAACTTTTTTTTTTCATCGCTCCGAAGTATCGTTACACCCCTAATTTTGTCTTAATTGGTCAACAAATCACTCTCGTCATACACGTGTATTGAGGGAGAGAGAGATTGCAACCATTGTGACAAATGGCAGAATTTTGAATGGATGCTGAATAATTTCCAGCATTACAATATGTAGATTTAACACAATATCAATAATCATAGTTTTTTATATATCATGGTTCTTGTCAACATCAGTATATTGTGACACCCCTAATTGATTATATCAATCCCTTAAGTGCATTATCTAAAGCTTAAGTAAGATTTCCATTAGGGATGTACCAACATTTTTAACACTGATAATTTTAGGACCTACACACACTGTCCCAAACGAACTGCACCCAGAGCATGGAACTGAATGTATGATAAATTACGAGACTGTTAAAATTCTACCCTGAGATTCAACGGTCACCGTCATCGCATTTACACGTGCGGGTATGCATCACTGCAGCCTAAAGTACTATTGGGTTTGTCAAACATAGTGCAATGCAGTGTGTAACAATCGGCTTTGTGATAATAGAGTATGCAAGGTGATTTAGTCATACGAGAGGGATACAGGAGTAAACTGCTCATTATGCTTCTATGATATCATAAGCGGATCTGTCTGTGCAGTGCGCACATGGAGTAAAACACAACCAATAAGCCACAAACTGAAGATTATGATAGATTCCGTCGTGCTTGGAGAGATCACTTTGTTTAGGTTCACTTCAAAGCATTCACATCGTAATGATGAAAGCGTGCTCGGATGGTTAATTACAATATCATTCTGGGGCGTGGAGACATTGCTGTAATGCTCATTTCTAGCACGTTTACGTTTAACAGTTTTCATTAAAATGATTGTGTAGCATAAATATATAATAACAAGTTTTACTAAGTTTTAACCCGTCTACCCTTATGCAATTAATACAGGTTCTCTAAAACTCTAAAAATGTAGCATCGTTTTAAATACTTTTGGTCCAATTGTGTTTTACACTTTAACATGAAAATGGTATTTCTACAAGTGTATTAAAGTCTTTTTAAGTTTTGGTTATTGGCACCCTGAATTTTCAGTATCGGTTTCAGCTCAGAATTACAATCTCGGTCCATCACCAACTTCCACAATTCTATCTAAATTAAACACAAAAGGTTTGAGGTTGCACACAGATGTTTGTGAACTTTTTGAAGCCAACTTCACTGCTCGACAGAAATGCTTTAAAGTTTGTATTTTAAAGCTCAAACTATATTCAAAGCATTGTTAAACTTGTACTCACGTCTAACAAAAAGCTGTGAAATGATTTACCTTTACGGATAGGGCGGTAAGCCTCCAGAAAGTAGGGCTTGAGATAGACCTCAAACAGGTTACCAGTGATGCCTTCAACTGTGTCATCGATGGGCAGAACATGAATGCGCTTTCCATATTTCACATCTGGGCATGGCTGAATGCTGAAAGCCAAAACAAAATAAACAATGCACTTTTTGACCATAAAAGGTTTCTTTAACAAAACATTATCCAGAAAGTCAGATCTTTCTAATCGGATACAAACAGCTAGAATAATTTTGTTGGGATAATTACTGAAGTGTAAATAGAGTTCATATAGCCCACCTGATGACATCACCAAGGCGCACACGTAGGTTGTTGCGGACCACCCTGTTCATGCGCACCTTCTCATCAGAGCAGGTGTCATCAGACAAGACAATGCAGACTGTCTCCCGTCTCTTCTTGCCCTTCAACAGAACTGTGTCTCCTCTAAAGAGCTGCAGCTCATCCATCTTTGCCTAAAAGAGCATAAATGTGATTACCACAAGGGACAGATGATGGACAAAATGTAATTTTTCGTCACATGTGAGGACTGTACCTGAGAGAGAGACACTACACTGTTGTCTTCATTGATGGACTCATCAACAATCAACCTATTCGGCCTGTGCTTCTGCTTTAGGATGGCAGTGGAAAGATCATCGTTTTTGGATCTGTGTGGAGATTGAGAAACAACACTTTAATGTCCATATAAGAGCCGTGTAATATTACCAGTATCACTGAACAACAAAGAAAGGTACATTACAGATTAAATAACACTTGACAGAAAATAAACTTGTATTAGCCTGTCTGTTCTCAAAGAATTAAGGGATCGAGACGATAAGTGCACTTCTGGCCATAATGCAAATTTGTAAAAGCCGAGCTCAAGTTACTCTAGTCTTGAGCTTTCTACAAAACACCGGATAGACGTAACGATCCGTTAGATTTAGGCCAGGATGGGGCCGGTAGCAAGGCCTCAGTGTAGCGGAGCTATTGGAATATAACGTATGATAGAACATACATATTTTTTGACAGACACGTGTACAAAAGTGCGTTATTGAAAGGTTATCAAACAAACGTCAAAACCGAGACGACAACTGCGCTTGCGTAGGTTAGCGAACACAATATCCTCGTAGCTAAACGACAGTACGCACTACGAGTAGTATGACTGAACTCTACAATTAGCTTCCTTATAAAATTGTTTGTTTTCGCCATACAAATTGCGCATATATTGTTTAACTAGATGGATGTACGTGTTATTTTCCACTCGGTGTCGTGTGAGCTACTAGCAGTTAGCCGTCTACACTGGCCCAATGACACAGCAAATGCTGCTGTGACATGTGAAACAAAAAACGCTGCAGTACAAGCAGTTTGTAAATTATGAATGCAAAGGAACCGGCAGATATACACATTTATATATAACATGTTAATGTCGCATCTTGTGTGATGTTTTGCGCTTCATGGTTAAAGTGCCAAAATCACGGGTTTGACGAGTCATCTGTTGCTACTCAAATTTACACAAAGCCGGGTTGACGCTTAACCTCACGCTGTTATTTATTACACAGTTTACTTTTGTAAAGAATTAAATGCGGGTTTGTTTATGTAATTGTTTATGTAGCATACTGTTCGTTTGACAATGTGTATTTTCGGGCAGTACGTTAACCTGTGATGCCGGTGGGCCGAAAGCCTCCATCATCTGAGGAGAATGACTCAGTCGGGTTAGCTCAAATGCTAAACACACCTGATCAAGCAGTTTCCTTTAAACTCAATTAAAAGTTTTACTAGGCGGCGAGAACCCGAATATCAAACTAAATCTAAGTTATATTACTTCATTTTACATATACCATCCGAGGACAAACACACAACATTAAAACTAACTCGTTTTACCGATCGCCATTTACGATGCGCTCATGTCACTTAGCTTTAAAGCTAACTTCCACTCAACAGACAACAAAACGTCCATACTTAATTTAAACACGAAATGACAAATATTATACTTACTCTCCACCCGAAGCCATATTGCTTCTCCCACAAAAAAGATATAAATAGTGAATGGAACTGAGTAGCTCTTTAGAGTGACCGTCTCCAACCTTCACAGTAGCTTTTACCTCTGCACTGGATTAGCTTGCTAACATCAACTCTGCGGGGAAAAAAGTTTCCTCGCCCATGGAATGCTGAACCAATTAGAGGACGCCTCGCATCTTTTTTGCGCTCGTCGTATGGCCAATCACGTGGCGAACGCGCAAGAGCTTAGCCATCATTGGTCTGAGTGGCTTTCAGCATTCACATTGATTGGTTTATTTTCTGCTGCGTTGTGAATAGTCTCTTTACGATTGGCTCAGGCAGTCTGGTTAACTGTTGCTCAGCTGAGTTGGAGTGTCATTATGCTACTGACAAGCTTTGCCAAATAGGCCTTGTTGCCCAATATTTTGTCAATCGCTAATGGACAACAAAAGACACGTTTTTCTAGGTAATAGTGTGAAATAATTGAAACAAACTAGTCTGATATGATGAATGCTAAAGTAAGTGTTAATATTATGTTTAAATGTACATGTATGTACATTAGACACATATGCACCAAACCATATAACAATGTTGTAGGATTTCCTTGAAACACCCTTTTAATGTATAAATTTAATTTAAGATTATGAATGGTGTTTATTCTCATTATATACAATGTGATAGATGATTTACACTATGACAGACATTAATTTATTCAGACAAACATATATGCTTTAACCAAAGTTCAAACCAAGAATGGAATGATATATAACTGACACTGGTTGAAAAAATGTCAAAGCAATTAACAAAAGCAACGTACATAGTTACTGAATAAAACAGAAATTAAAAGATACTTTATACTATATCACAACACCCAAACAAGGACTATTTTATAAAGCATCATCTTGTTTCCCTATGTTATTACATTGCCGGCTTGAACGTGCTCCTCTATTTTCTTCTTAAGGCCACAGAAGTCAAAAGCTGAATCATCTTGCCATGCTTGCAAATATAGTGGTAGGTTTCTGAAACACAACAAAAGAACATTCATCTATATACCATATACAGTGCCTTGCAAAAGTATGCATCCCCCTTCATTTTATTCACATTTTGTTATGTTGCTGACTTATCCTACTTTAAATAAATTAAAAATATCCCATTAATCTACACTCCATGCACAGTACTTACCAAACAAAAAAAGGTTTGTGACAACTTTGCAAATTTATAAAAAATCTGAAATAAGTACATTGCATAAATATTAGTATTCATTGCTTTTCTGGGACACTTGAAATGTTTCTACACTTCGAGTGGTATTAACCTGTGGCAAATTTAATTGAATAAATATATTTGGAGCGGCACATACCTCTCAATAAAAGGTGCAACAGCTATAAATGCATGTCAAAGTAAAAACCAGGACATGAGGTCAAAAGAACTGCCAGTAGAGCTCTGAGACAGGATTGCACCAAGACACAGATCTGGGGAAGAATTCTGAAAAAAAGATGTATTGAAGGTTCCCAGAAGCATCCAGCCTCCAATAATCCTAAAGAAAGAGGTTTGGAACCACCAGATTTCTTACTTGAGCTGACCTCCTGTTCAAACTGAGCCATCCATAGGGAAGGGTCTTGGTTAGAGCGGTGACCAAGAAGCTGATGATCACTCCGGTTGAACTCCATGATCTAATATGGAGATGGTAGAAACTTGCAAGGACAAACATCACTGCAATGCTCCTCCAATCTGGGCTTTATGGACGAGTGGTCAGACTCAAGCCTTTGCTCAGTGAAGACAAGTGAAAACGTACTTCAACAAATCTTTCAAACATTCAGAAACAAGATTCTCTGGTCTGATGAATCTCAGTTTCATGCATCACGTCTGGAGAAAACCAGGCACTACTCAACACCTGCGCAAAACCTTCTCAACTGTAAAGTGGTGGTGGAAAAGCATCATATGTGAGGGTGTTTTTCAGCTACAGGGCCATTTGTGTGAATAGAAGAAAAGCTCAACGGCACAAAAAAAAAGATGATGATGATGACCTAGCCTAGTACGTTAAGAACTTCAGACAAGGCAGAAGGTTCATTCTCCAACATGACATTGATCCTAAACACACACCTAAAACAATGCAAGAGTGGCTTATGGACAACTCTGTCCATGTCCTTGAGTGGCCCAGCTAGTGCTTGAGCTTGAAACCTCTACATACCATCTCTACATAAACCTGAAAATGTCTGTCTACTGATGATCTCCATCCAACCTTACAGAGTTTGAGAGGATCCGAGGAGAAGAATGGCAGAAAATTGCCAAATGCAGATGCTGCTTTAATCATCTTCTCAGTTAAGGACATTATGCAATGTACATATTTTCGTTTTTTTTTCAATACATTTTCAAAGCTGTCTTTTGTTTTGTAATCATTCTGCATGGAGAATAGATTAATGAAAAATAATAATTTAAAGGCAGCAGCAAAATGTGAATAAAATGAAGGAGGATGAATTATTTTGCAAGGCACTGTATATACATGTATAATATGTACGATATAACATATATTGGGACTTAAGTAAACTAGCTATATGACTTGTCAGATAGCTTACTTTGACTTAGTGGTATCTGTAGAATTATAGCTCTCTCTCCAGTGTACTGAAGCTTCTTCTCTGCGATCAAGCCTCCATAAGACTTCAGTAAGCCACATCTCAGTGTTCCTGCAACCTAGTAGAATTTGATTCCAGATGCAATTTATTAAGGCAATTAAAACAGATGTGATAATGATTGTACCTTTGAATATCTCTGACTTGGCTATAAAAAGTCTTTTTTTTAACTAGTAAAAGCAGATCCAGCTGTTTTTACATACCTGGAAAAATCTGTAGACTGAGATGAAGATCTCTCAATGCCTCTTTCAATTGACCTTTTTCCAGGAAGCAAAGCCCCCTACCAGCTAGAGATTGTCCTTTTGCTGCTTCTAAAGTCAACATTCTATTGACCATTTCTTCAGTGTTTCCAAGATTTCTTTGTTTCCAGTCTGTAGGTTTAACTAGAATATGTGAGTAAATAGACAATGAGGCAAGCATGCAATATAACTGCGTCCCCAATAAAAAGAGGCTTTCTGCATCTTCCATATTCAATCATACATAGAAGATGAAGTCCCCATATTCAAAAAAAATAATAATCTTGCCTTTCTGCGTTATAAACACCTTCACAAGTTGATTGATAGCTCTGAAAGGAAAGAAAAAACAAAATAAACGTTATTGTAAGATCATTGACAAAATGTAAATGCTCTCTTATTTGTAGGTTCCTTTGGATAAAAGCATCTGCTAAATCAGTGGTTCTAAAACCTTTTCATGGTCGCGCCCCCCTGTAAACCATTTAAAGAACGCCTCCCCCATTCTGTACATTGAGGATAGATAAGATAATGTGTAAAATATGTTAGATATAGTTTATATATACTGTATATATAAAGAAGCATCATGTATATGACAGATTGATCAGATTATAAATGTAACATACCCTGGTGATAAAAACAAAGAAACCATCACAGAAATTAATGGTTTCCATTTAAATTCCATTGTGAACCATTAGCTTTTTGCATTGAAACCATTACAAAATTGTAGTGTTTTTAGACATTAATCTGTTTCAGTGATTTTGAATGTGTGGTGTCATGTGCCTGTCAAAAATAGCGCTTTACATCATTAACAGCTGTCCAAGTTCATAAATGTATGACATGGCACTTTATTAACACGCCACAAGACTTGCACTTATTCTGAAATCGATAGAGTTTAAAAGGTTGGGGTATTCGGGGAACCGTCACGCCCCACCTGCAGTTCCTCTGCACCCCCCTGGTTGAGAACCAATGTTCTAAATGAATGAATGCAAAGGTAAACCTTTATCATTTTGTACCTTGTAAAATTTGTAATTGCCTCTTTGGTATCCTTCAGCTTCCAGTAAGTTTGTGCTTGAAGAAGATGGGCTGCACCAGCCCATGACACAAAGTCCACATTTTCTAACACAGCATTAGAATCTGGACTCACAGCTGTTGGTCCACCTGTTTGCTGATTTTCCATGTGCAGATCAAGCAGCAGTCTGTCAGGGATGAAGTCCACAGTACTGGTAATGACCTCTTCACAGATCACAAGAACCTCCCTATATTTCTGAGCTTTTAACAAAGCAAATCCGGCTTCAAGGTAGACCACTGGGATTCTGGGAAAAGAAGTGCCAACCCCTGTAGGTACCTGCAATACACAGACAGTTTAAGAATCAGTCTCATATGACTAGATAGATACACTGTTTAAGGTGCTTGAACTAGCAATACATTCTATAAACTTACAAGATCTTTGCTGTCCGATTGAAATGATGCCAAGAGATCCAGATAATACTCAACACCATCTGAAAAACTGATTGAGACATAATACAGGTTAAAAGAAAATAAGTACGTGTTTTTATCATGTTGTATCAGTGAGGCAGAGTAGTGAAAAATGCAGATGCTTTATTCGTTTTCAACTGTCAAGTCCTGCAATTGGCCTTGTCGGTGTACTTGCCAGCCATTGAGGACACATGCATGTGCCAAAGTGTACAAAATCAGAGAGGGGGAGGGGACTCTGTTAATAAAGGTCATCTGTTCCCCTCCCAGCAGTAAATCTGGAGAGACCAGTGAAGCACTAGATGGACATTTATCAGACTGTTGCTGTACAGCCTGTACACAAAGAGAGAAAAAATATTAATTAACCATACATGTAAATCTGTATAAATGTCGTAGTTCTGAAGAACACTTCGGAAATATATTTGGAAGAATGCTTATTACCAAACAGTTATTGGACCCCATTGACTACCATATTTTCTGTCGAACACAAAAGAAGATATTTTGAAGAATGTAGGATAGCAAACAGTTCCGGGGCACTTTCAACTTCCATTGTCATTGTCAATGGTGGTCAATGGGGTCCAAGAACTGTTTGGTTACAAGCATTCGTCCAAATATCTTTCTGTGTTCAACCAAACAAAAAGATTTATACAGGTTTGGAACAACTATAGAGTGAGTAATTCATGACAGAAATTTTATTTTTGGGTGAACCATCCCTTTAAAAACAACACTATATATACAATGTGTAAATTAATTAATTGTAGTTTGAAGTAACCATGTGAAGCATCCTTGTGTACTGAAACACTTACAGAATAAAGAAGACGTAGCGCCTCTATTTCTGCTTTTGGATTACAAAGCTTTCTGAATACCAGTGCACTTTGATAGAGCGCACTGTGGCAAGAAACGTCTACTTCCAAAGCCTTCCTATAAAAGTGAAGAGCACAATGGGGCTGATCCTGCAAGGACACAATAAAAAGAGAAGTTAAGAGTGTCCAGAAAACTCAAGATATAAAGAGTTTAAATCTTGATCTAGGAAAATGAATCATTTGTAGCAAACAATCTTATAATTACATCTAATTACATCACTAAACAACCCTCTAGAAAAAGTTTTAACTAACCCGTCCTTTTTCTAGAGGGTTGTTAAGTTTAATCTTTCTTGCTATCGTAACGGTTTTAATGGATGGGGAAAATCTTATAACAGCTTTGTACCAGCTTAGACAAACTTTGGCCTGTAAGAGTGTGGATCTGTGCCATGAGTCTTCTGGGACTTGGCAGGTCTTTAGCCTCCTGAAAAGCTTCAAGAGCCTCCGAATATTTCTCCTTGTTCATCTGTTCCACCCCTAAACCAACAAACGCAGCTTATTGTTTGTCTTGAACAATGATTAAGCATAAAGATAATATAAGTGCAGTGCAAGTATATTTGATCTTTTTTAAATAAAGAGTTTTATTATATAGTAAATTTTGAAGTAACTTAAGTTGTACTGTTTAGAATTTCTGGGTATGTATATAAACTTGACCTTTTCAATATAGTGAAAGTATTATTAAACTGTTGTTTATGTAATATCTTCAGACATACTGTACCATGAGCAATAACAGTGCAGATGTGCAAAAGATCCTTGAGGTCTCTTGCAGCCCTGGCAACCATTAGCAAGGAATCCTCCTCCATGCTCAGTGCAAGGTTTCTGATCTCTGTCTGTAGATTCACAGGTGCTAAAAGCTCTCCCTACGAGGACACAAGAATGATAAGCAAACAGCAGTCTAACACGTTCCAAAATCCCATTGTCTGAATTCTAGTCACATTCAGCCACTTAGAAGTATAATTACCTTGTGATTTGTCTGTGCCAGAAGAGTAAGAATTCTCTCTAGCTGACCCTCCATTAGCCATAACATCCACTGGATCAACAGAAGCTTGTGGAGATACGGTGCATAGACCGATGTGCCGAAAGTCTGCAGACCAACCTGCCACAACTTAAACGGATCAGAGCTGAGGACCTGAGATCCAGCAGCCTCCAATACTGGGGAAATAATGATTATAAAGCAAGATTATGACCCACAATACTGAATAAAAAACAAATGAAAGATGTTGGGCATCACCTCTTAATAAAGTGCAGGTGAGATTCTTCTCTATCTCACTTGGGTGGGTGAGACTCAGAGAGAATAAAAACGTGTTGTATGAGACTGTCATTTCAAGTTTGAGTCGTTCTGAAGCTGCTGGTATACCTGTGTACACGCACAAGCGATCGTATGCGTTTCTCACAGTAACACACTAACTTAATAATAATAAATATTACACAAAATAAATCAAAAGTAACAGGATAGTACCTTGAATTTTCCGAAGCAGTTTAAAGCTTTCTGAATAGCATCGTTTCCAAACATCCTGCATCGGTTGAAGTTCTCGTTCATATTGCTTAAATAGAAATGAGTGTTTGATCGTAAAGTAACGTTCACATAACAGCGTCAAACTATTTAACAATTATTATTTATTTTATTACAGTAACGTTACCTTCCACCTGACAATTATGGCGTTGTTCTCTTCTGTCCATCTGTCAACTAAACACGGAGAGACAGACATGTCAAAGTTCAGCTTTCAGAAACCGAAATAAAAACATTATTTCTAATGTATAAATCAACCGCTTCCTCTGTGTAATTCGAACTTTCCCTCCGCTGCGTTAAAACAATTGTTTGATGATACGGCGCCATCTGCTGTTCAGGATGTATTACAAAAAATGAAAATACATAACGTCTGACACACTGGAAATATGAATATTAACGCAATAGTCTTCGCAAGACAAGCAAAGCTATGTCGTGATTTTTGTAATGTATAATTAAAAACATTTAAACTTATTCAATAGCGACTCCTTCAACAAATTAGAATTTTTTATTGAATTTGTTATTGAGGAAATATACAAATAAAATAAGTCATTTATGCTAATTCTAAACAAGACGAACCGTTTTTCCTTTTCTGTCATAGTTATAATATTAAAATATTTTTTATTCTACAGATCATAAATGTCACCAGTAGTGGATTTATTTAGGAATAAATCTTAATTCCTCCACATCACTGTATTGAGGTCATCTGAGGCCATATTACTTCTTCCACATGACTCCGCAGTGCTATCCGTAGCAGCATAAACTAAGATTCTACGTCATATTGTCTCTCAGTCTTTACCCCCAAGTCTTCCACCGGAGAGCACCACCGACCGCAGACGAGGCCGTCCTAGGGGAGCCTGCATTCGCCAAAATGGTACGACATTTCTCCATGACAATCAGCCAGGATGTATTATAACGACTCAACTATTATATTAAATTGTTTTCCTACATTCGAGTCTGTACCTCCGCATTTTCCAGCCATTTGTTTTATCTTGTGTTGTTATTATATGACGTAATGACAACCTGCCTAGACGATTCTCGAGTTTACGTCAACATGGAACTTATAGATTTAACTCTGAGCATTTTAATACGTCTCTATAATAACCTCGTCAGGTAACGTAATGGAGTGACGCACTGAAATATTGGCGCACTGAAATATTGGCGCACATATAGAGCTTGTTTGATTTGAAGGAGGGTCGTAATAAAAATGTCACGAATTCTGTAAGTTTGCTATATGACAAGAACGCGATGCAAAGCCGAATGCGGTTAATGCGATCTGTGTTTCTAACCGTCGGTAAGATGCGTTATTTTAGGGATATGGCCCAGGACACACGGGCATATTGAAATAACATTACGCAGTTATAAATAGCGCGTTAACGCCCACTGTTCTAGGCGGTTATTAAAGTTTAGTGCGCATTGAACCGTCACTCTGAAGGGCGATGGATGGTTAGAATGACCAAGCGTGTTATTTGTTTTGATGGTCGAAATACCCAGCACTTGTTATCGGTCAAAA
Source organism: Triplophysa dalaica (assembly GCF_015846415.1). Lineage (NCBI taxonomy): Eukaryota > Metazoa > Chordata > Actinopteri > Cypriniformes > Nemacheilidae > Triplophysa > Triplophysa dalaica. Next base: position 24,696,357 of record NC_079545.1, read on the forward strand.
CAAGCGTGTTTTTGGCTAAGTGTGTCACTGGGCAGCGCTGTTGGTGCTGAAGATGTTGCAGCGCACAGTAGCTACGCAGTTATGGTACATCTTAAGCATTAAAAACATTATTTAATTGCTGTGAGGTTGTTGGGCATATTTGAAGTATTAACACTGTATTGAGAAGTTAAACCCTGTCACTTTTAGTATCCTTTGAGCTGAAGGCATCCATTTGTTACGAGCATGACATTTCATATATTCCCCCATACACAAACTCTATCATTTGTTTCACAAACAACACTTGATAAACTTGATTTTGTCCCTCAGGTGAACTTCACAGTAAACCAGATACGGGAGATCATGGACAAAAAGTCCAACATCAGGAACATGTCTGTGATCGCACACGTGGACCATGGTAAATCTACTCTGACTGATTCCTTGGTCTGCAAAGCTGGTATTATCGCATCTGCTCGTGCAGGAGAGACAAGATTCACTGACACCAGAAAAGATGAACAGGAGAGATGCATCACCATAAAGTCCACGTACGTATTCCTGTTTTAATAGTGAAAATAACATTATACTGTACTCTTGTGTAGTGGAAATTAATTTGAAAACAATATGTTTATTGATTATTATTATTGAATAGTTAAATAGCATGCAAAATAGATGAGCAAATGTGCACATTCAAATGTTATGTGTATCCCCCCACAGCGCTATTTCTCTGTATTATGAGCTCGATGAAAATGATTTGGCCTTCATTAAGCAGAGCAAGGATGGTCCTGGATTTCTTATAAACCTGATCGACTCACCAGGACACGTTGACTTCTCTTCTGAGGTTACAGCTGCTCTTAGAGTTACAGATGGTGCCCTTGTAGTGGTAGACTGTGTATCAGGTAAGGCAAAGCTGGCATGCATATTATTCTCAAAAAGTCTTATTTCAGAATGTCAAATTCAAAATTTCAGTAGATAAAGCATGCAATATATTTACAGACATGAATGAGATGTTTTTCTAATATGACTATTCAAGGCACAAAATAACCAAATGATTTACGATTTGCTCTATCCACAGGTGTGTGTGTGCAGACTGAGACCGTCTTGCGTCAAGCCATTGCAGAGCGCATCAAGCCTGTCTTGATGATGAATAAGATGGACCGTGCCCTCCTTGAGCTACAGCTTAAGCCCGATGAGCTTTTCCAAACTTTCCAGCGGATAGTGGAGAACGTTAATGTCATCATCTCAACCTACGGTGAAGGAGAACATGGACCAATGGGAAACATTATGGTAATTGATCATTCCGGACGACATCTACAGTACATTTAAAGAAGTCATATGACACGGCTAAAACGAATATTATTGATCGTTTTAGATGTAATGCAATGTGTACATATGATTTAAGGTTAACGAATGCTGAATTTGCCACATACTGTGCATGTTTGTATATCTTCTTTGCTCCGCCTCTCTGAAACACGCAGATTTTTAACAAAGCTCATCACTCTAAAAAGCAAGGGGTGCTATGATTGGCCAGTTAACCAGTGGGTAGTGATTGGTCGAATATTACAAGCTTGTGACTGTAATGTAATGCTTCTTACCATATTTGGAACATCAGGTTTCAAAGCAATTGTACTGACAGGTATGCCCACCTCTTGTGTATACATTTGGGTGGTCTTAGACAACTCATACCATGAACTGACGTAGATTTGTGGGGGTGTGGTTACACGAGGCGTTTCAGGCAGGTCTGGGTGAGCATTCGCTTTTAGATAGAATGCATCTTTTGTTCCGACACTTTAAATGTGCAATTTTACGTGTCTAATTCGTGCATTTACAACTTATAACACACCAAAGACACAGAAAAACATTCGTTGGCATCATATGACCCCATTAAGAGATTTGATTTACCACAGTTTAAGGAAAAATAAACTTTGACTGAAGGTTATTTCTGGTTTCGGGGTGTACCCTAGGTGGATCCTGTGGTTGGGACTGTAGGATTTGGGTCAGGCCTCCATGGCTGGGCTTTTACTCTCAAGCAGTTTGCTGAAATGTATGTGGCTAAGTTTGCTGCCAAAGGAGATAAGAAAAAAGCAGATCTTCCTTCAGAAGAACGGGCTAAGAAAGTGGAGGAGATGATGAAAAAACTTTGGGGAGATAAGTAAGTATCTTGCGTTCTAAAATATAGTACAGTCATGGCCAGAAGTATTTGCAGTTTCAGTGCATTCTCCAATAAACACAGAGAAAGATATTTGGAAGAATGTTAGCAATTTTCAGTTCTGGGACATCATCACTCAGGGAGAGTAAATGATGACAGAATTTTCCTTTTTGGGTAGCCTGGATAGGTTTAAGCTATTGTGATGTTAATTCACACTGTTTAAAGATTATTACGCAGAGTGATACAACGCATTTTCAATAATTGCACAAAAAAAAACTCCCCAAAAGACAATCCCATATAGAGAACCTGGTCAGTCCTCAAAAAGTGAGTGGACAAGCAGAAGCCCAAAAATCTTGATCATCTTGAAGCAGTAAAAAGACAAAAAATATCCTTATCAGTCATGGATTCCTCTGTGCATATATTATGCTTTTGCCAATAGACACCTTTAAACCTTAACATTAAAATATGCTAACTTAAGATATCCAGTATACCGTAGAAACATGTGGAAAAATAATCTACAAATCTACGGAAGCAAACTTTGCAAAACTCAAAATTTATGTAAGTGCCTATAATTTTAGCCACGACTGTAGATGGTAGAAGATACAATTTACAAATGTGATATCAAATATTAATCGTGTCTATGTACATGAAATCGTACATGTACTTGAAACAGTAAATCATCTTTTTCAGGTACTTTGATCCAGCCTGTGGGAAATTCAGCAAATCAGCAACCAATGCGGATGGCAAAAAGCTGCCACGTACTTTCTGCCAGCTTGTCCTGGATCCAATCTTTAAGGTGTTTGTTGATATCATATCTTGTACTGCCTCATTAGTAGAAAATGCATTTGAAATAATACTTCCAGTTTAATCTTATCCACAGGTTTTTGATGCCATTATGAACTTTAAGAAAGAAGAGACCCAGAAATTGATTGAGAAGCTGGAAGTAAAACTTGATGCTGATGACAAAGAAAAAGAGGGAAAACCTTTACTTAAGGTAGAACCATTCAAAATAACTTGCACTTACCATGGAAGAAGCCATAAAATAGTTTAAACCTCAAAAAATAATCGCCTTTTGATAATCTTCCATAATTCTGAAACTCAAAGAGAAAACAAGTCAGTGCTGTTGTGACTGACCCAAGGTTGTCCCATGTTTCCAGGCTGTGATGCGCCGCTGGTTACCAGCAGGTGATGCTCTACTGCAGATGATTACCATCCATCTTCCTTCTCCCGTTACAGCCCAGAGATACCGCTGTGAACTGCTGTACGAGGGTCCTGGAGATGATGAGGCTGCTATGGGTTAGTCCCAACATTGCAAAGTGTTCAAATTTCAAGGTTGCCGTGTTGGCATCATTTGTCAACCTCCTCTGAACTTTCAGGTATAAAGAACTGTGATCCCAAAGCTCCTCTCGTGATGTATATCTCCAAGATGGTGCCAACCACTGACAAGGGTAGATTCTATGCTTTCGGTCGTGTCTTCTCTGGTGTTGTTGCTACAGGGCAGAAGGTGCGCATCATGGGCCCAAACTTCACGCCAGGAAAGAAAGAAGACTTGTTCTTAAAACCAATCCAAAGGTTTGTTGCCATCCGTTAAACTATTAGCAAATCAAATTGTGTGGTTTGATCATATGATCATTAGTAGTCCTGTTATGTTCTCCTCAGAACTATTCTGATGATGGGTCGGTACACTGAGCCCATTGAAGATGTGCCATGCGGCAACATTGCCGGCTTGGTTGGGGTCGATCAGTACCTGATTAAGACTGGCACCATTACCACCTTTGAAAATGCTCACAACATGCGTGTCATGAAGTTCAGCGTTAGTCCTGTTGTGAGAGTTGCTGTGGAGGCCAAGAACCCAGCTGATCTGCCAAAGCTGGTGGAAGGGCTCAAACGTCTGGCTAAATCTGATCCCATGGTTCAGGTAATATTCCTTGGGTGGGTTAGCCTATAACTAATATAAATGTGTGCTTTTAACATTACTTGCCTTTTGCTAGTGTATCATTGAAGAATCTGGGGAGCATATAGTTGCAGGCGCCGGGGAGTTGCATCTGGAAATTTGCCTAAAAGATCTAGAAGAAGATCACGCTGGCATCCCTCTGAAGGTACAGTAGGGTTTTGATGACCTCAATGATGAGTGCTGGTGATTCCACTAACAGCTAATTTTCGACAGAAATCCGACCCAGTCGTGTCATATCGTGAAACAGTCAGTGATGAATCGGACCAGGTTTGCTTGTCCAAGTCCCCCAACAAGCACAATCGTCTATACATGAAAGCTCGACCTTTCCCAGACGGCTTGGCTGAGGACATCGATAAGGGTGACGTGTCCTCACGACAGGAGATCAAACAGAGAGCTCGCTACCTGGCTGAAAAATATGAGTGGGAGGTTACCGAGGCACGTAAGATATGGTGTTTCGGACCGGATGGCACGGGACCCAACCTCCTTGTGGACATCACTAAGGGAGTTCAGTACCTGAATGAGATTAAGGACAGCGCTGTGGCTGGTTTCCAATGGGCAACTAAAGAAGTGTGTATTGTATTGTGATTAGTAGGACATTCCTACATAGTTCAGTTTCGATTATGATCCACTTTATTATAAGTTTTTGAAGATTTGATATTTTTTGTAAACTCACCAGGGTGCACTGTGTGAAGAGAACATGCGAGCAGTCCGGTTTGACATTCATGATGTCACCCTTCATGCCGATGCTATCCACAGAGGTGGCGGTCAGATCATTCCCACAGCCCGTCGAGTTCTGTATGCTTCGGTTCTCACCGCACAGCCAAGACTCATGGAACCCATTTACCTGGTCGAGATTCAGGTATATCAGACTTCTTTGAACAGAAACACAATTTAAATATAATATAGCTGTGAACCCACACCCAGCTCACACTTCCCCCAGTGTGCCTACACCTTGCTCAAACTTCCCTCTGGTGTGCCAACACTTCCCCTAGTATGCCAATACCCAGCCCACACTTCCGCCAGTGTACCCACAAGATGCGCACACTTCCCCTAGTGTACCCACAGCAAGCCCACACCAGTTCCACCAGGGAACAATAACCAAAGTTGCAGCTATGAGAGCACACAGCCACAAGAACAGTATGTACGTGAAAAACAGATACTTTTAAAGAACAGTCGAGAACGTAATCACTATGTACACTTCATAAATACAAGCAACACACGTTGCCTCTCAGGAATCAGACCCGTGACCTTGCAGTCTTGAAGCGTGTGCTTTATTTGATGAGCCACTCGGTTGACGTAGTTCACTCAGCCTGCCATCCGCTATGCTACATATATCATAAACCTCTTTAAGTTGCACTACAAACATCACACTTTATTTTATACTATTTTATTTCATTACTAAAATTAACTTTTTTTTCATTTGTTTACTTGTAGTATTTACACGCAGCCCAGCTTAAAAAGCTTTGCCAATTCGATTGTACTTTTTGCCATGCCAATATAGCACACTTAAATTGTAATGTAAAGAAAGGCACAACACAAGCTTCAAACCCTCAACCTTTTGGACCAGAAGTTGCTGTTTATCAGGTGTGCCACTCAGTTGATGTGCTTGACCCAGCATCCCATGGAGAGCTTTGATAGCTTCGATCATTGACATGTGTCAATCCCCAAAGGGGCTGAATCGAGAGCGTAGTGCAAAATTAACAGAAATAAATTGTATTGTGGGAAGGAACTCAACAAGATAATATTGCATAGTAACCCAAAACACGTTACATCCAGTCAGAATAGTGCAATACGAGAAAGACACAGGCACAGTCAACTTTGCAGAGGTTTTTCTTGAAAAAATCTGTTTGGCCTTTCCCTTACGGATCAGTTTAAAGATCATACGAGCTGAGCTTAAAAAAAAGACCACTTTTGTAATATGAGCAGCGAATATAAACAGTTTTTTGACAATAAATTAGGGTTAGAAAATGACAAATTATGCATCAATGGATCGGCACGGACCAAGAGAAATAATGATAAAAAGAAATCAAATTTCAGACAAAGCCTTCAAGAGTTATAAGAAATTATATAAAAAGCGTCATATCTCATGAATGCTAGGTGTCGCTGTCTTAACTTCAAGGTAATGTGATGGACTGTAATTCGGTGTCAAATTTGGTGCCGATATATCATACAGTTCAAAATATATCACGATTAATGACACATTTCTAAATGGCGTACAGGCCGATCATCCAATCGTGACAGAATCATAATCGTTAATCTGGCATGACACGAGGAATCTGGAGATCTCTGTTTTCTGACAAACAATTCATGTTACAAGCAAAAATAAAAAAATTCAAATCTCTGTTTCCCATTTTGGCAAGGACCCCCAGTCCGAGATGTCGATGAAGCGTACCAAGTTTCGTACCGATAGATCGACAAATGTTTGAGATACGGCCTAAGATCCATTTTTCGGTCAACTTTGAAAAGTTTGCAGCGTGAATCTCAATTCTCGAGCATCAATTCTATGCGGTTTTGTCCAAAGATCGTATTTGGACCTTCAGGGCTTGGGCCCTAATAATAATACCAACAGAAAAAGTAGTGGCTATAGCCCCTAATTGATGGTACTGAAATATTTTCTTTGCCCTTTCAGTGTCCAGAGCAGGTTGTTGGTGGCATCTACGGTGTGCTGAACAGAAAAAGAGGTCATGTCTTTGAGGAGGCTCAAGTGGCTGGAACACCTATATTTGTTGTGAAGGCATTTCTGCCTGTAAATGAATCATTTGGTAAGCTTAATCTTCAAAATACTTTGTCCGATATGACGAGATAACATTGTATGGGTCAAATGTATGGGTATATTCTCTCTCTCTCTCCTGCACACAAGTGAAAGTAACATCTGCGCATGCTCCTTCTCCTGCTCTCCATGCTGCCACTTGCTTTTCCGGGAGAATTGTCCAATAAGGGACTATGAAAAATTGTTACAAAACAGTTTTATATGTTCGAAAAAAACTTTCCGAAATCTGAACGATTGCTGGGGGAGTGTATTGAGCACAGAAATACTACATTATTCACCATACTCGTTTTTTGAGAAGTCGACCATGAGAAGACAGCACGTTTAACATTGTAAAGCAGTCAGAATGCATGACACATCGTTGCAGCACCCCTTTAAGTAAAGATCGTGTTCAATGAAGATATTTTGTAATATACCTACCATAAATATATATCAAAACTTTATGTGAGTAGTATGCTATGCTAAGGATTTCATTTCGACAATTTTATAGGCGATTTACTCAGCATTTTATTTTTTTGCACCCTCAGATTCCAGAGTTTTAAATAGTTCGATCTTGGTCAAATATTATCCGAACCTAACAAACCATACAACAATGAAAAGCTTAATTATTCAGATGATGTAAAAATTCTACACATTAGACCGGTTTAGTTGTCCAGGGTCACATTTGTACATTTAAAACAAAGATTCAGTCCGATTTTGCTTTTTTTGTTTCCCGTACAGGTTTCACAGCAGACCTGAGGTCTAACACAGGTGGTCAAGCATTTCCTCAGTGTGTGTTTGATCACTGGCAGATATTGCCAGGTGATCCATACGACGTGAACAGCAAACCTGCCCAAGTTGTCACTGAGACCCGTAAGCGTAAAGGTCTGAAAGAGGGCATCCCAGCATTGGACAACTTCCTCGACAAACTCTAATTTTCTCTGGATTGCGCTATTTATCTTACAATGTTAAATAACGTCAGAGTGATGATTTGAATAATGATTACACAAAACATGGGTAGAGCTTAATGTGAATTTTCAAAGCTGCAGAGTCTGCAGGAAATAAAATCCAAGCACGTTAGATTTGTGTGAATGTTTCCAAATGTAATAAAAAAATACAGTCAATTCAGTAAAACAAGAATAATCAGCACTTGGTAATCATTAACCTTTAAAAATATATATTTTCAGATGAACTTGAAATAATGATCTAATCACTTGGGATTGGTGTATATGTCATAAGAAGTATCCTCCAAAATCCTCCTTTTGGCAAATAATTAAAAAAATGACCTGTGCCACCATCTATGGAGTGATATATCCATTATATAAACTCCTGACTTGGAGAGGAAATAAAGCACTGTATCAACATTAACAGAATATCCATTTTCTTTTTTACATCGTGAAATGAGATACCTTTGTTCAAAATAGTACATACAATTTATGAAACATAGGTGAACTGCTACCTGTGTAACAGAACCATTTACACGCTTTTAAAATAACACAGTATATTGTATGGCTCCCATTCAGTAGGACTATATGGGAGATTTATTCAATTTAAGTAAATATTCAATTAAGTGAATAGCCACTAGCAAAAACAATATTGTGCTGATCCCATCCCATATCAAAACTATAAACTTTGAGGCATAATTTTAGAAGTTCAATGAACGGCCTAAGAATAGGTCATTTCACTTTTTTTAGCTGACTAAAAATCATTAAAATTAGAATGTTAACTTAAGTCATGGTGCAAAAACGAAACGAAACACTTCCACAGAAAAGTACAAATTCAAAAATGGCGTACAGCTTCCAGCAACCTGATGGCCCTTAAATAATTATATCACAAATTTATAAAAACACAATAAAGTGATTCCGTTTTAAAAACTGACATTTGCCTTCATATTACACAAGTTACCGAGTAAACATCATATACTATACAACAGGATTTATTGCTGCAAACGAAGTTTGAAATTTTAACAAAAAATAATTGCACTGTTGAAATAGAATAGGACAACATAAAATGAGCTGCCGCTGAAAATCTGCATTTGTTTCTGCAGACACAACACGCACAACAGAGCTGTCGCTGGGTGCCCAACATTTCCATCTGCTCATTTACTCCCTGTTTGCTTTGCTCTATTCCTCCAATCACAAAGCTAATTAATGTGAGTCTTTATTGTGAGATAGCTTTTGGCTTGTGAAAAACGGCTTGTGTCAGGGCTGAATTAAAAAAAGCATCACTGCTGATCCAGTCATATTCCTCAGAGATTTTCACTGCAGTCCTTTTCTAGGTCCTTGTCTAAGCAATTCTGAGTCCAATATAAAAATGCAGCTCAGTTTACTTGATTCAAAGGGTGGTTTGTTTGGTGATTGGGTTAATTCTGGTCAATAAAAATGAACCCCAAAGATTCAGTCTAAGGATATAATGTCTGAAAGGCCTGAAGATCCTCCGGTGATGACCCCCATCTCGTGACTAGAGCTGCTGCTATGAGTCGCCGTCTCATACTGAGGTGAAGAGGAAACCAGGCTGGTGCTGGCACCCTGAAGGCTGCTGGAAAGGCTGTCTAAAAATATGGGAGGCCGGTAATGCTGCCGAAAAAAAACAGACAAACTAATGGTCATGTTGCTTAACCGTAAGACCTGTATGTAGCCAATAAAATAATGGAGAATATGTACTGACGACACAATGGAAACTAAACATTCAATGCAACAATATCTCATGCATACCTGGGGGTCCCCTTGAATCAGAGAAAATAAATCAAGACCTTTTGGGAGGCAAATATGAGAAAACACGTTAATGTAGAATCTTGAGCATGACCAAGAGCATATCTTACTAGATGGAAGATAAGATAGACACATACTTTGCATATCTGTGGGAATAGTGGATAAGGTTGAATGGTGGAATGGAACCGAGTAATCTGCTATTGAGGAGGTCAGGTATGAGGTGTCCAGTTTCTGGACATTTGGCACACGAACAGTTGATGGCTGATAAGTCAAAACCCTAAAAAAGATAAGTATTAAAATAACACATCGTAACTAATGGCACTTATGACATATTGAAGGTGGAACTGCAAATAAACATTTGTCAAGACAATGTTTTTGAATTAAACAAATGTCCACAAACCCTGTGTTGTGCATCTCCTCAGCTTTGGACATATAGACACAACGCTTTTTTAAAGGAGGATCACTCTCGTCATCATCAGACGAGCTCTCTAGTGTCAGGTCGATAATGTCTGCTTTTTTTGTACTGCTCGGCACCATTGCACTCTGTCGCACTGAGACAGCGCCTGAGAGTCATGAATCATAAAATAATTGTAAGAGATTCAACTTACAATGAAATACACGAGATTAATTTAACAGTCATTTAACAGAAAATAAATATCCTGACAGATTCCCAACATTCTGTCATTAGCTGCAAGAACAAAATATGAATTTTGTTTAAATTAGGGATGAGTCATGAATTTTGAATATTCGATAAGTTTATTTAATTAAAGAATTTCGAATAGTGTGTGCGATCTTAAAAAAATCGGCGCGTTTTCACACGTAACACGTTCATGTAACCAAAGGGTGGCGCTGCCAATAACGACGCACATAAAACCTTAAGGCTGTCAGTCAAGAGACAGTAGAGGAAAACATTTTCTCACAAGATTTGTTAACAAACTTACGCACACTGTAGACCCTCGTGGAATAACGGATACGGTAAATTCAGACGATGCTAAAAATGAGTTCTGTGTGGGGGTCCTTTAATAAAATTAATGAGAATAAAGTGCAGTGCAAACTCTGCAATGCAAAGCTGGCTTAACAACAACTACGATGCACAATCATTCGAGGGTGAAGCACCCAGCAGGTACATTCAAAGGTCAACAATTAGTTGCTAGTTTTATGGCCAGACCAACCAATTTGGATGCCAGAGCAAATAACAGCTCTAATTACTAAGATGATCGCTAAGGATATGCTTCCGATCGGCTTTTTCGAAAGAGAGGGTTTTATAAAGCTTATGGAGTTTGTACAGCCCGAGTTGACTGTTCCGTCTAGAAAAACGATCACTGCCAGATTGGAAAAACTTTTTCATGACAATAGAAATGGAAGCCTTTTGAGCTGTTTATTTGTGAAATCGTTCCGGACTGTTAATAAATGCCGTCATTCGGTAGACATGTTTAACCGTGTTTAAAGTCTGATCTAAAATCTTTATGGCTTAAATTTATTTTCCTTGATGAATCACAAAGTTTTTTAGCTGGTATAAATGTACATGCTAATATTTTACAAGGAAATGTCCTAGCATTATGAGCGGTTGATGCTGATGACGTACTGTTAATAAGTGCCGTCATTCGGTTGTTAATATATTAATGTTTCAGCACGTTATCTTAATGTATAGCTTGATGTAAGATTGACATTCCATAATACATAAAGCAGTGTGTCATCACAGATTTAAAGCGTAAATGGTCTCTCTCTCTCTCCGTTTCTGTGTAGGTGCGAAATTCTACTAATTTTCGAATGGTTCTCATCGATCTTCGAATATTGTATTTTTGTTTTAAATGCCCATCCCTAGTTTAAATGAGTCCTCATTTTCAGTACTGTATCAAACTTACAATCGATTTTTGGGATACATGGAGATGACACATTCAATGCCTCCTTCTTTGGTCTCATAGGACACCAAGTTCCATCCTCTTGAAACTTGATTTCATCAACATCTGTGCAGTCGTTGAGTATTTCCATAAAGAGCCTAAAGAGTAGAAAGTGCCTAGTTTATTCTAAATGGCTTTTCACGCTGCTTTAACCCTAGTTCAAAATTAGCCAGGGTAAAAGGAATAGTTCACCCAAAAATGAAAGTTCAGTCATCATTTCCTCACCCTCTTGTCATTTCAAACCTGTAGGATTTCTTTCTTCCACAGAACACAGAAAAATATATTTTGAGAAAGTTGGTAAACGAACAGCGGGCCAGTTAACAACATTCTTCAAAATATCTCCTTATGTGTTCTGCGGAAGAAAGGTTTGAAAATGAGGTTGAGTAATTTTTTTTATTTTGGGGTGAACTAACTATCACTTTAAATAAATCTGAAGTCTATATTCATAAAACTCTATAAAACTAAATAAATAAAAAATTAAGTAAAAACTGTTATTATAGTTGACTAAGTCCCTTAGGCCAGAGTGAAAACAAACTCACCCATCTATAATCAAACTCTCGTATGTGGCCTTCTTGTCACAGACAGGACAGATCCAGGTGGGCTTCTTCTCATTCATTTGCAAGTATAGAGCAGCGTCAAAGCACTGCAGGTGCGAACAGGTGACAGCTCGACAGGGCACTGTTAGGCGCATCTTGCCAAGCTATACAAAGGAGGAGACTATTAAGTTATGCAAAACAACACACTTAACACAAACAAACATTATTAAACTACTATACTAAATAAAAAACATCTTTAAAGTCAGATATAAGTGATGACTTACTGGGCACATAAGTGAGACTCGTAAACTGGTTGTAGCAACTTCACTGTCAGGGTCCGCAGTAAGCTTTTCTTTAACTGTTATAGAAAGTGAGTGTGGATTTAATAAATCCATTCAGACGATTTTTTTATCTTACAAATGTGACGAAGGAACATGTTCTAGAATTCATGGCATGCACAATGATTATACAAAAAAATTACAGAAATGTTTACTTTCTGACAATGTTCATATTAGCAAAAAAGACAAGGC